>NC_073725.1:48705225-49018316 GCF_023634155.1 Falco peregrinus | reverse complement strand
GTCAGCACTTAGAGGTCTTCTGTAGCAAAGAAGATACTTGATAGGACATAAGGATATGGGCAACATCCCTGAAGTGGAAGGAAATGGAAAGAAAAACACCAGAGTATAAGCACACACAACACAGACTGCCTAATTCAGCAAAAATGCAGATCGTTCACTTGAGCTTCCTCATTCTCTCAGCACACACTCAGCCCTGTTTAACATATGCTTGAACTGCTCTTAATTTAATGTAGCCAACAGGTGCTTACAATTAGGCATATGCTTAGTAACATGACTGAATTAAGGCCCAAATATTCCTGCTTCAACACATGAACAAGATTGTTTCTATTAAGACAGAGCATTGCATGCTTGAATTTGTAATCAATGCAACCGCACCGCATGGATGATGAGGCACTATGAAATGTTTCTGTTCAGAAGGCTGATCACATGCATCCATTTAGATCTGAGCTCAAAACTTTTTCTTAATCACGGTCAAAGCAATGACTGTATCTTAGACCAAGTTATGAAGCTGAAATCCTGAAGTTCTTGTTGCTGCAAAATTCCCACAGACTTGAAACATGCAAATCAGATGCAGTTTATAGACTCCTGGCAGACTGTCAGGGCAGTGTCCTTAAGTTCCTGGTGTTTTGCTAAATTGTAGTAAGTAGTTCTGTAGTTTAAAATGCAGGGAAAATAGAGGACACTGCATTTTCACTTACAAACCGAGTTTAGTCAGTTTGCCTAGTCCCTGCCTTATTTAACTAAAATAAGGTGGACTTAAGCAACAATAGGTTAAGCAGTAATGACGCCATCATTTTCTTTTGCTGAGGCTTTAGCCAAGCTAAGGCTGCAATGCTAAGCTAAAGTTCTTTCTCTTTTTCCTTAAATAATATTTTATTGAGCAAGAAGCGGATGCCAGAATGGCCTTTTGATCCGCTAAAACCAACAGCGTCTCTAAGGGAATCTTTCCTGTTTATTGTATGCTGCTGCATTTGGAAAAGGCTAGCCTACAGTAGAGCCAGACTTCTTAACATACAAGAAGCAGGGCAAAACAGGATGAGGCCAAAATGGGAACTGTATATCACAGGAACTCGGAAAGGCAGGAAGTAACAAAAGAAGTAGAAATTCTTGATCAAAAGTATAATTGTACCAGCTTGTGCAAGAGGATAATGACTTTCAAATGTCAGCCTTTGTGCCTGTTCATAATGATAAAGCTATTAAACCATATGTACTGTTCTTAATTCCATTTCTCATGGCAAGTCATTTAGGATCCACAACTATTCTGTCCACTAAAATCTAAACCATTTCTTCAGCAATATTCAAACAGTAGATTAAAAGGCATGCTAACTAGAGCAGTGCCAGCCAGGACTGCTGCGCAGTAGTTTAAAGTGTGTCAGAGATTCTAAGCCCCTGCTTTCAAGGATTTAAATACCAGCCATAAAAATTCACTCCCAGGATAAAAGTCAACCAAGGAGTGAATATTTAAATCTAATTTGTTAAAATAAAAAGACATAATTTTTGTAGTTTAGAAGTTTTTACACATAAAAAAAGGTCTTAAAACATTTTTTGTGGATCTGTAACTGAAAAGTAAATCTATTTCAAAAATTAACTCAATAAGAAATTAACTCTTAAAGCAGTCAATGCCTTTATTTCAGAAAAAGAGTTATTGCAGAGATAGTCACAAACAAGTTACCAAGTTTTAAAACCACTGCTGCACAGTTGAGCTTGGTCCAAATCTCTGTTGCTAGTGGAAAAAAACCATTTGCTTCAGTGGTAATTAGATGAAATGCTAACTTCCTCATGAGGCAGTTAAATTCTGGAAGAAAAAGTAAGAGCTCAGTTTGGTAATCACAACACTTGGTAGAATTTTCATTTATAATGTCAGTAAAGTTCCCTCCAAAGACGGGAAGACAAATGTTGTGCTGGTGTCACTGTGGGTGTTTTAGCCTTCCCCAGCATTTCAGTCAGAGTGTCAGTGCTTCTAATCCCAGGCCATGAAATGGTGTTGCTTACAGACTGAAGTTGGTAATAACGTGTTTTATAATTATAGGCACATGCCAACAGAAAAGCTATAGAATAAATTGTCATTACCAGATGGTTCAATGTTTCAGAGGCGAAGATGTTAGCAGAGAATTCTGCAGCAGCTTCTGCAAGTCCTACCCAGCAGGTGATATTTATGGACTGTTTACAAGATTTTCACATATGGCATTCTGAAGAGGTTTGAAACTTTTATACTCTGACATCCAGTTTGTTTATTTTACAAAAATCCCACTCCAAAGGTCACCTATGTTCTGTCTGTCTCAGCAACTCCAGGCCTAGGGAAAAATGCTGAACATAATCTCAGCATGGAGTAGTTAAATGTGATTTTAAACATGGTAGAGATGGTTTTGTGTCTTGTTCTTGTTCTCATATATCTTAGACCCTGTGTCTCTTGGCTTTAGGCATCATTTAAATGAGAGCACTGTTTAGCACCTCTTTCACATTCAAATGATGTATTTGTGCTCTTTTGTGTGGAAATGTCTGTATATTTTCAACACTGCTCGGTTCATGTGAAAGCAGACAGGAACAAACCAAGGAGACAAAGGTTGTGTCAAAGTAGGTGAATAATACTGAAGTGATCATGATGCATCTATTCTTCTTTTCAAAATCTTCAGAAGAATCCCTCCTTTCCTTTTCCAGTTTTCAAGCAGCTCAGAGGAGTTCATTTCAAACCCTTCCAGCCTGACACTCTGCTCTTGGTGTTGGGTTTCCATCTCTGAGCCTTCTCCTTTGCTCCATCTGATTAAGGCATGGAGGCCAAACCCAGTACTGGCTTCCCTTCTTACCTGACTGCAATACAGAATAACTCCTCCTTACCACATCTTAGCCATATACCTGAATAGATCCCATGCTAAGTAATGAATTGCAGGTGAAATTCAAGTAATGCAAATGCCACTACTCTCATCTGGTATGTGGGACAGAACTGGGGAAAAAAAAATAAAATGTGTGGGTTGAGATAAAGACAATTTAATAGGACAGAGAAGTAAGGGGAAATATTATTATTAATAATAATAATAATATACACAATAAATGATGCACAGTGTAATTGCTCACCACCTGCCGACCAATGCCCAGCCAGTTCTGGATCAGCGCCCCCCAGCCAGCTTTCCCCCTAGTTTATGTACTGAGCACGACATCATATGGTATGGAATATCCCTTTGGTCAGTTGGGGTCAGCTGTTCCAGCTGTGTCCCCTCCCAGCTTCTTGTGCCCCCCAGCCTCCTCACTGGTGGGGTGGGGTGAGAAGCTGAAAAGTCCTTGACTTAGTGTAAACACTGCTTAGCAACAACTGAAACTCCAGTGTGTTATCAACATTATTCTCATCCTAAATCCAAAGCACAGCACTACTCCAGCTGTTAGGAAGAAAATTAACTCTATCACAACTGAAACCAGGACACTGTAGAAGACTGGTGATAAAATTTTGACAATTGGTTGAATAGTTGAATCTCTAATTCAGAAAAGCAATATGATTACAAGGCAACTATTATTTATACAATGTCTGATTTGTGATATATGTGTATAATCAATTGCAAATTACGATCATTTCAAACACCTGCTGTAGTTTATTGTGAGTCTGTTAGAGGATATCTAATGTTTAGTAAGAAATAATGTGTAAGAAATCCATCACCTTTTTTCTGGCAGGAGGGCCTTGTAATTCAAACAGAGGCTGTCGGTCTTCTTTGTTATATCCCTCTGGATTTGAGGATCTTAGGCTTTCTGCTGAACCATCATGAAAATACCTTCATGATATTTTCATGTCTGACATAATAAGCCTCCTTTCTGACCAAGAGGACAAAACAGCTATACAGTATGCAAAAATGGGCATAGCTGTAAAACAGGCATTAGTTTAAAGTCATGAAACAGTGGTGTTTGTCAGAAAAATAACAAAATCCATGTTTTCAAGTAAAAATCACAAAATTGTTATTTTCAGTAGCTGGTAATATCACAAGCAGTATTTCTTTTGGGAATACTACCTGGGAGTGTAGATTTTTTTTGCTCTTAGGAATCTGATATACAAACTCTAGAAGCAGAATGTGCAGTTGCTCATAGGATGCATAGGGAGGTCTGCGATTTCTGGTATTATGCACGTTTTGTCAAACCACCACAATTTACAAATTGTGGTTTCTTCACTGGAGGAAGAACACTTGAAACTGCCTATCAGCTGCAAGGTATAAAAGCAGCTGTTAAGTGTACCTACTGCTACATGTTTATAGATTTACTAAGGAAGACTTGCCTTGGGCTAGACCTCAGTAGGTTAAATTGTATCCACTGACATTATTAATAGAGCTGTTCAGTTTTGAACTTCAGCAGAGCTGGAGAGCAGGACAGGGCACCGTGCAGGTCCTGCAAGCAGACCAGAAAAGCTCTGTGAGAAGAACTTGGACATATTTTCAAATTGCAGATTTCAAATTGCTCTTTGAGAGCTGAGATTCTTCAGTCGGTAACACCTTTTCTCCTCCTGAGAATATTTGGCTCTGCCAGCACGATCTGCATACTGCCATGCTCTCTGCTACCAAAGTCTGCAGAGTTTCACAAAATGCCAGGGAGGAGAGCGTGATTGCAGAGTGTAGGTTTTTTGGGTTCCCTCTTGGGTAAGGTGTCTGCCATGGTCCTGTGCACAGGACAGCTGCTGTGCGGCTCCCTTGGAGCTCCTGGTCTCAGCCATGTGGCAGACTGTCATGGGCGCATTTTCGCCTCTTCTTCTTAGCCTGGAAAACATCCTGTTATCTCTATGAGAATTTAACTTATGCGGAGGCTGTGGGATAGGGACTGCAGCTTACTCTGTTACACCTAATTAGCCCTGGGAATTCATTTCCACAACACAGAAGTAGGCCAAGAACATAGGTAGCTTTACAAAAGAAAATGAAGGATTTGCAATCAAGATGTGGAATATCCACAACTGCATTTCATATGATACAAAATAATTAAGGAATATAAGCCATAATGGTTCATGGCACAATCCAAGTTCTAACAGATGGGGATACGATGAAATTTCCCCATGGGAAAGTGATTTTGTAATTGTAGAGGTGGGTGTATTCCATTTGCTTCTGTATTTATTCTAACTGTGTATTTATGTTTGTATAAACATTAAGGAAAAGCATCAATCTATAACCTCTGGGTATTTTTACCATTTCTTTAAAATACAGAAGTAATTGCTGCATACTTCTTAAAGAATAGAAGGGGGAAAAAATGAAACCCCTTGTTTTTCCCCACCCACACATTTCTCTTCACTTCATGTATCCCAGCCCTCAGATTGCCCCTCCCTCTGCAGAAGCCTGGGAAAAGATTCACAAGCACATGTGAAAAATGATAGTTTCACATGGTTGTAGTAGGTTCACATCCTTATTATGTAAATGAGTGGTTTTGGTTTGAGCATCTCTTTTGTGGTTTTTGTGCAGATGGTTAAATACTTAAACACAGTGGGCCAAATTGTTCCTACTGGAATTTCACTGGCTTTGGCTATACTACACCAGGAATTGAAATAGGCCGTGGAACCAAATCTACTTTTGCGTATAATGAAATAGCCAAATGGGTAATGGGATTGCTGCACAGTAGCAGCAAGGAAGAAGCAGCCATGAATAGTTTGCTTTGTCTGTTCAGTAATTGATGAAGTACCTGGTGAACGATAGAAACCTTGCTTTGCTTCTGTGATCTGCACTTCCTCCAGACAGGTAAGCGCAGAGTCATGCGTGCTGGAGACTGATTAATTAGCCCAAACTAGTTGTAAAATCTTTAGGAAACAAGTGGTGTCTGTTTTCTTTTGCACAGGATGCCAAGAGATGTATTTAAAGTGTGAGAGTCAAAGGTCAGTTTGGCATCACGTACTCTTAAGAGAAAGCCCTCACTGGGATCCCTGTTTCATGTTAGAAATACTAGCTGTGAGCCGTGAAGTTATTGTACTTGATAAAAGGAGTGGGATTAATCTGCAGCAAGGAAAATTTAGGTTAAATATTATGAAAAATGTTGTAACTGTGAGATCACTTAAGCAAAGTAGCAGGCTGTCAAGGGAGGCAGTCAAGGCTAGAAGTGACACTTTTCTATCAGAGCTGGTTTGGAGAATAATTAATAAGCATTTCTCCCGAACCAATGAGCCTACTTATCCCACAGACACACTGCGTGTTAATGCATATGTACAGATAAAATTGAGCTCTCTGGAAGGACTTTTCCAGCCTCTTCTCAGCTTATGTTACATATTCTAGATGTAATTTGAATGCAAATACTATGAGCTGTTTGACACAAAGCAGTTTACAATCTTCTACGCTAAATCTGACCCACTAGAAATTTAAGGGACCATAGTAATGGTTCATTTAATTCTTTCAAAACTAATTGGGTTACAACAGCGAAAAAGTCTGCTCCTATCTCCACAATTTCTTATGCCTGTTTCATATTTATTTTTACAAATTTCTTGTTATAGTTAATATTTCTAAGTTTTTAACAAATCTCTTCCCACTATCAAAGTTAATGAATGTGTTAACATTGCATTCAGTAACAAAATGCATAAACTAGATGTGTGGCTCAAGTTCTAAATATTCTGCTAAGGTTTTTATCTTCAAATTATTCAGGCTTATCCGCTTGCACTGAACCAGCGATAATAATGTATGTTTCTTTCTGTCTTTGCTCTGGAAAGATAAAACTTGTCATTTCCTAGCATTATATCCAAGCGCAGCAAATTGCAAAACAAATGCATTACCTCTACATTATTTTTGGGGTGCAGTGTGTGTTAAATTAATTTTCAAAATCAGATTACAAGAGATTAAATCTCAGTCCTTAATTTAGGCAAACAAAATTGGCAAATCATCTCAACAAAGGGCCATAGAATTATTGCCTTGATAATAACAGAAAATTTGAACTTGGCATTTTTATAGATTGGCCCGTGTCTAAAAAGTTTAGTAAAGGTGGTTCTCCACCATCTCCAGTACAGTGGTGCTTCATAAAAGCAAACATTCATTTTGCCCACCAACAGGGGTTTTGGCAAATTAAAGTGGGTCATAGGCAACACAAAATTTAATCGGTAGCTTTCCATCTACTTCACCCTACAGAGCCACAACCCAGGGAACCAGAAGAAAGAGATCAAAAGGCTTTAAAAATGTCGGGCAGCAGGATCTTATTTAAATTATTGGGTGAGATGCCCTCTTGTTTTTAACAATAGCAAAACACATCACGTAGCCTGTTTTCTTCTCTCCCTTTATGCTGTTTTTGACAGGCTGATGCAAATTACATGTAGAAATTGTCTTTTTGCTCTCCGGCATCGCTTTGGACAACATTTGAAAACATGTTTTTGTAAAACAACGTAGTATTCAAAAGTATTTGAATCATGTAGAAGCTGGAGGATTTGTAACAGGTTCTTAACCAGTATTGACTGAAATAAAACTAATTTCATGAAAAAACAGAAAGCTGCCTTAGGTGAGACCGATAAGCACTTAGGGAATATAAGAAGGCTTATCTCTAATTCTGTTAAGTGATTCAGTTTTAAGAATTGCACATTTCTAATTCACATACATATGATAAAAGGTGGAGGGTTTTTTTTTTTTTTAATTTCCAACAATTGAAATCATTAAAACCATATAAGTAGATATTTTTTCTTGTTATTAATGTTGGCTATTATGTGGACAGGAAGATACTGTCCCCACCTGATGTCATACTGCAGAACAGGAAAACCTTACTCCCAAGCTCTACATGCAACCTCTATGCTGCTAAATCCTTGTGCGCAAGTAGTCTCACTGACATCAGCAGAAGCAAGGCTGTACAGTCTAATTTTAAGAATACATGTGTGGTGTACATAATAATTCTTGATGCTGTCATTTTTATCTCAGATTTTGTAAGGTGAAGCATATGGCCTGAATATGAGACTGGCTGAATATTAAAATTCTTCAGTTTATGGAGTAATTCATGTTTCTAAATCATATGACTAATGGATAGTACTGGTTTAATAAAGCACCAATCAGCCAAGACTATGTGCTTAAAATGAAAGAAATACAAAGAGAGGGTCATCAATATACACATGATTAATGACCACACTTAAAAGCAGTTTTCACCATGCCTCCTAATCATGGATTTGCATGTCTGTGTGTCTGTGTGTCTGAAGGGTGGGCTGAAATGGGGGAAAAGAAGATCTCAGTACCATTCTGTCTTCCTTATTTAATTTAATCTTTTTGGGATTCTTCTACAGAATAACATAGATATTGTAGATTAAGGAAAACAGGATGGGCTATTTTTAGGATTCAATTCATATGAAATCATTTTCACTTACCTTCTAGCAGCTCCCTGATTTTCTTCTCACAAAGCGTGTTGGCTTAAGGTAGATGGGCAGGGGACTGCAAAACTGAAGTGAGCAAGACTTGCAACCTTAAGGATTAAAAGCATCAGGAGATAAAACGTGTGTTGGTGTTGGAGAAGAGGAAGCTTACGTTCTGGGTGTAAAGGGCACTGGTCATGCTGGATGAAAGGCATTTCACGTTCAGAATGACTTGCCATAGTGAAGTGTTTGCTAATGTGCTCACTTCCTCTCATGTTGCCCCAGGTATCTGAGACAGTTCCTACATGGCAAAACGAGTCATTTATAATGCGACAGACTCATGCTAAGGCTGGCAGGGAATATCGTTAACCTCACAAGTCTTGATGTGACTGAAGAGACTCGAGATCTGTATGGGAGACAGGTCTGAAAATTAACAGCCTCATTAATCAAATCACAATGTTTTGACAACTTCATGGTGTGTATGTAATCTATCCTGTATACAATTTAGCTAAGGCTTTTATGCAAGACATTTTTTGCAATAACTTTATGTGAAAAGACTCCACCCCACAGCACAATTATGGGATTGTATGCTGATTATCAAAGGGTGAAAAAGCATAATTAACTGAGATTCAAATAGAAAATACTGACAGGATTATGAAGGAAGTAGCACATCTTGTTTTCTATTCCGTTTTACCGACTGAAGAATAATCACCATCATCACTTAGAAAGCCTGGAGGAAAGGTGGCCAACATCTCACACCTGAGCTCAGGTACAGGGCATACTCCTCTTCAGATAAGAAATCCCTTGAATACATTTGTCCAATGTGTTTAGTCAAGACTGAAACAAGTGCCGATAACCTGCTGGGGCACCCTACCGTGACATACCACAGCGTGTCCCTCAGATAACCAGTTCTCCAGAGCAGCAGGATGCTCAGCACAGGGTAATTCAGAGTAATTCTGGGTCCCTCAGATGTCAGCCAATAACTTTCTGCTTAAAAACAGACTCTGCCCCAAATATTTTGTTCTTTGGGCTCCTTTTAGATACCCATCTTAAGGAGCTTAGGGATACATGGTCGCTTCTTTCCACACCTATGGCAGAAGGCTTATTAAATACTTTTGAGTAATAATACTCAAATACTTAGAAGTATTAATAACCCTGTACATCCAGACAAGACTACATCTATGAGTATTTCTGGGTTATAAAGAAATGTTATTGCTTGTTATAATGTGCTTAGTAGAACAAGGTTTGATGTAGTGGCAAGAGTAGCAAAATGCCATATTGCTCTATGAACGTTTTGAAATGGAGGCTCAAAAAAAATACATAGTATTTTAACTCTCTTTGTCCTTCTTGTTCATTGTCCATCTACAAAGGCAAACATTTTAAATCAAAGCTAAAAAGGGTTAGCAGCCAGAATGCAGAGCTGTCAAATATATATATACACAAAAGATGTATTAAATCGTAAAAGTAATGTCAATGTCACTAGTATTGTAGCTATCTCAGTTCATCCAATGCCTTCAAACTCTTTTGGGGAAATAGCAATATCTGATTTTCCAGACTGGGAAACTGAGGCACAGGTTCGTTAGCTAACACTTGGCTTCACTGAATAGAAATAGCACAAGAATAGAAGCCTGTGCTTTCAGCCATCCAGTCTAGCCTCTGCCCACTTTCTCCCATCATGTCCCATCTCCCTAAATGACCTAACTAAGCCCCATTACACAGAGGGCCATCTAGGCTCACATTTGAAGAATGTAGTGTCAACTCTCTCTCTGACCTCACAACTTTATGGTCCTGTTAGCTATTGTTTGAACAGTACAGAGCTGTAACAACACAGAAAATTTACAGGTGACTAAATAGGCAACCCCCAGGGCAGCCTACCTCCCTTCCAATGGCTCCTGCCTTCCCAGACACTGGGTCTCACAAAACCAGAATGACTCCTGGCTTTCAACCTGCTATGCTGGACATCTGCATCTGTGCTGCAGTCAAAGATATGACTGCAGCATCCATAATGGTGCCAAATCCTTACCCAGTTAGTGGCAAAGCCATGGTGGCATAGGTCTTATTGTCCCTGGTGGGAACATTCAACACTGAGCAGAGTCTATGACATTATTAGTACCTCAGCCAATTAAATAAAAATCATTCAGACATGTGTCCCTGTGTTGTAATCACATCTCCAAATGCAAGAATAGCAATTTTTGGTAGTTTATCACTGCTCTGAGCAGCAACATTAATGAGCAATACTGTGATTTACCCATAGCATAATGCTGCATAGAAACCTTACTCAAGTTCTTTCCAGCTGATATATTCTCTTGTTGCTGGCATGAGAGGCTCTTCCATGATCCTTATCCCTATGGGATGAAAAGAGAAAATCCTTCATCAGTTTCTCTCTTATCCCTCTGCTAGTTCTGATGTTTGTGAATTCCCATGTGGAATTTTCACGGGGGGAAGGGACAGAGGTTTGAAATATTTCTCAAAGTTGTCTGGCTGGCTCCTACATTAGACATGCAGCAATCACGCAAGGGCAGAGGACATTTCATGGTATCTGTTTGAGGAGAAAAGTGCAGTAATTAAGGAAAAGCTGAAATATGGGATGTTATATGCCAAACACATGAAAATTCAATTCACTGGAGCTGTTTCAGGAATCTGTTCATCTCAACATGTGTTGGTACTGTGAGTCAGGCAGGATTTTGCCTCTCCAATAGTCTGTTAGTCTCTTAACATCCCTTTGTTCAGAAAGGAGAAGGAAGGACTGGCTTTACAGTGCCCGCGAGACCAAATTCAGGTTAAAGCTAATAAGGAATGCATACATTTAATTTGTTAAAGGGGTTTTCTGCATGTTTCAGGAAAGAGGGGGGATTATTACCATTTCACCCCTGTAATAAAAAACAGGATCCTGTATCTTGGAAATGTTTACAATGTAACAAATGAGGTTATGTTACATTGTAAAATTTTAAAGGGGACTGTGCGCTGACACCTAGTCTCAATGGCATGAAACACATGAGCTGTTCAGACAGGAAGCGTTTGTATTTAAAAAAATATGAAAATAATGTTTCAGTTTGAGAAAAACAAGTGCTTTTGCTAAAAAAAAATTATATTCCCCCAGGTACAGATCCTCCCCCTGCCAGGTACCAACTGTTTCATTCAGAGTAGGGGATAAACATGATGCCTATATCATCTGGCTCAAAGCTGGGTGTGATGTTGGTTATTTGGGTATCTTAGCACTGAGAGAGCAAAACTGCAGATTTCATTTTCATTAATGTGCTACAAGGTGACCGTGTCTGGCTGTACTGCTGGCAGAGGGAGGATGGCTCCAGAAGTGCACCTTGCAACCTGCAGTGCACTGCCCTGGGAGCTGCATCACCTCAGACGCAGTGCCAGGAGGGTTTGGAACAGGAGGATGGAGGCTACACTGCCAAAAGGAGTCCCTGATTTCTTCTGTGCAAGCCAGACATCTCTGTAAGCCATCTCAGGGGGCTCAAAGTGAGGAAAGGGATGGGGCATTATCTCATTTCCTTCCCAGACTTCCTACTACTGTTTTGGGCAATTTATACCTTTAAGAATGCATAAGGCAAACAAACCTTGTTCTCCCTAGTGTGTGAAAGCCTGTCTTTTGCATTATTAAACCACAGAGGAAAGCATGGTGTTATCTCACTCAGATTCTCTGCACGTACAAGAGAATCTGTCCCAAATACATTTCACGGCTTGTCTGTCTGGGTTAGTGTGCTGCTTGCCGTGAGCGAAGGAGAGGAAAGAATCAATGCTTAATACGACAGAGTCTTATACAGATTGTTCTTGTATGCTTATCACTACTAAGTAGACAAACAAAAGTAAAAACGTTAATAGATACCTGACTAGAAGTGTAAATGAAACAAAAGCCATCAAATCAGGATTTTATCCATTTAATTGCAGAGTAGGTGTTTTCATCAGTCATGTAATGGTTTATTGCCTTTCAAGGCTTATTTATTGTAATTGATTAATGAAGACTTGGAGCACCACTCTCTTATGGGCAACAAAAGGAAAGAAGTTGCAACACCATTTATGTTTGCAATTCATTGAGTTACTACAGGTCCCCTTGATATATCAGGTAATACATTACTGTAGCTCCATGTCACACTGTCCATTTCCCTGAGTGGAAAGCAAGGACAGAAGCCTGACCCATGAAACGCAGAAGACAAATCAACATCATTAACACATAATTTCTCGGACCCAGTAACAGCCCTTTTCTGAAAACTCTGTTTTTCCAGGTCACAGCTGTCAAAGCAGCTAGGACAAGGATGGGAGAGAGTGGTTCTAGGAGAACATTACTGCTGACCTCAAAAGCAGCAATTTCTGTGTGAGCGTGCTAGTCCTGACTTAGGTTTTGTACTGCCGTGATTCCAAAGGCAGGGATCATCTCACAGCCATGTGGCTCTAAGCAAGAGTACAGGTCCAAACGCTCAGCAGATTTAAGAGAGTATATCTCAAGAAGTTGCACTGATGAGGGAGGAAAAGGAAGTGAAAAGAAGACAAACTTGGTCCCATCTAATGAACGCTTGCTTCCTTGACGTTTTCACAGCTCCCGCTGGGGATTTAAGCTGGCGCGTATTTATGCTGTATGGTCCCAATTACTGAAGCCCACGAGCTGTGTATGTGTTTGTGTTGTCTGTATGTTCATTACTCTGCTTGCTTTCACAAGTAGGTATTTAGTACCAGAAGAAAACTATGCAAAATTCTTTAGCAGACACTTGTGAATTCTGACAGGTTTTCAGCTTAGTTTTCCATTTAAACATAGTGTAGGCCAATGCACCTCTGATGCAACTCCACTAAACTCTGTAAATTTTTACCAGGGATGATGCTGATCTGCCGTGCACATTTTCCTTCCTGTAAGTCATTATCACATGCCTGTCTTTCTAAGAAAGACATTTTTATGAGAGGTGGATCACTGGGGTGGGTTTTTTTGTGTGGCTGGTTTGCCCCATGCTCCAGCTATAACAATGTAGTTTCACTAGGCGCTGGGTCATATGGCTGACCTCAGCTAACAAGCTGTTCCTGTTTTTAGGCTACTGGGAATGTTTATTGGCCACTGTTTTCCTCTATTCTAAACACTTAGTTATTTCTCAAGACTCATATAAATCATAAGGTCACAAAACTCATAAAAACTGTGGCATTCTTTGTGATACAAGATACAAATGAACTAACTTCAGGCTTAGCAGCTTTAAACATCTATGGTATATTTTATCATAATATAAATACATTCATTGAAGTTATATATACTTTTTTGTTCAAGGATACACAATAAAATGGTAATAAAATTGCTCAATGGGACAAACTTTTATATACTGATGTTTCAAATTGGTACGGTTTAACTGTGAGCTCTATTACAAAAGCAATGTACTGTAACTGTATGATACTGAGTTTAAGAGAAATAGTGATCTGTTTGCAATAAATGTTAAGTATTCACATACTTTATAAGAAAATAATGCTGAGGATGCTATTGAATTTCCTAATGTAGATTTCAAGAGTGGAAACGCTGAGAGGTCTGTGCTAACATGCTGGATTGACATGTGTGCAAAACCAACTACACCTGTAAGGAAACACACCAAGTTATCAATAGGAGCTTTATTCATAATGTCTGTACTGAAATTGGACAACAAATTAATCAAAAAGAGCTGGTAGCATTTACTATAGTTAAATTTGCATAGAGGTTTCCACTCTGCTTCCCTGTTCTTATTTGCTTTAGTTGTTCTGCAACGCACATCTTCCAAGTTTAAAGTTTCCCAGGCTGCTCTTCTGCTTGATAATGAACTTTGGAAAGAGACAGCTAAAATGACTCAGGTCTTTTTTGTTCAAAGAATATAAAAATATACACAGAGAGTCACGCACATATACGTGCATACACATATCCCTGTTGCAAAACAGAAGAACAACTGTGGGACTTTTTCAGGCAGCTCTTCAACCACACTCGCTAAGATCAGAAGGCTGAAATTTGAAAGCACCATCCATGAGTAAATTTTTTTCCTTGCACTGCCCTTAAGAAATATCATGTAGATTTCACAAAGCCAGGGCTTCTTTAATGTTGCTGGCTATGCATGTTACTCATGCTGCTTAAGGGTTGTTTGTTAAAGTGGCAATGTACACCACCAGATGATTTTGTGGTGAGATAACGGCTCGCCAGGAAACATGCAGACATCGTGAGTAGGTTGATCTCTGAGCTACAAATGCTTCTTATTCAGCTTTGTGTGCCTCCTGTGCCAGAGAGTGCTTCTAGATGCTATGGACAAGCACTTTGTCTTTCCAAGTTTGTATTATATGAAAGAAGTAAGGAGAGATGGTTTTCATCTTCAAGTGTTACAACAGACTGCCAAAGGTCTTCTCACAATTATGAGAATATGTAGTTATTAATGCCACACATTTCACACACTTTAGGACTCTGTATTTAATCCAGAAAAGCCTTGAAAGTTTTTATGTCCTTTATGTAATTCCAACTCTTTTTTTTCCTTGGTGATAGCTTCAGAGAGTCTGCCCCCCTTCCCCCCATTAAAAAAACCACAGGAAAATCTCTAATACTTGTACATGATTAAACACTGACAAGTCAAAAGTTTCAGCAACAAAGCTGCATTTTTTCCAATAACTCCACTTGTTTGTACATATGCCTAGTCATGTGGCTATATACAGGTTTTAGATACAGCCTCAGCAAAAATCAATCCACTCATTTACATGTGTCATGCTTTTCAGGGAAGGAAGACCCATAACAATCATTTACATCAATACAGACTAGGTACGTGAAGACAGTAATCACACAGTGGATTTTTCACTTGGCCAACAGTCTGCCCAAAGGGAATGGGGTGCAGAAATCAGAACAAAGGGAACAACACTGAGAAATATTGAGTTCCAAGTGCCTAACACTGCATCCTTAATACTCTCTTAATATAGTTCCTAACTGGAAATAAATGAAAATACCCATCATTTTACTGCATTTACAGAGCTTCAGGACATGGTTGCCATGGAAGAAAATTGCCATAACTTGTGTTCTAAAGCTGATATGTCTGTCTGCAATTTCCTTTCTCCTTTAGCCTCTTTTCGTTTCATTAATTATGGGTGTTGCTCAGAGAGGTTGTAGACAGCCCACAAGGGACAAATATTTGAGTTTCAAAAGCATGGAACTTATTTTATGTTCTGAACTTTCACAGATTCTGTGAAAAGCTAACATCTACCTAATACTTTAAAAAGTCAAGTTTCTAAGGTTGTGATTAATATGCCACATAGATCCCAACAGAATAATTACAAATTAATCAGTAGTTCAGAACTCCCAAATGGAGTATTATAAGTTTGCCATCACTTTAAAGTATTCCTTTTCTACTTTCATGGAAAGAAAAAGAAATCACAAACGATTCTGATCTTTGTTTGATACAACTCTTTCTCTGTCCTTTAGGCATTCAAGGAAGTAAACCTGAAGCTTCTATAACTTAGCAATTAAGAAAGCTTTTTTGTGAACTCAGCAATACATACTAACAACACTAATCCAACTACAAGTCATTAGGCACATGAAAATGATGTTTAATGGATATAGAGGCATACAGTTAGTGTTTGACTCTTTGCAGCAGTGTGTGTATATATGCATGAGTCTGAATGCAAGTAACTTAGTCTAGTTCTACAAAAATCACACAAATGTGTTTGTGAGATTGTGTGAGACTTATCAGCCCCTTCTTCCAGTCGTTCTATGGCTTAAGAAAACTTCCAAGTTCCAAGCCTCTGTTAAGAAGCTTTATTCAAAACCCACAGAAGCTGCTAGGAATCTTTCCATTATTTCAGGAGATGCTAGACTGGGCTCTTATATTTAAAATAAAGAATCTGGCTATCTAGGCTTTGTTCCTTGCTGTCTGTAAAATTTCTGGGAGACTGTTTGCACTCAGTCTCTCTCTTCTGTCTCCACATATGTAAGATGAGAATGACAACTTTACCTCAGAGGAATGTTGCAAAGCTTCACTTATAAACAGATTGGCATACTTGCTAACTAACAAGAAGTTTTCTGATTGATGGGTGTCTCCTGGGAGGTCATAAAAAAAAAAAAAAACAAAAAAAACCTGTATGATTGAGTTTTCGGAAATAATGTTTTTTTGGCTTACAAGAGCCTACTCTTATGCAAGATGACTACTTGTGCCATCTTTTTTCTCATCACCTAGAATATCTTCTCAAATCTAGCCATGTCAAATTAGTGGCTATATACCAAGCTAAGCCAAGGCATAACCCTCACTCCTGAAATGTCCATATGAAAGAATATAAAGCTTGAGGTATAGTGAGTAATAAGAAAATTACTTTTTAAAACCATATTTTTTTACCCAGTTTCTTAAGCCCTTAGCTGCCTCAATGTAGATAAAGTAACTATGAAACAACCAGTAAAAATCTGACGGTGTTTTATTTTGTGAAGAACACTGGAAAGTTGGCAAGAGGTAAGATTTTGCAGTGAAATAGGGAGGTGAACAAGTTGTAAATGACTCTAATATCTTCCAGATGGCATATTTTACTTGGGAACTGAGTTTGGAGTAATTAGAGGCATGTGAATTTCCTATAAATACTAAACTTCACCAGTTTGACACTAGAAAGCTCCTTCGTCTCTGAAGTCTTTAAACTGCTAAGTGTTTCTTTTCCCCCCACTTAAAGTGGAAGTCATGGATTTGTAAATTTGTCTTATTTGACAGACAGAAACCTTTTTTCCATGAAAAGATAGCATTTTTCTATGCCAGAATGTTATGAACTGAAGTTCCGTACTGAAGAGGTTTAAAATTGAATGTTTCTTCCCAGAAGAGGTTTTCATTTTTATATACTGGGTTGATTATATTATAATTTATTCTAGTATATGGCAAGCAGTGAAATCAGTAGAGTTTGCCCTAACTTCAAGAACAAAACTTTTCATTGGTAAAATGCTTTTTGCAGATAGATAGGCTGAAGACCTTAGCAGATGAATTTTGCTTTTACTTCCCCTAGGACATTGCAATACTAAAATGGCAAAACCTGGTCCACAGCCTCTGATTTTTCTTCATTTTCTGCATGACATTGTTAACATTCATTCCCGGAGTGAATCCTGGTGTTCACATTTCTGTTGAAGAATTTTCCAGGTTTTATTTGGTGTAAATAGGGTAGAACTAAGTAAATACAAGGTAAAATATTCTGTCACCACTTGCACACTCTTTAGCCATATATCAGTGTAAACTGGCTTAGATCCATTGACATAAAGAGCTAATCTCATTTGCAGCAGCTAAAGATCTGTCTACTGTTCTCAGTGGAGCTGTATAGATAAAAGTGCAGATATAATCTTGCTTATTTAGTTCAGCTTTTCAGTTCTGCCATTCCCAGGTATTCAAAAGGCATGAGCCAAAGAACCAGAACCATGTGATAAGATGAAAGATAATCAGATTTTAAAATAGTAGTGATTATTTTTTTTACTTCTGGGGTTTGAACTTTTATTGGTTAAGGTATGTTGTATTTCAGATTCCTCTGTTCAGCAGAGAATTAAAAGCTTAATTTTAAAATGAAAGGGCAAATCCCAATGCATTAGATGATTCCAGAATCCAGTGTAATAACAAAACTGTTGCTAACATTAGTCACAATCAAACTGTTACAGTGGGTAACTGTAGATCTTCATCGATGTCTTTGTTACATCTTTTCTCTTTTTCACTACAGCATTGTCTTGTACTAAAATAGACCCTCACTAGTTCATTCTTAATGGAGACCCAATGTCAGTTAATGGCCTTGGTAAATTACTGAACAGTGGCCAAATCCCAATGGCCTTATTCCCAGAAATCTCTTAGGTTGACAGGACCTTTGTATGAGTAACTTCAGTGAATTTTGGCCCTGAGTGAAGACCATAAAAGCATCAGCTCACAAAAGACCAATGGAAACAAAGGCCCCCCGAACTGACAGGGATTTCAGTAAATTACAAATCATTAATCGATTGCAAATTGTGTATTTAAATATCCAGCACTTCAGAGAACTGTGGGATTTGTATGATATATTGTCTCCCTCAGGGGGCTTCATCTGCACCATGAATCCAGTACAAGCAAAACCAGCTCAAAAGCCTCCTGCCATGGCATTCACTCCCACGTCCCCCTTTCTCACAGAGCTTGCACTGCCTGGCTGGTACTAATTCAACTGTATGTGTGTCCACACTTGGAGAAATGATCTTTTGGGCTTTTTAATAGATGGAAGGAAGGAAGGAAGGAAGGAAGGAAGGAAGGAAGGAAGGAAGGAAGGAAGGAAGGAAGGAAGGAAGGAAGGAAGGAAGGAAGGATGGATTAAAAAAAAGGTCACTTCACTCATCTTGTCAAAGACGTCCACACCAACAGTTGACTTGCTTGGGATAAAGAAAGACTTCTCTGTTGAGAAAACTGTGGTGTGTGATAGGAGCCAGGCAGGAATGCACCGTGCAGGACCATGGCACCAAACACACTGCAAAGGGGCTAAAAAAGCAAAAAACCTCCACAGTCCCCTGTAGTTCCCATGCCTCCCAGTGCTCAGGGAGCAGCTGTGCCCAGCTTAGGCCTGGTGGCTTGCTGCAGACACAGCAGCTACCCAGGATCCTCCAAGGGCCACATGCCGCTTTCACATCCATCAAGGTGCATTTTGAGGCCCATGCATGAAGAGTTATATTCCCTCCATGTAGATACCTGCACTGAAAGTCCCAGCTTCCACAGGATGGGGCTGCCCCTCCAGTACCCGTTAGACAGGTCACCTTGCCTGGGTAGGGCACAGGAGGTCACGGAGAGCAGTCAGGCTGCACGGAGGCTCAGATGGAGAGCAACCCAACAGACAATGAGGTTACAGACAGAAAAACAGCCTGTTTGGGGCTGTGCTTAATCTTTTATTTTTAACAGCATGTACTTCTTTTTCTTGTTGCTAATAAAATGGGATTAAGTTTGGTGTCCCTTGAGTGCCTGCAGCTCTTAAGCTTTTAGCTCTGGGATACAGATTGCCTTGTGCCACAAGCGCTGCAGTAAATCCCACACCTCTAACCCTCAGTCACTAATGGGGCACAAATCCACAGTGCTGAAAAACTTGAAACTCTTTATTTAGATTTCTTCTTGTAACGCCTTCTGTTCAGCTGAAATGGAGCCTTGCACGGCATAAAAATAAATTCTTTATAAAACAAAGGCAAAACATACATACTAAGAAGCAAATTCTCAGGGTAGATAATTCAGGCCCCAGAGAGATTTAGCAGCTTGGTGGAAGTGGAACTGGAGTAATAAATGAAACAGAGAGGTGGAAGATCTTTTCATTCTAACAGGTGAATAACCAAAATACTCATAACCACTGTATTGATGCATATCATACATAGTAGGCTGCAGAAAAATATGGCATATTCAGATGTAAATTACAGTTGTATATGCTTCACTGATTGTTTCATAAGGTTAAATGGCAGATATTTAGATTTCAGCTGAGTTCTGCAGATGTCTTGGAAGGAATTTTTTTAGGCAAAAGGCTTAAGATCTAACTGCTCTAATAATAGGAAAATGTGTAGAAGCAGAGTGTAGTTTCCAGAGTGGCTGGCTTCAGCACCAGGCAGCGCTTTCTAGCACTTTCATTTCATTTTCTGCAGTACAACATGCTATGGTGCATTTCAGGGGTCACCAGCATGTTCAGAACCGAACCCAGATGTAAGCACTCTTATCACCTACTGAAAAGTAGAAGTAGAAAATTCACCAAAATCTGTATTCTGCAGCTGTTTATGTTTTTCATTGCCCAGTGCTCATTTAATAGGTTTTGCTTGGCCTGTTCCTTGAACCCCTAACTTACTCTTCCAAAAAAAGAGCAAATTTTTTGCAATTCCTTCAAGAATTTATAGAAGAATTATAGATTCCCTCATCTTTCCAATGGGAATCTGTCCCAGACATTGTTTTATTGAACCGTAAAATTAGGACCATCTAGTAAAGGTGTCTTCAGCCACCAGCTGAGAGGAGCAGTGGGAGTGTGCGAGCTCTGCAGCGCACTTCAGCAGCTCCCACCCAAGAGCCACCATTGGTCCTTGCACAACACAGAGGGTGCAAACAGAAAGCAAACAAAAATGGTTTATCCAGAATATCCAGACAAGCAAAAAGGGAAGGCTTTTTGCATTGTGGCATAGTGGCTCCATGAATGTATCCACCGATTACCCTCTCTTCTGGGCATGCATCTCCTATTTTCGCACATGAACTTGTGCTCTAGTCTTTCACCTGAAACTACACTCGATGGTTAGTGCCATGTTTATATTTACATCTCTGTGCCATAAACCCTAAAGGACTATAACATTACAAGAAATATTTGCCACACCATTGACAGCAGTAACCGAGTGAAGAACTGCCAAGTGGGAAATCCAAATTTGCAAACTCAGTAGTCTGGGCTGCATGCCAAGACTGTCTGGGCGCTGCGGAGGTGACACATTCAGTCTCCTCACAGGGATGCCAATGTGCCAACTGCATCCCTGGCACAGCATCTTCTCCTGACAAACTTATGGAGAAGAACTGCTACCAAGCCCAGAGGGATATGCAAGCTGCTTTCTGAGCTTCCTTGGCAGCAACTCCATTTTCAAGTTGTGACTGTACTTTCTGCTATTTACAAGAACAGTTGTTTGTGATACACTATGGTCTTTGGTAGGATTTTGAAAAGTGGAAAAATGACAGCAGGATGTTGGTTTCCAAGTATAAGCTAGTAAAATCCAGAGTAATTGCATTTCCCTAAGAAAAAAAAAAAATACTCATTTACTGCAGCCTCGATATCAGATGTTGCCACCAGTGTGGGAGAATCCAAATCCATTTGTTAGCTGCCAAGTGAAAGACATGATCCTCAGAATATGAAAATTATAGGAATGATCTCTAAAGCTTCCTCTTTTCAAATTGTACTTCGTACTTATTGTCTCACAGCTAAACTTCTTTTCTGTCTGTCAGTAATTATTCAAAACAAAAGAAAAAAACCTGATAAATCCTCCAATCTTCTGCAGGGCTGCATGACCTATAACTTGCAAAATCCATTAGAAGACAGCCCTTTAGTAACCAAATTGTGTCATTTACAACTGCACAGCAGCCAGAAAGAGCACCATAAATTACAATTCTGTCACTATAAGGGACAATGGAAAGGTATGGGCAGGCTATCACTATAAAGGAGGAAACCTAGCAGAGTGATAGACTAATTTTCATATTTTTTGGCAAAGTTATAAATAAATAAATAAATAGATAGATAGATAGATAGATAGATAGATAGATAAATAAATGCGTGTGTGTGTAAGCAAAATCGGTACTTACATATTAATTTTTTCTTGGCTGTGTACGAAAGAGTAAGACTATAGAAGACTATTTTCAAAGTGCAGCAGAATAAAAATACTGAATTCAAACCTTTTGGTTTGTTGGGGGTTTTTTGTACATGAAGTAAAAATGCATGTAAAAACTTGCTTAACATTATTAGTTAAAATTTTTCCTATTACTTAATAATTCATAAGTAGGGTTCTTCTTAATATTAATTTGAAAAGTTATCTACTATTGAGGCTTAAGCAATGAATGGTGCCTGGAAAATGTGAAATAAAGTCATCGTGGGGAGAAGAGCAAAGACTCATTCAGATGTTGTAGTTTTACATGTTTACTCTTTAATGAGCTGTTAATTATTTGGAGAAAGGTTGTCTTATTAAAAATTCTCAACATTCATTTTTTTCCTGAAGTCTAAAAACTAGCAGCCTGCATCCCTGCGTACTTCCAATAGGTTTTGCAGAGAACCTAGAGCCAGTATTCTTAAGGATATTTCTAAAGGAAAACCAACCCCAAATCCAAAGAAAAACAATTCTTATGTCTTTTTAGAACTCTCCTCTTAATTTTCAAATCCTGTTATACATATATCATAAAGAAATTATAGAAAGAACAGAAGTCTAACTTTAAAAAATGCAGGCTACCTAAAGTATCTGTAAAATTATCTTAGAAATTAACATTTCTGCTTTTTATTTCCCCCAATCTGAAATGGGACAGTGAAGCTAACTAGTTGAGCAATTGCTACTAGAAAAATCAAATATATAAGAGGAAATGCAGTTAACACAATATTTCACATATGTTAATGCTTACAGTTCCATCAGTGTCAGCTTTATTTTCTACTTGATATACACCAAAGCTGGCACACAATTTTAACAGATGAGGTAATGTCATTTTTAATTTAAGGAGCCTTAAGCCATCCACTTTAACTAGTGATATCATCTCTGCAGTTGTCTCACGGGACTTCATGTAAACATAAGTAATGTGCCCTGGACGGTTTGGAGCAGAGTTGTTAAAAATTACATTGGTCATCATGAAGACATTTTTTTTTCCTTTGATCTCTTTAAAAATGTCAGATGCACTTTATTGTCCTGTCATTTTTAGCTCTTCCTTGTATATTATTATGCTTGGAACATTTCAGTGAACATAACAGTAAAAGAATAAAGGCCTAAACAAATTAATGGCAAGATTTTAATGTCAGTTGTAGTAGGATAATGAAAAGTAAATGAGATTGTCTGGCTAACAGCAACTTGTTAAATAAAACAGCGGCACGGCTGAGACACAAAGACACAGGGGCAGAGAGAAGCTTTTTGACACAGTCCGAAAGAGGCTCAGAACACAGCCCAGGCTCCAAATGCCACCGCCTGTTAGAAGATGATTAAAATGATTCCACAGATTGGGTCTGCTCCTCCTTTCTGTCCAGGGTCAAGTGAAATCATCTGCTAATAACACTTAAAAACAGACCTGTATCTGCACCTGCAGCTTCTGCCTCCCTGTGACTTTGATTCTTGTCTGTATTCCCTCAGCAGGTCAGTACACCAGGCTGCTGGGCTGTCCTCAGCCCTCTGACACCAGGTGCCAGAGCAGCCCCCACGCACTGGCATCTCTGGTGACGGGGCTCAGGAGCCCTAACATAACTGTTGCTCCCAGGCAAACTTTTACTACCAGTCATTATTGCGTTATTCTGTGCTTTTTCTTATGAAGTCCTTAGGAATAAAGCAGGTAACCAGGGGAGGATTTAGCCCAGCCTGTTCAGTAATCACCTGCTGTATGAGTACAAATATGATAACGTGCACTTCTTGATTCAAATGCCTAAGCAAAGATGATTTGTAATGAAGCAAGTTTTGTCTGAGAAAAAACAAGTGCTGTGACTGACGTGTGGATTTTGTGATTTGCTCCAAACTATTTGTCTAGCTAACAAGGAAAATAACAGATTTTTCTACCGCTGGTCTGAAACGTGGTGGAGCTTTGAACAAAATCTGATGTTTAGGGATTTATTTATTATTCTGTGGACATATGTTTGGAGGACAGCATATGGAAATCAAAGTATTGTTCATAAAGAGCTCCAGCCAAAAAGACATTTTTGAATTCATAACAGAACTTCACAGTTTGAAAAGAATGCTATGCATTATGTATTGATAACAACACTACACAGACAAAGGAACACAATTTAATAATACAGAATTGTGCTCATGAGATTTCCCTTTTTTTTTGTTAATTGGTTACTTTAGCTGACATTGTCTGCAAGCATAATGGACACCATTCTTCCTAATAGTTCCATGTTGCCAGATGATGTCTACAGACATAATGTAGTCCATTTTAATTATTTCATTTTGCTTACATCTTTCAGCATAATGCATTTTCCAAGCAAGCTAGCATTTTTCTTGATTATCTATGTTGTGTTATGGTTTCTAAATTAATTAGGTCTCCTTCTTTCCTGGAAGTTAAAAGTTTCTTCCTTCCATTTATCTACCAGGTATGATTATGTTGAAGTGATTGATGGAGATAATGCTGAAGGACGCTTATGGGGAAAGTACTGTGGAAAAATTGCTCCCCCTCCTTTAGTGTCTTCGGGACCATACCTTTTTATTAAATTTGTTTCCGACTATGAGACACATGGAGCCGGATTTTCTATCCGTTACGAAGTTTTCAAAAGAGGTGAGAAACAATTCATTGTTATATAGCTGGTAACCTGCAATTTTTGCTTGCATTGTAAAGTTCATCATAATTCTTTGGAATGGGGGGAATGCATGAAAATTCTTGAAAGAGAAAATTGTATGACCCTTGTCATTCCAAGGTGGAGCATGTATTCAATGGGTGTAAATCATTATCAGTCCAACGGGTCAGCTGCATCTGAGGATTGACTCCTCTGAATGTAATGTGATCTTCATCAGCTGTTTGTTTCAACCATCTTAAAACCATTAGCTTTCTTCCATTTTTGTTGGTTTGGGTGGGGTTTTTTTTGTGATAATAATTACTGTATGATTTACAATGTTACTGCCTTAACAGCACTGTAACCTTCTGAGTCCCTGACTTATTTTGCTTAGTGTTTTGCTCTGCATTCCCAAGAGGTAGCTGTGGGCTCAGAAAGGACCAGAGTACACATGGGCAGCAGATGATGTTGCTGTTGCTTTCACAAATCATGTTTGGGAGGTAAAGGAGGGGAGAAGCTTACACTGTTCACAGGCATGACCTTCTGGATGCTGGTGCCAGAAGTTCAGTGCTGGTGAGCACAGGTTGCTGTACAGGGCACAGAGAAAGCCCAGAGAAACAAACAGTCCAGGATTAACCAGACCTGTAGACAGTCCCTCTCTGATAATTCTCTGAGTCAATAGCTAGAAGGGCAGTAAGATCATCTTATTTTGGCATACACCTTCCCTATAGCTGGATGGAGATAAATTCATATATTCCATGCCTGGAGAATACAGGACCAAAACTCATGATATATAAAAAGACAATAAGCTTAACTTTGTAGAAAAAAATACTGACTTCAACATCAATGTTTAGGGTTATACTCACAAAAGCAGTTTAGGGTTATACTCACAAAAACAAAACCAAAAACTTCGAATTTCCAATTCACACCACATCCAGGTAGCACCCCATTTTCAAAACCAGTTCAAGCTCCTTTTACACACCTACACTAGAGCCAGATTTTCAGCTGCGGTCAGCACACACGCTTGGTGGCAGCTGTACTGTTAATGAGGAGAAGCACAGTAGTGAAGTGTCTTTCCTATTGCAAGCTATTGCTGCTCTGCACAGTGCTAATTGGGGCCACAGACCTCTCGTTCACCATCTTCCCTGTCTGTAAATCCACTCTTGGCTCCCAGAAATTCTTTTGGTGACCTTCAGGGTCACATTTTTTGAAAGAACTCAGGATCCAAATGACACCAAGATTTCCTGAAAACATATCTCTATTTATTTTGATGGCTTTAGGAGGCTAAACTCTTGAAACTGTGCCCTGAAATTTCTCAGTACTTATATATACAGTACCACCTTTTGTAAAAAACAAGGCTGAAACACAAGAAGAAGTGAAAGAATGACCTGTGAAAAAATCTATTTTAGCAACTGAGCTTTTTCAAGAAAAAAGCTTTTATTTATTTCCTGATAGTATAGTGGCAACCCAGAGCTCTGACAGCAATGTTGTGTTTATTTCCTTGTGTGGTCATTTACATGTCTCAATGACACACATTACCCATATTAAGATGGCATTATGAAAGTGATTTTACACACACAGAAGTCAGGAAACTCCAAATTATGGCTCCCAGAGCAACTTTAACTCTAGTTCATTCCACATAAACCGTATATTAAGGCAGAAAAGTTATCACCAGGTACAGTGTTAGAAAATGCTGTGTGTACACAAAGGATACAAGTTTTAGTTTCTGTGGGAACACAGCACTTTTTAACTTTTGAGTTAATGCATATATGCTATTCCAAATTTAAGTTTTAATATCTGTACCAAAGAAAGCTGACCAGTTCACCCTGTTACACAGGTGAAGCTCAGTTGCTCACACCAGACTAATATGCTTCATTCAAGCATATTCACATCTTAGCTCATCATTTCCCAGGTATGAGAAGTATTAAAATGATCACAAGCCCTAGGTCCTGTGTTGCTGAGCTGAAGGTTGAGCTGCATTTCAGCACACACTATATTTTTGCCCATGATTCCTGTGAAAGCATCCTTAGTTTTTGAAAAGAAAAACTGCATTACACTACCTGCATCCTAAGCTGAGAGACCAATACACGTAATGACTGTGATAAAAGAGATATGGGTTTTGAGAGTAGGAGCTGCCTTCACTTCTCATCCAGCTCCTTAGCCAGAAAGACAATGAAGAAGTTGAATTCTAGACTAAATCATGAAACCCATATTGCCCAGCATTTAGCCCATCTGAAATGTTCATCATTTTGGCTGTGGCAGCCAGCCTATCATAGGGTGGATGAGTGGTCTGCTCACTACATGAGGATCTATACTGTACACTTTCAACATTCCTGACTTTAGTTGACTAAACTTATGGTGTAAACTGAAAGAAAAGGCAGTGTCAGCTAAGAAGGCAAATGACTTTCTGGCTCAGTGACACCTACATCGAGCGAATGAAATTATACCCAATGTCATCTCTTTCTCTTTCCTTGCTCTCTCTGTTGACTCCTCTCTCTCTTTCCTTCAGCTCATCTATCTTCCTTTATTTCATGCACATGCACACAGGTAGTTTCTCCCTCCCAGGAGTATCTATTTTGTCAGCTCTCTGTTAGAATCTTTTCTGCCAGTTTTCCATGAAGATTGCACCATGGAGTTCCTCGTAGCCTCAGTGTTGATTTAATTCATGGAGCTTCTTCTCAGTGTCAATAAAGGGTCAAAATCTGTGGAGGGCAATTTCCTGAGGCAGCTCTTCTGAAAACAGGTTTTGTTTCTTGCACCAGATTGACTTGAACATGTTTAAAATAAAGCAAGCCGGTATTGAGATACCATGTGTCAGTGTAAGGAGCCTGATGATCGTGCACTCACAGAGCCAGGATCTGGCTGTATTTAATAAAGCAATAATGATCCTGGCTTACATTTTATATTGCATCTTTTATTGGATTCCAAGAGGAGTACAGAACACTTTTTGCTATGAATGGCATAGCAAAGCTATTTTATCCTGGAACAGCAGCTACCGGTGGGAGTAAGAGGCAACAACCAGAATATAACCCTCCCATACATGACAAGGAGACAAGGGAATGACAGGGAGAGAAGAGAAATATCCGACCAATGTGTAAGCGGGCAATTTAATTATAGGCAAAATGTAATTTCCCAAATTGGAATGGGTCAGGTTACGTGAGCATTAATATCTGCATCTTCCAAAATATGCCACAAAGTGTTCTGAATATTGATGCGATAGATCAAGCATTTCCTATCAGTGTCTGTTGAAGGACAAAAATACCTGAACTGACTAAATTCGTTCAGACCTCTCTCTTGGATGCTGAATTTAGCTGGGAGGTGGCCAGATCTGTGGGGGGTAATACATTTGGCACATTCACAAGGAAAACATTTTCTGTGCTGAAATAAGAGTATTCATATATGCAACAAGCCAGACTGTTTTCTTTCAGTGATCAGTGTTCAGCATTGGAAATCCTGTAAGGCTTCTGGCTACGGTCTCTAAGGATGCTGTGCATCCTCATCCAAATTGAAACCTTGCACATGCTCATCCTCCAGCACAGACCTGCCTCTTGCAACCAAACTGTTGCCTGTGTCCTTCCTCTACTGTGTGTTTGAAGACCTTCATCTGAGTCATCCTACTCAAACTCCCCAGGTCAACTGCTCTCCACCAATCCCCCAAATCCTGTAAATCACTTTCCATTAATTTTGGAGTGTCAAAAGTCAGAGAGGGGTACCTATGCTGACCTTGTGGGAGGATGTGTGGGCAGTGCCTGCGGCTGACTTCGAAGCACACCTGCAGATGTGGGATACACAGAGAGGATTCCTGAGGGACCTAAAAAAAGGAGAAATGCGATCTGTCAACAAGTGAGGAACTCCAGTTTTAGTCCCCTGTATTCACAAAGGCAAATCCAGTGATCTGGCCTTTTATACCCTTGCATCTTTACTGCTACTTTCCTGCTTCACCAAAAGCACTGTTTGGAGCATCCCATTATGGCATGGTGGGGACATTGGGGAAAGCTGGTGTGTCAACATTGACATTAGGTGACTTCTAGCAACACTGCCTGCAATCACACAGTTTATCGTGCCTGCACTAACAGCAACATTTTACTGGTGCACCTGTGTCAACACCACTCAGAATGAGTCACTCACCCTTGGTACATGTACGAATTACCTTTCACATTTAGTTTGTCAAGGAGGCATAGGTCACATCTGGCAGAGTTACTGAGTCAGTGCTCCAGGAATCTGAAACCACTACTCCCTCTACTGAATTCACTCACCCACTTTTGTAAAAAATTCTATTTCACCAATAAAATCCCTGTCAGCTATAAGATTTAAAGATTTGAGCTTGAAGGGGCTATAATTATTTCTCTAGGGCTCTGTCGAGATTTCTGCAGCTTACACTTTCATTGTTCCCACATGACTTTGTATTTGTCATAATTTTTTCTAGAGCTGGTACAAGTTTTCATATTGTTCCATACAAATTGAAAATTGGACATCAGACAGTATATGTGAATTGTGCTTTAAAACCTGACTATCAATAATAGGAACAAGCTGGCTGAATGATTAATGCAGCGATTAAAATGAGGTGTTTCATTGAAAAACCACCTTTGCTGCTGGAGAGACAGTATGACCTAATTTGTTTTCCAGCTAACTACTTTGCTTAGTAGCATAGTGTTAACCCTGGTGATTTTCTCTTTCTCTTGCAGGACCTGAATGTTCCAGAAACTTTACTTCATCAAGCGGAGTGATAAAATCCCCTGGATTCCCTGAAAAATACCCCAATAGCCTTGAATGCACTTATATTATCTTTGCACCAAAGATGTCAGAGATTATACTGGAATTTGAAAGCTTTGAGCTAGAACCTGATTCAAATACTCCAGGGGGAGCATTCTGTCGCTATGACCGATTGGAAATCTGGGATGGATTCCCTGATGGTAAGAGAAAAATGGACTGTGATATGCATATCCATTACTCTGTAGTGGGCTGCAGAAGGCATATTCTCATTTTTTTAAATGTCATAGTAGAGAGGTCCTTGCTTGATTTATGTGAAACGAGTTGAATTAAAGAGAAATAGGAAAAATGCTCTGTAAATTCATACAGTAAAGCATATCACAGTGTGAGTGATTATTTTAATGAAATATGTTTAATTTTGAACAGTTGGCTTGGAGAAAAACTGGTTTTAGAGGGGATATTTGACAGACCCCTACATTAAAATTAATTAAATATGAAGCTTTGTAATGGGTCCTCAAACTTGCACAGCTAACGCATGAGTATTGTCCAGAAATTTCCAACAACTTGCACAAACTAACCCTCCAGCTTGTGAAGGATCTGGGTTACAGACCACCTGTCAAATTGGAGAATTTCTTTGCCAGAGAAAACGTGGTGTCCATACAATGGAAATCATACAGACTAAAGATTACAGTGAACAGTGATTGAGTTATTCATTCAGGTGGGTTCAGTGAATGGGCACTGCAGTGTTCCTCCCTTACAGTGCTCTGTCTTCCAGCAGTATCAGCAAATCCAAAAGTTTTATCTTAATTTGTTAATTTATAATCTCTGATTAGCTGGACACATGTTGGGTACCTTCTAGAACTTACTTGTCTGCCAGCTCAGTAATTTTCCGCTTGGTTGTTGGCCACGCTTGACCTTGTGCAAATTCACCAAGTGCATAGCTAGATATTAGCAAAGACTATAAGGCCTGTGAGCCCTCACTTCACCCTCTGCCCGATCTCATAACCCAGCTTTGCACTGAGACTGATGAATAAAATAGCTGCATGATTTCTCTGTTTTTTTTCATAAACGGCAATGGGTCCACAAGGTCCAAGTCCCCTCTAGGCTGGGCAGCTGTGTGCCGGTTCACCAAGGACCCCAGTTGGAAAGGCTGTGGCTCCAGTCTAAAAGGGACTGTTCGAGTAGAATGCCTAACCTTTAGGGTGCCCAATCACCTACACCAATTGTGCAAATGGCTGTGTAAAACCGATTGTGATGCCTTTTTCACTGTTTCTATGTATGGCATAAGCTGATAAAGAGAAGTATGTTGAAGCTGTCCTTTTTCTTCTTAATTTTGTGACTTGTAGCAAAATTCAGCAACTGAAGATTTATGTTGTTTGTGTTGGGCACTAATTACAACTATTTCAGTTTTCCACTGGTGTGATAACCCAGATTAATACATATTTTCTTTGCTTTTATGAACAGCAGTGGCAGTTTCTATAAAATGCTAATACTACATTAATATTTCATTTAAATGAAAACATATAACTTAAGGAACATACTTTAGTAACATATTTAAACTTGCTTGTGGTTTTTTTTCCTAGATAAATTCCTGATACAATTTTAATTAAAGCTTTTATTGATGCTGCAGTAAATAGGTACAAGATTTTTAACATATAGTTATTTTTCCTTTTTGTTTTATACTTAATGGGTTTATCCTGGCTCTTTTCAATCCACTCCAATAAATAGTGAAGAAAAAGCCATAACAGTAGCTGAAAGACTATTTAGTATTTAATGCCTCAGTTAGGAAAACAGTATTGTAACACTACAATAATGATGTCTGGAACATTTAATAATAGGTTTATTTGTATTTAGGCCAAATCTGTCCAAGCTGAATTCCTGTAGAACTTGCATTTAAACTGACATGTGAAAAGATGATCCAATCAATCAATTTATGTGTAATATTACCAAAAAGAAATGCATTATTGTTAGTGTCAGAGGGTTTCAAAACGGTAATTTCCCGGTTCAAGAAAGTGACTGAGCCATACTGAAGAGCAATTAACAACAGGCATTATCAGCCTTTCAATTCTCTCACAAACTGTCTGAACTCAAAATGGTCCTGACATCCCACAAGGGTGCTTACATGTTTGTAAATATTCAACTGAATTTGTAGAAAGAAATGTTTCCTTAAATACAAACTGTTGGAGGTTGTGGTGGCTGTAGGGAAATGTTTGCTGCATCATTTCACTGTAGGACAATCCTTAGCCGGCAGTCAGTCTCTTGTTTAACTTAACACTACAAAGGCAGAGAGAACATGATTGCTTCTCTATAAATGCATCACGGGATTAATCCCTGGGAGGGAGAACTATTTCAACCAAAGAGCAAAGCTGACACAGGAAACCACTGGTACGACCTGGCGATAAACTGAAGGCAGAAATTAAAAGTTTCTACATATCAAAATAAGAGTTTCCAGATAATCTTAAAAAAAAAAAAAAAAAAGGAGAAAGTCAGGCAAAATAAATCTAATTTGCACCCACATGGAAGTAGTACATTTCTGAAAAACATTAGACAGTGTTGTTGCCTTTGATGAAGAAAGGCTCACCCAGGGTGTCTTTCAGCCATTTGTCCATTTCCCTTTAGTCCATGAAAAAAATATTCTGAAGCTACATCTACACTATTAGCTAAAACAGGGCCAAGGCATCATTGTGTGTACTTCCTAATTACTGGCATACTACCTTGCACAACTTCAGCCCACATCAGTTTGCACTTTCCCAAGCAATTCCTTAGCACGGTTTGGAGGAAAGTGAAAGCTGGGGATCATTCCAAACAGGCACATTGCACGCAGCTGTCATGCTTCAGTGGAAAAAGCCTTACAGGAGCAAGCTGTGTCACTCTGTTAGTGTGATCCAGGAACAGTCCCTGGCTACTGGCTGCAGATCCAGAGGGTGGTCCATGGCCTGGTCTGTTTAGTGATATGGACATAGCCATAAAAAAGGAAGCTGTTTTGCTTTCTTAGACTGCATTGCTGCTCACATACCCAGCTGTGTCAGAGAGTAAAGCCACCATTGCACTACAGATGCACTACACATGAAGCAGAAAGATTTATTAAACGTTTGGAAAAAAAACCCATATCCTTCAGTTCAAATCCCCTGCTCCACAGCAACACAGCTGTGGTGTGCCAGGATGATGGCAGTATTTTAATAGGTCACAGAGAACAGTTTGATGGAAAACAGTTGTGGCCACAACCAGGGAAGAATTAGATGGACAACCCCCTGAACATGCTGCTCTCACCCAACTCTGGAAACCAGGCATCAATGTTTGAGCCAGGCACTTTCACTACCTCTGTTCTCAGCAGAGAACAGCAGCCCTCACTGATCTGTCTCAGACATCTACTTCAGGGTGCAGTTAATGGACCTCTGGAGATTCTTATCTCATTGACTGTACTGAGAGCTATGGAACACTAACTCAGATGTAAACTTAAAAAAGATACCTAAGATAGAACAGATGAAACCCAACATAAGTGGAAAATGTTTTCACTGTAGAATTAGATCAGCTACAGTCACTAGAGATCAGCAGGAAATTAATCTGCTGTTTTCTACAGTTGCGATTTTTTTTCCTTCTTCCCCCAGAAAAAAAAAAAAAAAAAAAAAAAGAGAAATGTTCTTTTAAACAAATTTTCACACTGATGTTTAAAAGGATGTGTCAAAATCAGTATGCCTCCATTTACATTTTGCTTCTACATAATTGCCATTTTCCTGATGGAAAACAATTTTCTGTTAGACAATTTGACAACAACTATGACAGTCATTCACAAAGACATTAATCCTGAAATGCTCTGTCACAATCATGGAGTCCTCAGCCTACCTGGTTGTCCTTTTAGTGGATTGAATCTGGCAAGTGCTGAGTACTTGCGTCTTGATTCTGCAAAACATGTGCTTATCTTTGAAGCACGTGAACAGTTCGATTGACTTCAACAGGAATTCACCAAGGACACTTACGGGTCTGAAGTACCACTGGTGTGAGTGTTTGCTGATTCAGGAGGGGAATGTTAGGCATTCAGTAATGCCTCAAACCCGGTGTTTTGTTTCTGCATAACTGCATATCAAGAGCACCCTTTGGTCTCTTCTTTAACACAAAGCAATAAGTGAAAGAAACCCTGGTGGAGAATATTCGGGAACTACAGGTGCACGTTGCAAATATTGTGCAGAAAAGGTACCACGGTTTGAAGGAGACAGCAGGTGGGATTAAAGCAGGAGAGTGCGTAGATCATGAAATAGAAATATGTGATTTTGCATGAATAAACAAGACACCAGAAATATCTCTGTCCAAGGCACAAACGTACCTTAGCCAGCCTCAGCTGAGAACAGCCCATTGATGACTTTGAAGAAAAATAGCCCACTCAAAATAAGGACTAGCTTAAGTGATGAATTGCACATATTCATCATGCAGCTCTCTTTGAAGCTCTAGAAACTGTCTACTAGGGGCTCAAAAGTAATTTAAAGAAGTTTACTTATGGTTTGAGAACCACAGGCTAAGCACTGCTGTTTTGGTCAATGCCACAAGAGCTTCCATTGAATTACAGAGCAAAACAAAACACTTCAGTCATTAACATCACTGCAAATGAAGGTTGCTATTAATCTAAATGTGTTTCTCCTCTGTTGTGGTTGCTTTCTACACTTTTTCAAGAAGCTGTTAAGATATAATAGTATGCACAAGCTCAGTGTAGGTGTGTACTGGGCTGTAAGGATGGGACTCATTTTTCAATTCTTTTCTCTTTAGCATCCTAAGTTTTGTGCCAGTGGTTTGTCAATAACAATCATACTGCTGTGAAAACACTGTCCACAGCACAACAGCATACTTTTAAAGACCAGCTTTAAAATTCTGCAAAATGGCTAGTTAACATTTCTTTTAATATTTAAGAAGTCTGATACACCATTTTTCCTTGCTTGTGTTTTATTGTGGTTTTTTTCTCTTTTTAAACTGAGTTCCAAAAGTTAACGATTTCAGCTGGGTAGGCAAATGTGTATTTCAGTAAGTCTCAAAATGTCCTGATACAGTTACTCTGTCCAGAAGGGCAAACAGTAGAAAAGAAAAGAAGAATTAGTAAGGATAAGGCTTCTGTTTAGTCTTAAATCACCAGCTATGTTCTATATGTTCCATACTCAGATCTGTAAACCTTCAAACATACATATTAAGAATAATCAAGGATTTATTCAGGTTGTAGAATTAGACTCTGCATTTTGGGAAAAGCTTGCAAGACAGGTTTCTTAGTTGCCCCTCCAACTTTTAAGCTGAAAGTTACTGTTTCCCACTATATCATACTATGCCAGTGGAAAGAGGAAACAAGGTCCCAGAAATAGCTACAGCATGGGCAGTCAAATGAAGCAGCTGGCTCACCAAAATGCCTTTGTTCTGTGGGTAATGGAGAAGTGTCCTTGAGCAAGGACATTTCCAAGTGACTCATATCTGGAGTAGGCCTTCCTGGGGGACGCTGGCAAAACGACAGGATGGTCTACAGGTAGAGGCTGCAAAGAGTTTTCTGGGCTTAATGATTTTTCATCACCTGCTGCCCTAAAATTCCCATTTGGAACTGTATATGGTCTATTATGAAAGCCCATCTTGGTTCTTGAGGAAGGGTCAGGAAGTTGGTTACAAAAAAGCGGTGCCATTGTCTACCTAAGCAGACAGCAATATCATCCCCTAAATGACTGATTGCTCAGATGGTGTTACCCACATAGCATTTCTGTGATGTGGTGACTGTGACTCCTGAAACTTTTGATAAGTTATTGTCATTCAAAAGTTTTCAAGATTTGAACGGAAGAAAGAACTTTGCGTTAGCTATTTGTGTAAGAAGAACAAGAAATTCTATTTCATCCAGTTCTGCTCAGATCAATACTGTATTAGCTCACTAGGCTAAAGCTTACATGTTGTGCAAAAAAATTCAATACCTCTTTGTATCATATTCTGCAAGTTTTTGGCTCTTGCATCTACATAGCTAGCAAAGGGAATAGTACTGTGATAGCAGGGCCAATCTGTAGAAGACTGAAATGCAGAATCACTAAATATGTCTTAAAAATTATAAACCAGTGAGTCATGGGGAATCTTAAAGCCTGTCTGCTTTAAACAAAGTTCTCTTCTGTTTGTCATTTCAAAGAGGCCTCCCTACAGGAAATGGGAGGAGGGAGGCTCAGAGTGCCACAACATGGTGGCCTTATCCCCCTTATTTTCTTGCAGTTCAGAGCAACATCAGCAGCTATAATGTTGAAAGCCATGAAGGGAAAGAGCTCAATCAGAACTGTTTGCACACAGAAAATGCAAAAAAAAAAAAAAAAAAAAAAGAAAAACTAAACGAAAAAATCCCCAGCAACAATAACCCTGCAGCAATTGAAGTGGATGCATTGTTTTGTGTTTTTCAAAAGCCACTACTAGCAAAAAAAAAAAAAAAAAAAAGTCTAAAACAACTTTCTCACTCCAAATACTAAAACTGTAAAGCTTTAATGAGGAAGAATTCAACTGATATCCTCTATAGGGTGTTTCATGCTATCAATACTGCATTGAACATCCATGGTGGAAAAGGACTGAACAGGCAGGTATTTTAAACGCCATGGGATTGCCAAGGCAACTGAAGACTAACCGTGGCCAAAATATGGATAGAAAAGCACATGCTGGCAGGAAGAGCTATAACATCTGAGCTCCCTCTTTCTGGCAACTCTAGGGTCTTACAGAAATGTGTAGCTTACATACTGAAGTTATTCCAAGCTGGAACTGTTTTACTTGATGCAAAACGCCAATAAATGACTACAAATTTATGTTAGCTGAGGATTTTCTTTGAACTGTGAATAATTAGGATATATAAACATTTTTTATTTTAAACTGAAAGTGAAATGGACTTCCTAGAGAAATGACAAGGTGTCAATTTCAGCCTGGAAAGCCAGTGGTGTAAGCATTAGAATGATATCTTATGATTATTTTCATGATTGACTTTGTGGATAGGTTTTAGCGTTATTTTTTCTTATTGTTTGTAAGCACAGATGTACCACTATTCAACCACCTAGGGGCCTATCTGCAGGGAATGCTTAAGTGCTAGAAGGCCACATATGCTGGCTGTGAATTGAGTAGCTTAATTAAGGAAAAGGATTATCTCACTGGACAGGAAATCCAGAAAAATATCAGGAACTGATTTATAGTTAACATTGAGAGAGATCATGTATGTATGTATGTGTGTGTGTTCTGTGACATGAAGATATACCTAAGAAATCCTCACTGTTTGGAAAGTATTAAGATTTTCCTCTTGAATCCTTTTACAGTATTCTTTAGTATTAAGCATATGGGCAAAAGATCTGTGAAGGTGTGCTGAAAGCATAAACAGGAAGGGATAAAGAGTCATTGGTCATAGCCTCAATATGTGTGCAAAAAGGTTTTCTAAGGGCGCTGTAAAATTAACAGATTAACTGCAGTATTGAGCATAAAACCTGGAAAGTGCTGTTTGAACTCTTATTCCAAGAGCATCTGGTAGACCGTGTGGGGAAAATCAGACCATTCAGATGTTGCTTGCATAAATAGGTGCTTCAGTCACACTTTGGAAAATACTTTTGTTGTTTTGTACATGTAGTTTTGTGCATCATTGCCCCCTCTGCACACTTTAAAGGACTTTTTTTGAAATCCTGGTTCTTTACATTTTCAGAGGTTTATGGAGTGCTAGCTGGAACATTTTAGAAGTAACATTACTGGGGTAGAATAAGCCACTTATTCTTCACTGCTATGTTATTGATAAGATTGTGTTTTTGAGCTGTTGTAGAGGTTCACTATTTCCTCCTGAGGGGCTGTCTTTAGGAGGCTATTGTATTGGCATCTTTTGTTGTAGCAGAACTGGTAGTTTACTATTATATCCTGTTTCTTTGCAGTTGGCCCACATATAGGGCGTTATTGTGGGCAGAACAACCCAGGACGTGTCCGGTCTTCAACAGGGATTCTTTCAATGGTATTTTACACTGACAGTGCAATAGCAAAAGAGGGATTCTCAGCAAACTACAGCGTGTCGCAGAGCAGTGTATCAGAAGGTCAGTATTTATGTATCCCGCAGAGCTTCTTGGAAAATATTATCTGTTATGTCTTCTTGCAGACCAGGTGTTCCATGAAACTTTAAAGGAAAATTAAATAAATAAGATGGTGGGGAAGGGTTGGTTCTGTTTTTCTTTTTTCTTTCTTTTTTTTTTTTTTTTAAAAGAACAGCTGCCCTTTAAAAAGCAGTGCAAGAAGCAGAATTCTTCTTACAGTTTAATTCCACAGTATTGCCAGGAAGTTGGGATAATTATTGTGAAAAACTGTGCTGACCAAGGAAACACAGGAATGCGGAGCAATTGAACGCTTGCATTAAAACAATGAAACATGAACAATGAATGTGCTATCCAAAGCCTTCTTTTATTACATGGACTAAGCTTTGATGATCGATTTCTTGAATAAAAAGGACCCATTTAATATATGTGCTCTTGTTAAACTATTTCATAAGCTATCTAAGCTTTGTTCTTTGTCTCGTATTTTTTTTCCCAGTTGCCTCATTTTCATAGTTACCCTTTGGACAGAGAATGAAACAAAGTGAGGGAGACACAGGAAAATAACAGGCTGTGTTACACCATGTCCTTGCAGACTTCCTTGCTTTGCTTGATGATAGAACACACACTTTAAATCAAACTCTCTCTCCTTTCTGCAACTTACTGAGGTTTGAGCAGATCCACCCAGATTTGAGGCACTTGTTTAATCAAAGAAGAAACCAAAGAAAACTGAGTAAACTGAAATTATCGATGTTACTCCCCAGCTCTCCTCTGCCCCGTGCCTCTCTAATAGCTTTCTTGCATGTTGCCTAGCTAGGAAGAGGGAATGGGACGTACCCAGTCTCTGTGAATGGGAAGCATCCTCCTCCAACTCTTTCAGATTTTATCTCCAGCTAGTTTGGCTTCTCCTTATGTACATGCTGCTCCTGCCCCCTCATTAGCTAGCACAAGCAATGTGTCCACCTCTTCCAGTCATCCTCCCTCGGCTATAGAGGGAGGTGTCATCACACTGAAGCCAGAGTTAATAGTATCTGCTATGCTGGGATGCAGGCTTAGACACAGGAGAGATTCACCTCACCTCATTTCACCCACCCTTCCTCTTTGTGCTCTCAATAGAGAAGGGGTCACCTCCAGGGACCAGCTCAGCCTACTTATCTCAGACATGTGAGGTGTGCCCTGGAGGTACTTTTCTCTCTCAGTAGACTACAGGGAAAGCCCACATGTCCAGATAAAACTATACACCTAATATTTAGATATTTTAAAATTATTCCCACCTACCATATCTTGCATTCTTTAGTGGATTATGTACGGCTCTCCTTCCAATTCCAAGCAGAAGTTAATTTTACTTTGAGTTTTACCCCAGCGTAGTTCAAGTTTCAGTACTTCACTCAAGGCTCCAATACATTGGAGCAGCACAGAAGTGGGGGAAAGGGTGGTATGCCATGGGAAATGTGGTTTGGCAACAAGTTTGATAATTCAGTTATGGGACACCCTAACTACAACTCCTATAAGGTACCCTGACAGCATTTCTGAATAGAAGTTTTGGGATCTGTCATAAAAGATTTATACTGTTTTTTCAGAATGTTTTAATTTTCATCGAAAGATCAGAACTTTGCTTATTAAAAGCTCATTTTTCCAACTCACAGATTTTGAAAGCTTCAGACCTTCAGCTCAGCACCCACCCACCCTGACAGAGATATGTCATCTCTGTAGAAGGTGTGATAAAAAAGGGTCTGTACCCAAATGTCAGGGCCTCTGCTTCACACACTGCTATTTTACCTTAAACTGCTAATGAAGGAATTAATTATATTTATATACTATGAAGTCCTTGAAGAGAAGCATAGACACATGTTATTTTCTCCTGCTTTTGCAATAGGATTGGTAAACTTCTGACAAGGCAGTGCGTGAGCAGCTGGGTGTGAGGATCCATCTAAAGACACCAGCCTCTCTCACTTCAGTGGGGGTTGGAGCCTTTATTTTTGAAGAGTGAGAGAAGAACTAGTCTTCATGCTGTATTAGCCTTTGAACTCACTATAGTGACTAGGGTGTCGATTCCAAATTATCTAGGTAATTTTTATGTCAACAAGGAAAGATTGCATGGAGATGATCAGCTTGTTTAAAATACTGCATGTTACAGAAAACATGGTAATTCCCTTAGGTTAGTAATATTCTAGCCTGGATTCAAATTTTGTTGATCTGTTCCTTTCCAGTGGCCAGGATCCACAGAGAATGGCTGGAATTTTAATAATATTTAAAAAACATTTTATACTTTTTGTACTAGAGTAAATAGTTTTAAAATAAAATTATTTTATACAGTCATCTGGTCTGTCTTTCCTGGCTTTGTGCATAATTATGAGTTCAACATACTTTGATTTATATTATAAACCCACAGAAGTGCCTGTGCTACCCTAGAAAAGAGAAATCTATTGTCCTATATTGAAATGGCTACAATGCTGGGCTAAAAATATTTGTATAGCATTATTATTGCAGGAATTGCCATGGTAACTTGAATGACGGTATTAAGAATGACACCATAAGCCCAACACTGCCTCACTTAAAGTTGTTAAAGAATTCAAAGTCACATAAAAATAAATTCTTTAGATATTCATATTCAAAGCAGGAAAACGTTCTCATTATTCAAAGTCTATATCAAAAAGCTGACCATAATAACAATGGTAATTTATTTTTCTTCAGATTTCCAGTGCATGGAACCACTAGGTATGGAGTCAGGAGAAATTCACTCTGATCAAATCACTGTCTCCTCCCAGTACAGCGCTATCTGGTCTTCAGAAAGGTCCCGGCTAAATTACCCTGAGAATGGATGGACCCCAGGGGAAGATTCTATCAGAGAATGGATACAGGTAAAAAGATAATGTTTTAAAGATATTATTAATAATACTCTGTGGAGTTTATTGAATGTGGAGAATGCAAAAGAAAGAATGAAAAAAACACAGTAAAGTACTTCTACATAATCTAAGAATCATTGCAAGTGAATCGTTCACATTCCCTATTAGACACAAAAAAAGACTGACTCCCAAAGGTATAAAAAAAGAAAAGGTCAGGAAGATTAATTGTTCTGCTTCCCACATCTATTGTTTTTTCAGTCTTCTGAGCACAAATAACAGAGATTTTGGTTTAGTGGAAAAGTCAATATTAGTTTAACATGCACTTAAAGTGGAATGTCCCAGTAAACTGAGCATGTGCTATGTCTCTAGCTGATTACAGCTAAGCATTAATACAGCGTGGTGTTTTCATGCACTCAGATTTCACCTCAGAAGACCTAAGTCCCTTCTAGAATATGTTAGTCATGAAATGAGTTCAATGGTCTCTGTCTAGTGGCTATTCTTCCACATCCTGAAACACAACATTCATTAGAAAGAAAGATCAGCTGCCTTGGCTTCACTCTGTTAATACAGGAGAAATTGTGCAAACGTTTGTCGCCATGAAGAGACCCCTCGAGTTCAGCTAGTCTGCTTGGGCTTGTTTGCTATTTGTTATCAAGTACATAGGTTAATGGCACATGATTCCTGAACAGTTTAAGATTGTTCATATGAATTACTGTACACAAATAATGTATACTAGCAGGCAAGCGTTAGTATCATTAGGTGAAAAAAACCACTGATTTATCTCAGTCGTAGTCAGACTTCTTAGTTGCAACCTAGATTCTGTTTCTGTTGGCAAAAGCTAAGAGAAAGGGTTGAGCATATTAGATCAATATTACTGATATTGAAAACTTGTTCATATATTTGAAACATTCCTCTGGCTTCTGTTGTTTTCCATAGGAAATTACTAACTGACATATAAAAACAATGCCTTATTAGCCATCCACACAAATGCTCACACTGGCGTTTCCCTGTGAGGTTTGCTGTCTGCAAGAAACATTAAAAACATGTTGAGCACTAGTTAGTAAAGAAGAAAGAGGGGGAGATCTTTCCCTTCTGATCCTTGGCACACAATGGGACTCTCAGGTGTCCTGCTTAGGGGCCCCTACACATCCTGAGCTCTTGGCAACTTGGTAATCATCTATGATGGACCTAATCAGACTTCAGAGTGGCAAAAAAATATCTGTTGATCCTTTTTCCTTACTTAGGAATAAATGTTAAAATCTCCCAAGCCTTATCTAAGTGCAAGGCTTGTTATTAATCATTGCCACTTGCAATCCATGGAATGCACATGAAAAAAGAGTGGAATGCATCAGAATCAAATTCCATGTGTTTCATCTGGTCAGAGGGCCACCACTTTTTCTTTATTTCCTTCTTTTCTGCTGTCACTTATGCATTTATGACTGTATAATCAAAACAAGAGAGCTAGTCAAATCTCATTCGTGTGTTCTGTGTGCTTATTAACTTTATTAAGTTATGATGACTACATATATAGAGAGAGAGCTTAATCCTTTCACTTAGAACTAGATCTTTCTGAGAAAAAGTTTCAAAGGACTTTTTTAACCATTAACTTTTTTAATAACAAACACATAACAGAATCCAAGCTACTCTGGGATTTATGCTTAAAACAGCTCAGGGTACCTCAGGCCTCCTGCCTATGAATTTCTCATCCTCCTTTGCTTTCTGCCTTAAACCAGGATGCTCAGGGGCTGAAACAACCACTGAGCATAATTTTTAGCAGTTTTACACTGCCTCCAGCTACCACATCAGCCAAAAAGTCGTTTGGTTGTATGCTGTACTGCTCACACCACAGCTCTCACGTACTTCACCCTGCCCCTGGTTTGGAAAAGGCAGCATGAACCATTTCCCTGAGCAATTGAGACCTAGGGCATCTCCTGCACTGCCCTGGCCCCATGTGGAGGGACCGGCACTCCCAAGGCAGACCTCCTGACAGAGCAACTAAGCTGTAGCAGCCTTTGCTACAGAGCTGGGTCTTGTTTGCAGGACTGAGCCTGGAAAGTCTTGCTTGACAATGCATTTCGTTGAATAGGCAACATGTGTTGCAGAAGAACTGTTTTAAGTCGTTTCTACCACTCAACCCATGTAGCAGAAGCAACCGAGCTAGTTTGGATATCCCCGGGATTTTCACAAGGCACAAGGGTTTAATTAATCTTTGGTTCCATTTGTGTCAGGAGGATATTCTCATACTTATTTATTATGGTATAATTCAATACTAACATCACTAATTCAAACTTCCAAACATGTTCTAAATGCTTTCCTGTTAAACTTACTTTGGCAATCTTCAGATGGGTGCTAAGTGCTTCAGACTACCACATTCTACAAACTCTTGATGCCATTGGCCGTAAGCACATGTTGCAAGTTTGTATCTGGATAAAATATTGAAATCCCATGTTCCCTCTGTACAAATATCCCCAGGAACAGATGTTCATCTCCATAAAAGCATACAGACAAACAACCATGTAACTGATAAAATACTCTGAAATTACCCATTGAAAAAAAAACAAGCCATATTTTATAAAAGGAGGAAGGCACTTGTATATGAAGGACTAAGGCCACTTTGTTCTGTTTTGTTCTGTAAGCTACTGCAAACTAGTCATTTATGTGAAATATTTGCTTTGGTGCAGTACAGCATAAATGGATTGTTGCTGCACGGTGTAAGAACTCTAGAAAATACTCAACAGAAAAAAACTGTGCTGAAGGATACTGCAATGCTGAACTTGGAACTTTTGAAGTGAAAATTTCTGCCTATATGTCCTTTTCTTTGAGGCAGAGATTTTGTGTATATCAGTATTCATTGATTTTTTCTACAATTGCAGGTTTCCATACCTGCACACACACTGCAGCTGGTTAAGCAGTGATGTCTGCCTTCAAACTGCTAATATGCATATGCAACTAGGCATATGTATGAGATATGTACAATCATACATGGGCAAAGCAGCTTGAAAATCCAGCTCCAAATACTAATTTCCTTAGTGTGTCTTTCTTTTTTTGCATAAGGGAAACATAATAGTTCTCATTTCCCTTCCTTTTACCCCTCCCTTCAAGGTTAATGTTTTTGCTAAGACAAAAGAAACAGAAAACCTCAGTTAAGTATCAGCAAAGGGCGATTGGTATCTACAAAGGACGTTTAGAAGGCATGTGATATGATTGTCTCATTTGAGGTGTTGATGTCGTTTGGATGATTTAACTGAAAATAATTAGGAAAATAGTGTTGGCTTTTTAGTAATGGATTTGCATGAATTCCATCTGTGGACCTGAAACCCATTCTTTGGTGGAAAAACTAGATGGCTCCTTTGTGGCTGAGAAGGTACCAACTACTGCATTCATCTGAATGCTGCCTGCTTACAGGGCTCTGCTAAGCAAAAGCTGCTTTTCCATTCCTTTCCTTAGTTGTTTGGAAATAAATGTCAAAGCATAGGTTCAAAATATCCATAGCACAGTCACACCATAAGTCTGCACAGTACTTTTACCCTCAAACACACTTTTGAACATTGCTCAACTAACTTGAGATTTGGAGTGACTCCATAATCAGAAACAGAGACACTCCAGATTGCATTTCTTCTTTAAAAACACATTAATAAAGTTTGTGGATTTTCTAATATGAATGGAATAAAGATATGCATGAGGCAAGGGCTGCCAAAAATAAGCATGAAGTTAGTTTATTGTCATATGGGATGTTATTAGCTCCTCAAGCTTAAGCTCCGCCTACTTGTTCATTACACTTACATTTTGCACACTTGACTGCTCTTCAGTGTGAAATAACATAATTAAAAAAAAAAAAAAAACCACAAGCTTTTTAATTTAATCACGAGCAGGGAACTGCCATTGCAACGTAAGTCATTGTCCCTCATTAACGTATCCTTTCACAGGAAAAATAGTATAGTGTTTCCATTTCTGTAATCTGAACAACAAACATGTTAATAGGTATCAATTACCAGCCAGTTTCAGTCCTTAGAACCAGTAAGAAGGCCAGTGCAAGGGTTTCACATCTGGTTTTAGTGAAACTGTTCCTGTCTGTGGCATTTAAAATTTAAAGAACTCCTGTTATTGTGCAATTGGGAATCCTAGGGGAGTACAATGTTAATGAAATCCATAACATGCGGGGATTTTATGATTGCATTTTCAAGGCATTCCTTCAAAAGGGATGACTGATTTCTGCCATGGCAGCAGTAATTGTGCTTTTACAGAGTAGATTTAATGTTCACATTTAAGAACAGCAGTTACGCTTACACTCATCTGAAAGAGTAACATGTGAAATCTTTATATTTAGGGAACTTGTTGCATCTTATTTCTGAAGCCTTTGAGCAGGAGCCACAGGCCACTGTGCTTGGCAAGCCCTTGCACCTCAGGGACGCCCCGATGGGTCATGGCCAGCAGCCCCCCAGTGCAGCGCAGGAGCAGGGGGAGCTCCAGGGGGAGTGCCCGGCTGGATAGGTGCCATCAGCTAAAGACACTTGAGACCCACGTGTGTGTGGTTTTGAAGGGAGACTGATTGCCTATTACTAGGGTCACTGGGAACCTGCGCTATCATCAATCCTCATAATGGTGTGGGTTTTCAAACCCGCAAGGAGCAACACCTTCTGGGTACTTTTACTGCAGAATCTGTATGGGTTTTATCAAAATGTTTCTTCTAATGCATATAACACAAATCTTTACACTCCCATCAAGCTGGATGATAATTTCTGGGTGGCACAATTTTTCTCTCATGCTGTTAGACTGAGACCTACAGCTTTCCCAGAAAGCAAAGCATATTTGTTAATAACACAAAATTTTCAGTTCATATTACAGTTGGGTTTGGATAAAACCATAAATCCAGCTTTAAGAATCCTAGTATCAAATCAAAACTTAGCAGCTATAAAACAAAAAACACTACTCTGTTATAAACATGCTCTGACAGTTCAAATTTTTCAAAAACTGTTAGCAGGAGAGTTAACATAAACAGACATTATACTCTGGATTGGGTATTATCTCATTCTGCAGCCCTACACTAAGATGAAGTCCTTATTGTGTGCTCTGGTTAATAAAAAATAAATGGTTAATCCAGCCCAAATTTGTACTGCTAGTTTTTTTCAGCAGGGTACAGATCTTGTATCACACGTAAACGGCTGGAGTTAGAGGTTAGCAGATCTGGTTTGCTGCCTCTGACCTCTGCCTGCCCATCTCCACCTTGTTCTCTACCCATCCCTTTGGCATCTATGACTGTTGCAGAGTAATTCTGGAGACCTCTAGACCAGCCAGCCATAGGAATATCAGCTGATCTGGTGTAAAATTCTCCCTCTGCATCTCGCAGCATTTAGGGATCTGGAGAAAGTCCAGAGAGGTAAGAATAACCCTCCTCAGAAAGCAGCCTGGGAGATCCCCCTTGCCTCCACTGATTGAAATATCAGTTGTTTATTTAACACTAACTCTCCTGTGCAAGGAAAATACACTTCCCCTGATTTAAAACACTTCTATGTATACACTGCTTCACCAGAATAAGAGGGACCTTGGAGCTGGAGTTTTCCTTCCACATTTGTCTTCATTCCTTTACATTTGCAGTAACCTACGTTCTTCATTATTCGCTCCTTTGTAAGTGAAACCCTGGAGCATGCATTGCTGATGTGAACTGGTATATAGATTAGTCCAGATTTATTTCTGTAGCAATTCTGAAAATAATTGCAGCTTGTCATTTGGTGTCTTGACCTTTCATCTGTGTCATAGCTTATTTCCTTATCAGGTATTCACTTAAAAATATAGTCAGTATTTATATATGTTGCTGCACAGCATATTTATTTCATTAACAGGTTTATTCTTACATCGGGCAGCTGTTTAGGTTGACTTTATCGAGCAAGCCTATCTAAATACTTCACATGAAAGCTCAAGGAAGTGCAAGTCAACAATGTCTGCTGTTATTTTTATTCTTATTATTTCTGTTTCTTTTGGAGTTTGATATTGCAGTGAAGTGCATCATATTAGTGCAAAGAATAATGTTAAACATGGGAAGCTGAGGCTTCCCAGGTCTCCTAGCCTTTGAAGGACTGCCTGAGAGCTGAAGTTCAGAGGATCTGTGGTAGGGCTGGCCCATCATTAGGGAGCACGCTGACATGAAAGCACAAAAACTGTCAGTCCTTTGTCTTTTCTACCACTTTAAAATACAAGTCATGCCTTCGGTTCATGGCATTTACAGTTCATAACTGCACCTCAGAAATTACAAAAAGCAGAGTTAGCTTTGTGTGGAAAAGTATTACAGTTATCTTATGGTCTTAACATACTTTGCACATGGGCAAAGAATGACAAAAGACTATTCCTTTCTGGAAATCACAGCCAGGACAGACTGACACAGCACAGAACCAGGGTTAATTGACCCATCAGGATACATTCATACCTTTATTTACTCTGACATGGAAATAAATGGTAGTTTCATAAAGGCAAGTACTGAAATTAGACGAGAGGGAGAGGGATAAATAAAAGGGTCCTACAAAGTATGAAGGTTTTTTTGATTATTCAAAGTGCTTTAAGAGGTCTTCTAGTACCAGAAAGTTCCCAGCCATAGATTTATCACTCTGGGGAGGCTGAAGAGATGCTCAGAGAACTATGCAGAACTGTTGGCAGCCTTATTCCTCCAGAAGTGCAGGTGCAAAATGCAGTTTAGAAGAAAATCCTCTCTACCTCCCTCTGACATGTTTCAGCATCAGCCCTAATACAGAGGAGAGTCCTGCGTGGCTTCGAGCAATCCTGCATGCAACATATGGAGGAGCAGCAGAAGCAGAGCCCCTCCGAGCCTCCACTACCAGCCTAATCATTGTAATAGTTTCAGTTCTTTCAGGGGATCCATTATGCAGAGATCTGAGTAGTTTGTATATAACTCTGTAATTACCTATGCATCCACTTCCCAGTCCGGCCCTACATCCCCTGAACGGCTGCAAGACAGATGGCCCTTTAGAGCTGAGATAGAGAATTAAAAATGTGTCCAGCAAAAGCACTGATTCAGCAACTACTAAAATAATTTTGTAAATTTATCTTACTTTCACTAGTTGGCTCCAGGAGGGAAAGAAATTAAAACCTTTAAATATGGTTTTAAACTAAACACCACAAGTTTTTTTTTTTTAAATCACAACATCTTTCTCTTCTACTTTCTTTCACAGGAATTAAAGCCACTCAAAAACTCTGTACAAAATTATTCTCCTCCCTTGTTTTTTCTCCATTCACCAGGTTCACACGTTTGGCACGATTCAAAACATTTGTTATAGTTTGCTGGTCTTTAAACTGCCATCAAGCTAAAAAATCAGTTGCTTGTGCCATTCTGCTTGGTAGGGGAGCTCTCTCCCTGATGACCTGCAGACCCCATGGGGACCGAGGCAGCCTTGCCCACCCAACTACAAGGCACTGCAGCACATCTGCTCCACTGCAGCCAGGACATCCTGCAGTTGTGAAGGAAGGTACCTCAGAAGGAGATTTTTCTGTGTCCAGCAGAAATAAATTAAGCTACAAGACTAGGCAGGTGTCGAACTACAGGTGAAGTAGAGCTCAAGGCTAGAAGTTAAGTGACTAAGGGTAGTGGCTAGAAACACAGCCTTGGGTAGGAACACACAGCTGAGGCATGTTATAATAAGGAGAGTTGTTACTGAGCTAAAGGTCCCTGTTGTCACGGGGCCAGCCCTGGGCTGGAGATGATAGGTGTACTGCTGAGTGCTTTGCAGACAATTGTGCATTCTTATTCACTCTTTCCACACCTGCACAGTAGTATGAAGCTGAGGAGTTCATGAGTCCTATGGGCCCTTCCCCATCCCAGCATCTACGCTGCAGATTTTCTGTTGCTGAGCTATTATTTGCCTCTCTGTCCTTGTATCATCCTCCTTTTCTGTCCCAGTTTAATTCTGTTCTGCCCATTAGATGACATTTTCACAGCAGTAGCAAAATAGGTAAAGTGGAAGGATAAATGAGATTTCTTCCAAGTGGTAAATACTTGCCCTTCAAAAAGCAATTTGCTTCTTCCCACAGAAAAAGAAAAGAAAGAAAAAAAAAGGAAAAAAAAAAAGTTATATTTCAACAAGGAAATATTTCCATTTTTGCTTTATCTCTGATGTTTTCATTCAAGATTTAAAAAAAACTCTTTTAAAAGGCATCAGAATAAACACCATAGCTGTCTGATAAACAAAACCTACTAGCAGAGAAAACACAGTTGGCCAAACATTAAGCTGAGGTTCAGTTCCCCTGTTTTCAGGAATAACTGGCTTCTCATAAGAGAAGCGCTGTTTACACATAACTTCTACCAACCAGCTGTACCTGTGTCGTCTGGTCTTTCTCTTCATTGCAGCCTCCTGTGTTGAACACTTCAGGCCAAACTAATTTCTGGTGTTGATCCTCTGAAGCTGCTGAAAATATTGGTTTGCCCTATCACGTATAAAACCAGGACTTACTTTAACAGGTTATATTTAGATTATGGATTATTGTACTACAGACTAAGGTGGCTTTCGGTCTTTAACAGAGACAGGACCAACCTATTCCATTGCAAATCCTATTAAATTCAAGCTAGGGGCTGAAGGGCTAACATAGCACAAAGTAATTTTAAAATCTTCTTATCAGGCCATAAAAATTAACTGTCCATAGAAGTGTTGCCCCCTTCCATGATAAGCTTAACTAAGAAAATACATCCTGTGTTTATTTTAAAAAGCCACAGCACTTAAAAATCAATGGCTTTGCTCTTTACATAGCTGGATATAGAGCAACTTTTAGAGAGGCAGAGTGGGGTTACGCAAACCAGGCACCATTAGCTGGCCAAAGAAAGCCTGGAAATGAGACCCCCATGGCTGGAGTTTGAACAGGCTTTGTTGAGAGAAGGGCAGAGCTGGAGGCAGCCAATCTCCCTGGTTTGCTTTAGGAGCAGGTGGTGAAGTTTTCTGGGTAATCAACTATCCTGCACCACCCCATCTGCTGTCCCCCTTCCTCCACCAGCACGGGACAAGAGCACCACTCTCAGCAGCAGGTCTCCCAAATCACAGCCTCAGAAGTGAACCAAAGAAAAACCAAAAATTATCTTTGCACGTACAGTCTTTGTCTCTCATTTTTCACCATACATTTACAGTACCCTTACCACCCCATCTAACCTCAGCTACCTGATATTTTTCTAGAAGGCAGCAGAAACTCATATTTTAAAAAAGCAGTGACTTGCTTGGTGACCCAGTAGTAAATTAAAATCATCATACACAATGTGTATGAAATAGAAAATCGAATTTTGGTGCAACAAAACTGACAGTTCCATTTAACAGAGAATAAATGAATGCAGACTCCTGTGGATGAATGACTGATTTAAAGAGACTGTGCCGATTTTCCAAGATGAGAAAGCTGATCACAAGAAAATACATATATTTCTATGTGACACAGGTTATAGACTCATTCCAATTGCCAGTGAAATCAGGCTTAAAAAGTATCAAATCTTAGACACTGGTACTTTTTCCTCATTTTGTTGCTACTGTTTATAGAAAAGCTTGAACTTTCAAAAATATCCAAGTGTAGCAAATTCCAGTGATTTCAGTAGAACTCGCTCTGACCACAGTGATAGCATAGTCAGATCTATCTAAACCATCAAGGCGTGCTGTCTGAGACAGGAGAGTTTAATTCTGCACAGTATATCATCCCATCACTTACCAGCTTCCTACCCAATTAGCGTAGGTATGCTACAAAACAGGAAGAAGCAGAGGTTATTTCTGTGTGTAATTACATGTGTAATATTGTACTTCCATTCAAAATACCAAAATGTATTATAAATCAAGCCCTTCTGCCTGTGCCCTCTGATTTTAACAGTACAGCAGCTGGCAAAAAAATGCTAGAGAAGAACTTTATAGACAACATTCAGCGTTTTCCACCCAAAGCCCTGTTATTCACATGTGAAGCAGCCTGATAGAGAAGCTTTGGCTTACTTGTTTCCCATTGGTGCACTAGTTGCTCAGTACACTTAGGGGGAAAAAAGTCCTACAATGATGTCCTTCTCTCAGAAAAGAGTGGTTCTGCAAGTATTGCTATAGAGTTTCCCTTTTCTATAGTTTCTAACACAAACTGGGGAAGGTTACATTCAAGCTGCACTAAATAGTTGTCTTCATTCCAGATCAGAGGATTAAGCTCAGGTTTAAAATTAAATGTAAATTACAAATAAGTATTCAGAAAACGTTAATTAAAAGTATTACGTTCCTGATTCATTTATTGCTCAGCAAGGGTTCCTAAGTATCTTAGCTGGAGAAAGGGGCCATTCACATTCCTCTTTTCTTGACCAAGTCATTGTACATGTCTTAGGTTATCCATTTGCAAGTTAATGTACTGCCAAAGCAAAGGTTTTCATTTTAAAGAAGTAATATTTCACAGCAAGATATGCTCCTGCAAGATGTAAAACAATCTTTTTCTAAAGCACTGGGAGTTAATCAGCCTTTCTCTTCATTGCTACAGAGAGGGTTTGAATGGCATAAGATGCTGATTACTTAGATCCCAAAGCCTATAGAAATCCCAATACGATTACATTTTCCCCCCTTTGTTATCAGAGTTTATTGTATCTTGCTGTTCAGGTTTTAAGTAGTTTTCAAGTGAAAAAATAAATTAAGAAGAAGGTATTTTCTGAGTCTTCTGAATAACAATCGTGTTACATCAGAGTACCACATGAATGCGTAAGGTGGAGCTTGCAAATGAATAGCAGAAGGATCGTTCCCTATCACTGCATGTGCACTGGATGCATTTCATACAATACAGTGAGCCCATTTCAGGGGAGCATTGCACTGCCCTTGCTTTTAAACTGAAGTCCTTCAAAACTCACACTAGAAATATCACACAGAGCTAATGTGTAGCAGTGGCAGTGCTTTTCCCGGCCTACTTGCAGCATTTCTCTTTCACATTTGATCTTTATAGTTTCCATACTGGAGCGATTTGGTTTGCTGAATTCTGGAAATGTCTCAAGTTGAAATGCTAGTGTATTAACCTGCTGTACTGAGTCTCTTTTGTTTCTCTTTACCAGAGTGCTGCTTGCCAATTTTTACAACTACAGCAGATTTTACTATTCAAACAGAACCAGATGGAACACCAGTTCAAAGAACATGTCAGAATTAAATATTTCTTTTTTAATTAGTTGCTTCTGATTTATGCAAAAAAAAATTAACATAAGAGTGGGAGAATGTGCCATGAATCCAGATGCAACACAGCCCACACAAGCATTATCTTTTCTCTGTCAGAGACACAGAGGCCTTTTCTTTCATTTTTTTCTTGTCTTTTCTTTTTTCCTTCTTGTTTCTGGATTTCATTTTTCTTACACTTTCTGCATCTTTTCTTTCTTGAGCCAGCCTCATAATGATGACTGAGGTTCTTTTATGTTCATCAGTCAGAGTTTTTCATGTTCATCTTAAATTTTCTCTTGTAGAAACTGGCTGATCTGCCTCTCAAAAAATTACTGTACTCAGTACCACAATCCCAGCATAAGTATCTCAATGTGGTAGTGTCCTTTGAGTCTATTTTTTGTTTTCAGTTGGGGGAATCTTTACATTTATGTTTTTTCTGCTGCAGAAAAGGATTTGAGCAGAAGGTGAAGACCGTGAGGAATATTTCCACTGCTAAAGAAAGTTAATTTCCTTTTTTCTGCCAAGCATTCCTATTTCCTTGGCATGAATGTTTGCTCATCCTCTCTTTCACGCTTCCCCATTTTTGCCAAGTCACATAAGCATCAGTTCAGTAAAGCATACTGACTGAGGACAGTTGTTAGCACAGACTAGAAGTTGAGTGTGTGATTAGCTTTCTCTTCTGGGGCTTTCAGGATGTTGCTGTCAAGGTCAATGAGAAAGACTTCAGTGACTCAAGAGAGATCTTACTAGCAGCAATATTTTCTCCTCACATTCTTTATGGAGCTGCCACAAATATCACTCAGATTTTTGCACAAAGATCTGAGATGGTTTACAGCCTTAACTATTTTCACTTAAACCCAGTATGAATATTTACACCCTGCCATTAATCAAGGAGTTGTGCTCTTGTAATGACTACTCATTTCAAGGGCAATGACTTTTGGCAGTAATTTTCCAACCAAATTAATTAGACTATTTTCAGAATTTCTACTAGAGCTTGTACCATTTTTACTTAGCATTATAATCTTCTTTACTTAAAGCTCAATAAATAAAGGAATTAAGTGACAGTTGTGTATACATCATGGGAGTGCATGATTGGTCAAATCAACAGCAACATCTAATAAAAAAGATCAACTCTTACTTAATTAAATATTTGACAGAAGAACAGTGAAGTGTCACAACAGTTAATATGACTCAGAACACTGTATGCTATCTAGGGAAATGACACAGTTCTCTAAAAATATTTACTTTGGTATGTTGTGTCAAGTGATGGATTATACAGCTTTTCAAGCCACAAGAGATGCCCACAACAAAAAGCTTCCTGTTGTTAATCAAACTCCAGCACTTTGTCTTTTATTTTCTCAGGCTGTTGAACAGACCTACAGTAGGAGTGTTAAAAGCTGGTAAAACTGCTCCCTTGCTACATCTCCCTTAATGACTGTATTTTATTTAGCAAGGCAGATTTTCATTGCAAAAATAAGGTTTTCCATACTATGACATGGTTATGTATGACAACAGGAAGCACCAGTATTAATTTCAGTTCATGTATGTTTTATGTTATTCTTTATCCAGCAGTTTGCTAAGATTTGCTACATGATACATTGTACAGAGCTAAATGTTATTCCCTTTCCTTCTCCTTAACTGCTCTCTAGCAAAATGCGTATGCCACTGCTTTCATATCTGTGTCTTAACAATGTGTCACCCACTCACATTTTTTGGAGACAGTAAGACAGCAGTAAAAATATTTTTCCTGGATGCTTAAAAATATTGCAGAATAAATAGAGAGGAAGTAATTCATATGTAGAAACAACTAGTGTCTTGCAACATGTTCTTGTGGCAAAGAATTTTAGAAGTAGGAACAACTGGGGCTTTTTTCACATGAACATTCTGTCCTGGAAAAAAAATACACACTTGAGATGTTCCTCACTTCTGGTAAGTTAGGGGCCCATTCCTGTAGGGAAGTCTGCTCCCAGTCTTGTAGTTATGAGTAAAGGCAGTCACATTGCAGCACAGGCAGTTGTCAAAGGCTGTGTTTTTGGATAAGGCCCTAAGGCATCATTTTCCAAGATAGATATGCTTTTTAATCTGAATGAAAGTGAACAAAATTTGAAAAAAAGAACTAGCAACATGCTGCAGTTAGTCAAAGCTGAAACTCTGGTAATGGAAATGAAATGTCAAGATTTCAGATTTGGAGACAGCTGCCTATCTCGGATCACAGCCATACAGCATGCAATAACTTATAAAATCGCTTGCATCCTCTAAAACAAATACCAGATGTTTGTTTATCATATGTGCAGAAAGTTAAATGTCAAATCATTGCAAGGAAATGCATTTGATGTTCATCTTCAAAAGTACTGTATTTCATCACCACCTCTCTCCACAGTTCATTTTAACGTGAAACATAAGTTCTTGAAACAAAAAGGACAAAAAGGCCGAAACAAAAGGCTAGTCATTAAAGATTTGTATTACTATCTCAGCTGGAGGAGACTGGATCTGAGGAAAATGGGTTACCTCTGGTCATGTTAACACTTGGAGACCTCTGTGGGGAGGACATACTAGTTGACTGGAACTTACACAGGCAGTTGGACTCTATAAGCATAAGCCTCCAAAATTCATAAGAATTCCTATCTGTTTGGGGACACAGCTGTACTACAACTACAGCCCTCTGCAGTGATTCCTCTGGATAACATGGTACAGAAGAGTTCTGTCTTACCACAGCTACATTTTGGTACCTTCAGGTTCCATTTGTTAATAGCAGTTGATATGGTTTAACTTCAATGCTGAGCAGTCCCTGTGGCATTTAGAATGCGTATTTTATGCACACTTTTGCATTTTACAGAAAGCAAAGTTTTAAAAGACTTTGGAAAGAAAACATAATACATCACAAAGTGATTAATGCAGGTGAGCTTAGCAGCCTGCTAAAATGTGTCATGCAGTTTCCAAGGTAGTCTTCTACATAATTTACTTTTATCACCTTACGTAGAGAAGAAGATTGGTACATGTAGAGCTTAATTTACAAACATATTTAGGTACTGCAGCAGGGTGCTTGGTGTTGCAATTCTGTTTGTATGCACCTGGAGAGGAGTGGTTCCCCTCCAGAGGCCACTGCAGAGAACTGTCAAAGGGAGGAAAATGCCGAAAGCTCTACCTTTCTCCTGGACCTCTGCGCTGACACAGTTAGTACTAAAACTTCCAACCCCTCTGCTCCTTTGCTGCTTAGCCCCACATTTCTTGATTTCTCTGCTGCTTTCTCACTAAACACTGACAGGGAAAGGTTATTCCTTTTTCCTCTATCAGCTTGTGAGCAAACAGCCCTTGGCATGCAGCAGGTCTGGGCTTACAGTTCGCCTTTGCAAGGTGTTTAAAGCTGTGGCACACAGCTGAACACTTGAGCCCTCAGCCTCTGGGTGCCCCAGGAGAGGACTGCTGTTGACATAGTTCCAGTTTTCAAGAAGCACGTAAAGATTTGCCAATCCAGAGATAGCACATCAAGGTGAAGAGATGCTCTCCCTAACAAGAGATGCCTCCCTCCTCCCGTACTGCATTAGACAGTTACTAGAGCCGGGAGCGCTAACGAGGTTGCCTCTTCCCTACCTATAGGCAATAAATTAGAGCTCTTCTCAGAGCCTCTGCCTCTCCCAGTGAGCTGTTAACTTCTGGCAGGAGAATTTCTGCCTGCCTCTTGAATACTGCCGGGGTTTAGGCATGAAGGTAGGTGTCTATATCCTTTGTGTGTTTAAGACTTAGTTCTGGGCAGTGGAATAGATGCATATTCCATTCCCCAAGAGTTAAGGGAGCGTATTAAATACCAGCATTTGGGACTAAGAAAAATTTGGAGGCCCAACGTTCTTTGATGGGGCAAGCCTGAGTCACCTGAACGGTCAGTGACTGGTAGTTGTAACTGTTAGCTCAGGCATCAACTACTCAAACCTTCCCCTAAACCCCTGATATTAAATTTTAACTTGGCTTCAAATACCTAGAACTCTTGTAATAGGCCATTGCTTGACTTTATTCACAATGAAGTACTTACTGTATATTAAAAAGCCCCTACTAGAATAATTTCAAATCAGTTGGAACGGTACAGGCTTGGGACCCTAATCATTTCAAAACTGAAGAGCTGTTTCAAATTGTAAGAGAAGCAGATCATTTAAATAACTTAGCTCTGCACTCCCTCAGACTTCCAGATTTTCAAGTGCACTTCAGCCTGGAAGTGAATGTGGTATTGGACACAACTCAGTGCAGCACACTTTACAATCAGCAGAGTACAGTTTGGAGAGCATTTGAAGTTAAGCTGAGATTGCTCAGCGCAATGATGCCCAGATTCCCCCATTAACTTTCAGATTGCAACAATCTAACATCTGAGACTCTCCAGTTACTTTAAATCACTTGATTGTTTTTGTAAGGTGGTGCTGGGATATGGGTTTTTTTTAAGACTGATTTTTTTATCACGACAAAACAAAATGTTGCACTATTTCACCCCTAAAGACAAGGGCTAAAATGTGACATATAGACTTTACCAGCCTTAAAAACTGGGGCAGGGGAAGGGGCTTCACCCTGAAAGCTGGTTCTATCTGTCACACACAAGGCCGCTATTCTTGTGTTGAAAGACTAAAAAAATGCCTTGCATATGACACGGGCACTGAGAGAGCAGCCAGTCTATCCTCAGTAGCACTTCCTTCAGCCTTTTGAGAGAATGCAGAGCATGTTGATTTAACTGCTCCAGTGCCTTTGGATATATGACATACATCCAGGAAGAAGGATGCCTGTGGGACACAGGGGACATATATTCTGCATCCTGCATACTTTGGAAATAATGAAAAAGCCTGAGATGGTCATGGGACATTCACTTGAGAAGGGTTAATTCAACCTATTATTATCCTACTGAAGTCTGGACAACTGAAGTTTAGAGGTATAAATTAGTCTGATTAATATTTTGTGAATAGTGTAATTTTATATTGAACTTAAATTATTTACTTTAGGAAACAAAGAGAAGGTTCTAGCTGCAGAGAAAAAGGGTGATGAGTTTGATTTTAATTGGCCTGTTGTTATGGTTAAAGAAGGCTGTAAGGAAATGGCAGGCATTTCAAAGCTGTGGTCACCAACCTGTCTGTGAGAAAGTTTTGTGCCTAGTTTCAGCTGTTTGGCAGTTGGACTTGTCCACTGGGACAAAGGTTTCTTTTGCCAGCAGAGTTGACTTGAGTAACTGCACTCCTGCACCCCACATCATCCTCCCAGCTATGCCTGTGCATCTTCTGTGCTGCCACATGATGAACTGGTTTAGGATACAGATCTGGATGACAAATAAATAACCTGGGGGGGGTGTGTGTGTGTGTGTGTTTAACTTAAATCACTTGTCCATTTGGTTGCAAAGTAGCTTCATGAGAGAAAGAGAAAGAGAGAATGAGTGAAAAAGAGGGAAGGCCTCTAACACATTCATGTGCATACCCTAGCATTCATTTCTCCAGCAAGTTCAAAATGTCAGTATTTTCTAATGATTAAAGTTTACTACATTAGACAGTCGGAACAGAATTATTGCACTTCTGCTAATGCTTCTTTCTCTTTTCTTCAATACATCATGTGGTACAAGGAACTCATTTGCCTTTTTCCCAACAAAATCACATGGTGACTCATAATTGTCTCGTGACTAACTAATGCACCACAGGATTCTTTTCTCCTCTTCTGTTCACAAGTGATGAGCTCCTGGGTTTTAGCCGAATTCTTGTTATCATTTCCTAAATGTGCAACTTTGATATTGTACTATTAAATTTCATCCCATTCCTAATACTGCAGTCCTCAGGGTCATTCAGTTCTCGCTGCATGACTCTCTTTTGTATTGACAATGCCTTGCAGCTTTGTGTCCTTAGCGAATTTCATTAGCATCTATGCAAGGTAGTTAATGAAAGTATTAAGTAAGATTGCTCATCAGAGTGGTCCTTGAGGAACTTCTCTAGTAACTTCTCTGCAGTCTGGTGGTTCCCACTCCCACTGACAGGGTCTTTGGTTCCTCTTCCACAGAGGAAAGATAATTATCTGGCATCTGAATAGCCCTCCTGGCTAATTAGGCAAATATCTCCTGTGATGACACTGTTTACAAAAGAAGAGATTATGGCTATGTTATTATCAACAATATGTTACAATTTCCTTTATATAAAATTCTTATTATCTTTGTAAAATATCTTGAGGATGGAGAGGGTGTGATTTCTGCAGTGTTGTCATGCTCTGAACTGATTGTCCTCATGTCCCAATTCATTCATTACAACAGGTAGATTTAGGCCTTCTCCGCTTTGTTTCTGGAATTGGAACCCAAGGAGCCATCTCAAAAGAAACAAAGAAAGAATATTATCTGAAAACGTATCGTGTAGATGTCAGCTCCAACGGAGAGGACTGGATTACACTGAAGGAGGGAAACAAGCCTGTTGTAAGTCTTTTCTCTTTTACCTCTCTTTGGCCAAGAAATAGGCTGTTGAACTATTTAGTTACTACCAGTTGTTAAGAAAAGAGGACTAAGGTATCACAGGTTTAATCAGGTTGATTAGGGTTAACAATATCCCAAATCTGAAAAATAGCTATTGTCTTAGTAGTAATGGGCCACAGAAATTGTTTATTCAAAGCCTAGACCATCTGAAAATACTGCAAGGTGCTGCCCTGTCTGTTGTACCCACCGTAATTTGACTGATTTGTGTCTTTTCCATGGAGTATGCTGATGTTTTTCAGTTTGCCAGGTATTTTCTATGTGAGCTTGAGAAAAACATGGGAATCTTTAAAAAATATGTAGGTCCCTTATCTGCACTGAAACTCTGGATAACAGTGTGTCAGCACCTCAGCTCCCCATGCATACCCTGCTGTCTTGCAGGAGTGCTAGCAAGTGATTAGTAGTTTGTTAGACTTCCAAGCATCTCAGTGATGGGGGTCATGCAGACAGATAATTAGGCACATCTTTCCATCCTTATAGATTTTTATCACCTTTCCATTTATCAGCAGATTTGCTCTCCGTGACCTCTCAATGAAACAGCTTCAGACACTCATAAGAAAAATCTTCATTATCCACTACCATGAGCATAAAGCTCGTTACTGAGGAGTCAGTTCTGCTCCAGCTCTCACACGAGTAGTCCCAGTCAGGCTGTGCCTCCCTTCTCACCTTGCTTAGGATGTGCCTGGGAGCAGCATCCCCAGAGGCTGCCAAAAGCTGATGCAACTGGAATGGTTTTGTGGTACCTCCCTTCAAAATACCTTTTTTGTTCCCCTTCTGTGAAGACCGAAAAGAGCAATGCAATATTAAACTCTATCAGTGTAACCATATCTAGCTTTAAATGTTTGGTTACTGGTTTGTCCCTGATTCATCTGGGAGTGCTGTGCCAAGTCCACTACATTTATCTAATCAAAATGGTAGCTGTGTTGCAGGCCTACATCTTTCTTCTTTGAGGCACTTTGTAAAACAATAAAAAATGAATTCTGAAAGCTTCTTTTTGACAGGTATTATGCTGGTTTTACAGAGAAGGGACTTTAGAAGGTCAAATGCCACAATGTGGACACTGTATAATGATGTATAAAGGTACAATAACTGACTTGCATAAAGTCACAAGAGGAGACAATGCAGTGGCTGTTATGAGACACAGGGTTTCCTGACTCTGGTTCCCATACCAGAACAAATACCTCTTTCAAAATCAGACTATGCCTGATTTTCATTACCAGCTTCAATTTGTAAACTCTCCAAGAGCATACTTTATGTAAGTTTCTCCTGTACATGCTGTCCTTAACTAGTGAGAAGACTTCCGAAACCTGTGTTATCAGTTCAAAGAGTTTATAAAAAAATCAGGTGTCTAAAATGGCAATATTTTGCTGTTGATCAGGACAAGAAAAAACTATGCACCAGTCTCCCTCTGGTATCTTCATGCAAATGAAAAGTTAAGGAGCCTGGGCTACTGAAGGAACAACAAAAGCAGGCTGCCACACATCTCTTCAAGGCAGCATCACACAAGTGCTGCGCTAACCACATATAAGAAGCTGTGTACTTTTAAGAAAAGAATATTTTCCCTGTCAGGTGCAGACCTTGAGAAAACTGCAGCAGGCCGTCCCAGAATAAAAAAACATTGCTGAAGAGAACTGTAGCTCCATTTAAAATATCTTGCTAGATATGAAACCCCTATACCAAATTACTTGAGATAGAACTGAGCCTGATCAGTTGACAGCTGTGCGCTGCTGGCCTCTGCTCCAAATCAGTGCAGTTATTGCAAGTCGCAAACAGGAAAGTAGACAGTGTGTGGAAGAAATGGGAGAATCTCCCATAAAAGGAGAGGGGTTTGCATCCATGGAAAACAACAGGAAACTGGTCCTCTCTATGTGAGGAAGAAGCAGGAAGCTGAATCACCTTCTTTGGACTAGAACATTGCAAGGTTTCGGCTCTGCTAGGAAGGAGCGCGTCTGCAGGATCCTCAACATGAAAGCACATCACAAACCTGTCCCTTCTTGTGGAAGTCTCATTGTTCATCTAATTTGACTGTTAGCCTCAGGGGACGCAGAGAAAATCTTAGAGCCTGCTACATAGATTTTAAATAGACTTCCACCTCAGTATGCAAGGACAAAGAAAGTCTGAGTACTTGTTTAAAAGGATTTTAAAACTTCAAGATAACAAAGCAAGGTTTGCACTATACACTCTGCAAAACTCTTAAGCCCAAGGACAGCAAAATAAATGTTTTTATTCTTACTCCATATATAATTTTTATTTATACAAACCTTTAATTTTGGCCTGAGGTTCTGTAGCTTTTTGCATCATCTACGAGTGTACAAGGAATAAAATTGCCCTAGTGGGGCATTGAGGGATTCTCCCAGGACAATGGCAGTCCATGCCTGACAAAGATCAGTGTATGTCATTCCTGCATATAGATCTGGGCATTAGGAGGACTTCAAAAGAGGCAGGGAGTGGACCCTTGTTGCACTCAGGTAAGCTCCTGATATCAAGGTAGTCCTGACTTCTCCTGGCCTGCTCTTATGGTGTGTTGTGGCACTCTGCAGGTGGCAAGTATTTTTTAGCTTCCTAAAAATACTCTTTTTTCCTCTCCAAGGAAAGCTTATCTGTCTGCAAAAATTGAGTTAGGAGTTTAATGTAATCGTTCCCCATGCAAGTCTTTTGTCTCATCCCCCCCACCCCCAAAATAATGCTGGTTAGATCGTAACTATCTGTAAAATACAGAATTATGAACACCATTTAAGAGAAAGCCTAACAAATATATCCTTTTTCTTTCCACACAAAGGTGTTTCAAGGGAATAGCAATCCCACCGAGGTTGTTTACAGACCTTTTGCCAAACCAGTTTTAACACGGTTTGTGCGAATTAGACCTGTGTCTTGGGAAAATGGAGTATCATTAAGATTTGAAGTTTATGGCTGCAAGATAACAGGTAAGTCTTGGGAAGGATTTTAAAACCAAGGGAATTTATTGTGTCTGTGCTGTGAGTTTTATTTTTGTGAGTGAACTGCATCTTCACTATTTCCACTGTGGTCTGTATGTAGAAATTTTTAAAAAAAAGGCAAAAAAAACCCAGCAAAAACACACCAACATAAAGAAAACAAAACACGACAACCCAAACATTGTGTTATCTGACTGTTGTTCTGCCATTATCTTTTAGGTGTTTGGCTTTAAGAAGCGGGGAAAAAATAAGATTTAATGACTTTTCTTGCAATTACTTTACAGCTCCATGTAAAATACCTGAGACACACAGATATTTTGCAAATTTCCATCCCGTTTTTCCTTCCTAACCCTCCAGTCCCTCTCTCTCATGCCTGCTATTTGTAGGTAGTTCTCAGCAGGCTTCCCAAGGAACAAATATACATAACTAGGTTTAAAAGCATTGCAAAACACATAGATTTGAAGCCTATTCAAGCAACTAAACATACATAGTCAGGTTCCCGCTAGTGATCAGTATTGGATTGTAACTCCTTTATATTACACAGTTAACTACTAAAATAACTGTCCAAAGTGCTTTCTGAAGTAACAGGAAAAGGCATTCATTATCATCAAAATACTGTCTTGGAAACCAAAAAAACAACCAACAGGCACAAGCAGGAATTTTTTAGAAGTCTTTTTACTTCTAGTTTTAGGATTTCTACAATTCCTACAAAATGGAGGCTTTTTATATGTAAAGTAAAAATACAACTTCATAGATTAAAGAAAATATGAATTATTTAATATTTTTTATAAAGCTGATTTTTCAAAAAAATATCTTGTGTCATTTTATAGCACTTAACACAGTTCATTGGCACTCATTTTTAATAGTTCTAGGGATATCTTTTTTTCCTCTTAAGGTATTTCCTTAGTGTTGAAAGTATTTCTTAGGACTTGTTTCCATACAACAGGAAAACAAGATTACTGATTACTATGTAATAGAATTGCAGGCCTTCTATGAGATCTTTTCAGATTAGATGAAGGTAATGTCAGCAGAACTGCTATTACATTCTATATTTGGAAATTTTCATTCCTTGTTATCAGCATCTTCTAATTAATATTTATCTGAGTTCATAAAAGAAGCAACTATTTAGCTTCTGTGTCATTTGGAAAAGCCTGAGAGACCAAAGAAATACAACAGGAAAATCTCAAGTACAGCAATAAATCATATTTCACAGAATGTATAAAAGTTTTCCATTTACAATGTCACCAAAATTAAGTAATCTGCCACCAGGTTTTGGCTGGTTTTGGAAGTTTTCTCTAGGGGAATATTCATAAATTGAGATGTGACCCTGCACTCTTTGCCTTAGCATGAAAAATAGAAAACGAGAATAGAATAGGATTTTCTGATCCTTTTGGTTCCCATCAAGCCAGAAATACTTGTGGTATTTTGGTACTTCCTGCCAAAACTAGGATGTGCAAGTCTGAACAAATGAAAATTATATACAAATCCAAAGATATTATTTGGGATATAAGAAAGAAAGAAGTAATTGCTTATGATAGTTGAAATGACTGATGTGTCCTGTTTCTGTTTCGGTGCTTATTCAGATTAACTATTTATTTGGTTTTTTCTCTGTAGATTATCCTTGCTCTGGGATGCTGGGTATGGTGTCTGGGCTTATTCCTGACTCTCAGATTACTGCATCTACTCAAGTTGATCGAAACTGGATCCCAGAAAATGCTCGCCTCATAACAAGCCGTTCAGGTTGGGCACTGCCACCAACTACTCATCCATACACAAATGAATGGCTTCAAATAGACCTTGGTGAAGAAAAAAAAGTGAGTGGCATAATTGTCCAAGGAGGCAAGCACCGAGAAAACAAAGTATTCATGAAAAAATTCAAAATTGGCTACAGCAACAATGGATCAGATTGGAAAATGATCATGGATTCCAGCAAGAAAAAGATAAAGGTAAGGAGGAAAGCTCTGCACCATAAAAAATTTGCCTTAAAAAAAAAAAAAAAAGCTTGCATTTAATTTCTACACATCTATGTCTGATCTTAGAAAAGGCACATGATTGGGATGAAGCCAAGCAGGAGGATTCATAAGACAGTAACCCTGAAGGGATGCTGCGGGAACTGTCCCATGCCTGAGGGTAGGAGCTGTCCTTAAGACATTCGCCTCAGTACGGCAAAGGTTTTGTTTATTCAGCAGCTAGTTGGGACTTGATTTCTGACAAGTGTGGTGTGCCTCTGTGAGCCCTAGGTGACTGCAAAATCCCATGCAATGGTAATATGCAACACTGCCAAATAAATAGTGTTTCCTCTGTAGATTTTCCACTGACAGTGAGCAAACTCATTTGAGACACTGAATTTAACTCAGTGGGGTACCTGCTGGATTTCTGAACTGCTATAAACTGGTTTGAGAGCTTCACAGGCTCTCTGGAATGGTGTGATCCAAATCCCTCTGAAAGAAAGTGATGAAGTTTTTAACTTGTTATCCCATCCCAAATGAAAAGTACTATTGCACTGTCATAAGTGAAGCATCTTGGAGGTTACTTGGGCATAAAGGGCAGCTGGTTCATAGGTTCAGCCAGCAACTGCAAGACATTTACAGAGAAGGGCCAAATGAACTGCTGGGTTAGATGCCAAGGAAAAGAAAATGAGTGTGACCCAGAAAAGTTTCTGGGAAAACCTATCTTGGTTTGTCTTTGAATGCATGCTTTTCACAACGTAGATTGCACTGTTTAGCTTATTTACCCCAGATCCCATTCATTAAGTCTCCCATTCCATTTTGCTATGATTGCTCACAAGGTGTGTTTTTGCCTCAAAAGGCACAACCCTTTTTTAGTCCTACCCTGTTCCTTGAGGAAACCTGTGGACACACAGTCCTGTTCATGAACTGGTGCCGCAGTACTGGGATGACCAGGGAATCATATGCCAAAATGTGCCCTCAAAAGGCAAATCAGTGTGGTGCTTGGCAGATGGGAATCCTGAGAGTTGCTCTGTATCTCAGCTGCCTTAGTTTGAAAATTAGATGTAAAAGCTGTTTTGCTATGTAGACTCATCCATTGGACAAACCTGTGTTTCCTTAAAGGGAAAGCTGAGTGGGCCCACGAATGTAGCTTTTCCAGGCACATTTGGTAAATATTGGACTTCATTCTCTCCTGTTTTAATCTCACTGAATATGTCTGCATTTTCTCACTTTTCATCATTTGTTTTGGGGATTAAAACTAAATTAATTCAGCCTTTGCAGTCAGCTCCTTTCTCTTGTTACCATGAGTTTTGACTTCATCATAAAGTGTGAAGAGAGTGTAAATCAACAATGGGATCTAACCATTTTCTTTCTAAAATAGATGTTGTTTTGACATGTACTTCTACACTGTGGCTCAACGATGGAAAAAAATAATGCCATATGCTTTCAAAGCAGTGCGCCGTCTGCTGCATGGCTTTCTGTTTTCTAATACAAGCACTTGCCATCATTGTCAGAAGTTAGCAGTTTGACAAGAAAACTAGTGTGCTAACACACTGAGCCCATCTTCAGCTTTCATCACTACCAGAAATTAACTTTCAAGATTAAAGGAATGGAGGGGGCTGGAATTCAAATCTCTCGTGGCATAATTACAATCCTTCCCAAAAATTCAAGACATTTAATAAACTTTCTTCCAAAGCATAAGTTTTCTTTAAAGAGAATCAGATAAAACCAATGATTTGGAAGTCCGAGGGATTTAAAAAGTTAATACTAGAATGTAGTATTTTTAAATGTAAGTGGAGCTGGATGGGACAGAATGCTATAATGAGTCACAGCAGGAATGTGGATTAGAAACAGCCCTGTTACATGAAATGAAACACATTGTTTCACTTGGTTAAAGTCTTGACTTTCAATAAACAAACAACTGCATTTTAGGAAAAGAAAGAACAGTGACAAGCTAAACAAAACAACAGAATATGTCCAAAGGATGAAACATCACCTTGTTTCTCAACATGATCTTGTCATCCATGCCTGCAGCTCCTTTCACTAAGACTACCATAACTCCTTCCTCTTTGACTGACCCAATTTCTGATATTTTTGAATTTGCAGAATGTTTCCCCCTTTAGCCCAGCTCAAGCACTTAAAGGAGTGAACACCACAAATCCTCAAACAACCACGCAGAACCCCATTTTCATTTCAAGATCCAATCTGTATTTCTTGTCCATAGTCTTACTCAAGATTATTCCATAAAGTCATCTTTCCTTTCATACTTCTTTTCTCCTTCCACTTTCTTTTTGGTTTTTATACATCTCCTCTCATCATTTCTGGTACAAGAAATTTCTGAATATCCTCCATTTGGAACAACCTTTTTAAATCTTTTCAGCAAAGTTTATTTAGATTTTAAAACATATTAGGAAGATTTTTTTTTCCTCTCACCAATTCAGCTTCTCTTTTGTTTAGGTATTATTACGTAACTTTTAATTGTAATGAAGTAAAGCAGTTTGTGACAGAGCCTGTGTAAAAGACACTCACAAACTGAAGTTTTACTGTGTACTCCTCTCTCCTCCCCCACAAAGAGTATCAGTACATGTTTTAAATGAACAGTCAGAATTGAATCACAGGCAGCTCTGCACTACAAAGGACAATGATTCAATATAATTCTAGATGCCTATTGAATTCTAATGTCTATGTGTCAGTACTCTAGTACTGATGTCTTTTATAAAACAGTTTGCATTATTATATGTTGCTATTAAGACTACTATTAAAAAGGCAGCAAGGATTTCTCAGATACATGTCTGTCTAATTTTTACAGATAAAATGGCATTGATTCTCTCTCATATGGTAGATACCTTTTCTGATCATTTGCACTATATTGCTATTCAAATAAAATAATATGTCATTCCATGCTGATTAGATCTGACAGGCCATCTACATGTGAATTCTTGACAACTGTCTTCCAAGCACTGGCAGAACACCAGGTCAGCCAGTGCCCCTTGAAGCCACCTTGGAGGTACAATCTCCCCTAGGAAGAAGGAGCAGAAGCATTAATGCTGAAATTATTTTTTTAAATTTAGTTGGTCATAGCCTCCTATTATCATTAGCTTTAGTGACTAGCACTCTAACCAATGGCCAGAAGTGGTTGTGGACCATTGGTTCATGATACAGAGGTGTACAGTAAAAACAAGCAAGGTTTTCAGGACTGCGCAGAAAATACAGGCAGCAATCAGATTTACCTGTGCTGGTTTTGTGCCTTGGGAAATACAGCCAGCTTTTCCCATGTCCTCTGTTTTCTCCAGCCCAGACAAATAGGAGTCCATTGCAGGCTGGGTTTTGTTCTCACTCAAAATGAAGAAGGCTTCAAGCTTTGCAGCTATGAGTTGGAAGTACCTTATTATGGTGATTCTAATCCCAAATTTGAGCTCTAGTTCAAAGAAGATATTTTTTAATGTTTTGCCATTTAACTAATTCATAGAAAAGTTGAAAATACTTCACCTTTACTTCACTGTTATATACATTTTCATATTTTGTATTTAAGAGAGTTCTATACATGATATTCCAAAGTAATTTTTTACCATAAAATAGGGTAAAAATCACTCCTTTTGCCTTGGTTTATAAACTCTTCAAGGCAAAGGCTGTTTCTTTGTGCAGTTAATTCATTCAAAGGACCAATCATCTCCATGGAGGCACCTGGGGTGTGCTATAAGTACAAATTATAACTTGTTCTATATGCAACAGATCACTGACAAGAGAAGCTGAAGGTATCAAACAAATGCCATTGAGAGCTGCATTATGGCTGAAGAACCCAGAGTGCACCTCAGAGAAGAGATTTTTGTCTGAAATGTACATTTGCTGACCTGCCTTGCCTGTTGGATTATACTGCAGTTCTGTCAGGAAGCAGCTTTCTACTTTCTTTCTTTCTTTCTTTTTATTCTTACTCAATAGCAGGCTCGCTGGAAGAACTCTTGCAGCTACTGTTCCTGGAGTTTAATTTATGCCTTTTGAAATAACTACAACTTGTGAAACTCTGTCACTGGGGGAAATCAGATTGAAATTTTCTCTTGAATAGTTGGATTATTATTGTAACCACTTAAAAGGTGACAGGATCTTCACCTCAGCTATTTTTTTTCCCTGAGAAGTGTTGAAAATGTCACCCAGTTAAACCGCAGATCAGAGTGTCATTTAAAAACATGTCTCATTAAACACTCAGCTCTTGTTATGACCCTGATGGATTGGTTGCTACTGAGTTTATGAAAAATGAAATGCATTACTTTTCCAAGAAGCTTTAACTATATATTTTCCATTCTCATTTAGGACAGGAGTGCCTGACACTTATTAAGCAGTTAGAATCTGGCCTACTGCTCACCTAATTCAAAGACTAGAGAATGAGGAAAAAAGATGATTGTTGAAAATGTTTTTTTCTTTTTTTCTTTTTTTTTTCTTTAACAAGTAGCATTTTTCATGCTTTGCAGACTTTTGAAGGCAACACCAACTATGACACACCTGAACTGCGGACTTTTGAACCTGTATCGACAAGATTCATCCGCGTCTACCCTGAGAGAGCCACACACGGAGGGCTGGGGCTGCGAATGGAGCTGCTGGGCTGTGAACTCGAAGGTAATTGCTCTGCTAGAGATGAATGCACTTTATTATATTCATAAATACATTCTCTGCTTGGACCACCGCTGAACACTGCTGTGTCTGTACAAGCAGCACATTGGACTCTCACTTCCATGACTGCCATTAGTGCTGTTTCTTGGCCTAATCAGTTCCTTCTCTGCAGATATTTGAATATGCCCAAGGCACAAATATTATTCTTTCTCCCATGCCTTCATTGAATCACAGTGATATTGTTCACATGGTTTTCTGTTCCCTTAAGTAATCTTACGATTATACTTTCGAGAAGCATAGTGCTATTAGGAAAGAGTAAAGACAGGAACTTAATTTTTATGTTACCATGCTACAACCCTGGAAGAGATGTTTTCTGAGAATGCAGAGGGAGCTTTGCACTAAATATAGCAATTATGTCCCTTGCTCCTTCAAAGGATATGGAAAGTCACACCAGACCATACGGTGGGCAATGATTACTTTGCTGGATTGTGTCTGTGCTGGTTCTTTTTAGGGGGTGAAGGGGGCCTCTTTCTTCCTTAGCAAACTTTACTTTTGCAAGAGTATGTAGGAGATGAAAGACCAGGAAAAGCAAAGTTTAGACATTTATCCTTGGACTGTGACATGAAGTCAAGCTTTGATTCTTGTTATATAAACAATAATTATTTAACTTCATAGATAACTACAGATAATACTACATGAGTTTCGAAATTTTATCTGGTGGATGATGGTATAGTGGCATGGCTTATAAACCACACAGCTTAACAATACACCGAATAACAAACCATGTTATTCAGGGTTTCATATGATACCTCATATAGAAGTAGCTCAACAGGCTCCCAAGATGAATGGAACTGACTGCTCTGCCTCCATTTCTTTCTCACCATTTCTCCCCCAAGGCGGAAGAGTGGGAGGCATTTGCTGTGAGAACTGATGAGTTCTGTGTTGTTTTTTTAGTGAAGGCCAAATTGAATAAGTATGCTATTTACTTGGCCCGGAAAGTGGGGAAGTTGGAAATACTTCTTAGTTCATGCAGGAAGTCCTCATTTCCTGTGGGAATACTTAGTTCCTGCAGACTATTGTGCTACTTGCTCAGAAAAAAGAAAACTCAGCACCTGCCTTATGTAAACTCACAACCTGTGGGCAAAGTCCTTTGGCCGCAGGGCTCCTGTAGCCACCTAGGCATCAAGGAATGAGTCCATGGACCATCTCACAACTATACATTGTTCAGTGAGATGGAGGAGCCAAAGAGGAGACTGACCAGGCAAAACACCTTTGCTTTTAGGCAAACTGCAACAGCAAGTACAATCTTTCTCTGGGACACATCTTCTTACATTTGTGTTTCTGCTGCGGTGTACTTTTGAAGGGTGCTCACCCGTAGGTCACCCATGGACAGTTGAGGTCAGTTCCCATTTACCCATGGGAGAAGCATAATAAGAAACCTGTTGTATAACTGTATCTAAGGAGGGAGTTGAATGAAGAGAAGTCACTTGAGATTTACTGAGCAAGAAAGGAGTTGAGATGAGAAAAGAAGCATGGAGGCAAGCACAGACAGGAGTAGAAATCAGCTCTCCAGCAGTAATGAGCAAGGGGAAGTTTTGTGTGCTCAAAGCATCCCAGGGGGGCTTATGTGAAATGATGACAGAGCTATAGGCAACCTTGAGGCTGTACAGGGGCACGAAGATCAAGATAAGAAACTTAACTGGATGTAGAAAGCTGGAGGGAGCTCCCAGAGGGGGTTTTAAAGTGATCTGGGGAACAAACACTCTGCATAATTCATAAGAGGTACAGAACTGTTTCTTAAACTGGGGATAGATTGTACGTGTAAAGCACAGGTCAGGGTCCTAAAGAGACATGTTTCATCCCAGAATATAGCTACTTCAGAAACTACCAGTCCTCCTGACATTTTCAGGTGAGAAGTCAGTGCATGTGATCTTATGTGGCCAGCAGGCTTGGGAGGCAGTTGAAGAGCAAAGAAGAATGTGAGAAAGGGATACATTATTGCATAGCTTATAATGAGAATAAAAGAATGTTAATGAAAATAACAGTAGGTGAGAACAGACAAAAACCTGGATCACATTCCCAGAGTGGTTATCTTAAGCCAGGGAACTATACCTGCAGCATAAAAGATAAATCTAAACATAACACCAAGTATCTGTATTCCGATTTTCCAGATGTATGTTTTGCAAATATTGAGGTATAGATGTATTTTCTGGCATCTTGCACAAATCTCAAGCTTTTAACTACAATAACAAAGGTCAGACTTTTACTGGTTGTGCAGCAGCTACTGGAAAATCATCACCAATGAGAAACAGGCAGGTGGCCAGGAGGGATGACTGACATCACTGATGGCTTATTTATTTATAACTTCAACAAAAACAAAAGAAACTCCTTCCAGATCTCCTCATCAAGCTTAAAGTGATTCTACATCACACTGCCTTCCTGCCCACTGTTACCAGGACTCTGCTCAGACGTTTCCTCTCTTACATGTGCTCTGCAGAGAAGTTTCTTCAGCAAGGTGGTGGGTGCTGCAGAATTACCACCTTGAGCATGCACCCCTGCAGCTCTGCTATACAGGCCCACTCACAGGCACTTTGGCCTACAATAAAATGACGGGGTTTTCTACCTCACTTCACCCCCACAAGACTTCCATTCTGCCTTGCCAGGCTTTCACTCTTTGTTGGTAGGAACAACAAACACCCATCAGCCAGTGAACAGACAGTCCGGAGCTTTGCTGCCCAATTCCGCTCAGCCCTTGAGCTCGGATACAGCAGAGTGCCTTAGTGCAAGGAAGCAGAACAGATACATCCCGTTGCAATGAAATACTAACCTGCAGCTTCCTTCCTCAGATACAACACATGAAGACAGCATATGGTGCTCATCAAAATGATACTGCCAATTGCATACTGATTCTCCAGCATATGTTTTAACTAAATGACTGGATTTTGTTTCAGTTCCTACCGCTGTCCCTACGGTTTCTGAAGGCAAACCTGTGGATGAATGTGATGACGACCAGGCAAACTGTCACAGTGGCACAGGTGATGACTACCAACTGACAGGTGCAGAAACCATCCTCATTCCATTGCAGCTTCATTGTAGCTCATATCCATCACCAGTTACAAGCTAAATGTTTGCACTGATTTAATCCCTCAGCATAAATGGACATTGTTATGCAGTTTGTATTGTCAGTGCTGTCAAAACATAGGCATCTGCCTTTTACATATGACAATACTTTTGATTGTTTTCTCAGCTATGTAATTTTTGAAGCAAATAATAGTGACTAGCTGGAAGAGAGGGCAATTTTTTTGAGCAGGAATTGTGTCTAATCAAACTTTTTCTTATTAAGAAAAAAAGCTAGACAAACCTTTTGAGGTTTATAGTCTGAAACTGAAGAACTCAAAATGAAATATTATTTAGGCTCAAGATACGTGTATGCTTCAATACCTAAAATATAGCATAGGACTCAAATCTCAGCCTCAAACCTTTCCCAGACAGAAACAAAGCAGATTTATTTCATCAAAGCATATTCACATATATACAGCCAGAAATATTTCTATGGGCATCCTCACCAACGTTGCATTACAGCCACAGAGGGTCTGGTTTTCTCCAAGCTGCCATCTCTAGCAGAAAAATAAAAGGGAGAGACATAACATAGCCCTCATCTGGAACAGAGGAAGCTTGCTAGTTTTCATATTCTCCCGGTTTTGCACAGAACCGCTGTCCTTCTGAGAGAGCTGACACTGCACCACTACGTTTTTGATCTCTTCTTGGAGGGCACTTGCTCCGCAGAGCACTGGGCCTGTTTGTCGATCTCTTCCTGTAGCGGATACATACATCTACAGTAACTGAGCTTATTTTTGGACATAGTGACACAAGTTATTTCATCACTGCTCCCTGGTGTGCTTATCTAATAAATGTTTATTTCTTCTTATATCCATGATATAATATAGCATTAAAATCTGGCAATAGATGTCCAAGAGGGCATTGAGAAACCTTAGGTAAGAGATTGGCTTTTTGTAAGGAGCCAAGTAGAACATCTGACAGCAGACACAAATTAAAATGCATTTTCAGCATCAAACCCTTTCTGAGCTTTCTGCCAAAGTCTACTGTAAATGCATGTTGCAAATCATAAATTGAAAAATAATTCTTGAGTGGAAAAGACACTGCATGGACATTGTCACTGCTTTTCAAATCAGTGTCCCAGATGAATCTTACTCTTTTTGAAATCAGCTGTGCAAGGAGTCTGATAAATAGTCTGTTTTGTGTTAAGGTAGCTCAGAAAGTTTTCAACGTTACTAAATATTGTAATTTATTTATTTTTCTGGAAGGAAAGAGCTAGGTCAGGAAATGCTGGGGCTTCCTGCAAAGCCCTACACTGAAGGCTGCCTTGCAGAGCCCAATAGGTAGAGACATATTTCACATAGATAGAAGCTGCATGAGGGGAAGGAGGCAAATCTATGCAAGCACCTTCCATGTTTAGTCATAGTCTCGGCACTTCAGGGAGCTCAGGACTGCATCCCACATGTCCCTTAGGGAAAGCTTATTGAGCAGAAGAAACTCCCTCTGCCAATTTTTGCAGGTGGTGCTTAGGGAGCAGTTTATAATCTCTAAGACAAGGGAACAGACACCAGCCTTCCTGCACACGCGCTCTTTTGGAGAACTGAACCTATTTCAGTGCTAAAATTGAAAATCACTACATTACCTTTCTACAAAAATGCAGAGACTTTAGCATAATTTATAAACTACACCATCTAGAAACTCTGAGCAGTGCATGCCCGGTTGTTCTGGACACTGTAGAAACACTGCATTGTACATATGATGTTATTTGTAATGCTAAAATGCACAGCAGTGGTTTTACCAATAATTTCATTGTAATCATTCTTTTCTTCCTCCAAAATGCATAGAAGGATGTAAATATCGTGGCTCGCTAGGGATACCAGGGCAGTGCAGGCAGGATTTCATCAGTGCCTTACCTTCTTTTATCCACTCCCGATGCAAGTGTGGTGCCCGCATTCTCATGGGTATGACTCTTAAGAGTCGCTTCCCTGATAGCATTTGCACATATGTGAGTATCACAATGAAGACTCCCTTGCAATTAACTGTAATTGTGCTATAGGCCAGATTCCTTCCTGCTCTATTTGGACCCCATACAGAGCAATTCTATTTGCATGGCGTATAGCTTTTCCCATCAGATCATTCTCACAAACATCAAGCTGGTATAGCTTGGGCGTTCGTTCTTATTGGAAGTCATCATAGTCATCCTTTCTATAATGCTTTAAGCACTTGCTTGCTGGAGAAAAGAAAAGCCATTGACTGGTAATCAGCACCCCACTGTGCACTTATAATTGTGCTAATTTACTTTTTGTTTCCTTTATCAATATGAGGCTTGCTTTAAAAAGTCATGTATTTTAAAAATATCAATTAGTGAGCTTAGGAGAGGACCATGACCTCGCTCACCTCTTGTTCATCTGCTTGAAGATGAAGACAAAGGGGAAGTCCTTAATTCCTCCTGCTCTTTGAGACAGAACTGAAACCTGCCTTAGACTACAGCCTAAAGTCAGGCAGTTCCCATGCACTGCTCTTGGGAGCTGGTCTCACAACGCAGCTATAAAACAATGCACAGGGAGGACCCAGAGTGGCAGGGGTTGGAGGACCTCACATCCCTGGTGTGAGAAAGAACATTTCACGGGTGAATACACAAACTGGTGACTGTTAGGAGCTGTTATGGGGATCAGTCGTTGACCTCCCGTGTGATTTGGAGCAAATCAGTGTCTATAAAACAAGGATGGCCAGAGGGACATGGTAAGGATTGATCAGCTGGTGTTTGCAAGGATTCCAAAGATATACAGCTTTATGTAATAGTGAGGTTTTGTTTTATTTTTTGGTAAAGGAAACCAGATCTTTAATGCCCTATTTTCATGCTTAAGCTCACATACTCAGTTACCTACATGTCTAATAAAGATGGTAATATTTCAGATTTATATATAGGGTATTCCTAATGACTGCTGTGTCCTTTGCTGTGTCCCATGTATCATGATATGCGTAATTTCTTTTCCAGGTGGTACTACAGTGCTGAATACAGAAAAGCCAACAGTAATAGACAATACATTACAACCAGGTAAAAAAAAAAAGTTTTTTTCTTATTAAAAACATAATAAATTCCATACCCAAATTTCATGCCAGGGACCAAACAATGAATTGCAGCACTTCCTGACTTCCCATTCCCTAAAAGTCTCTGAAGTAAAGAAGCATCTGGTCTCTCAGCTCTGTACAGTAAATATTTTATTCCTTTCATCCACATGTAGACACAGCAGAGAACAAGTTTTCCTTCTACATCAGCAAATGCCAAATGCTGACAAAATTAAACTTAATCACACAGTGCACTCTGTTTAAATGTGGCATGTCAGTGACACAAAATGTGTTTGCAAACTCCAGGCAAACAAAAACAGAACCACACGGGCCCACTCACCATTTATATCCATGGATTTACAAAACTAAGACAAGTAAAGTTTGCTGGGTTTCTCCACCAGGGAGCTGGCAGTTTTACAATATTGTTTTCTAGCAAGTTTTCTCAAAATGGGGTTACATAAACTGCTACCATGAACTTGAAAAAGTAAAAAACAAGTTGTCACTGGCAGCAGGTCCTTTCTACTTAATCAATACAATAACTAGCAGCTTTAAAAAAACCTTAGTTTGCTGCTTCCACAGCTTTCATAGCATTTTTTAATATCCTGTACAATTTACAGGGAGTGAGGGAGAGGATAGATTTGGGCAGAAAACCCAAACTCCAAAACGTATGAGCATCAGTTTAAAATCCTTTGCATTAGTAATTGTGGAGCAGTAAAAGGTCAGTTTTCATTTGCTCCCATTTCCTCCATTAAAGCACAGTCAGGCACAGTCTTGCAAGTGATTTATTAACAGGGTGGGTAAGTGTTTATCATTGTTTCCTCAATCATGTGACACAATCCACTTTTGCTTCAAGCAAAAGAAAGTATCTAATAATGTAAAAGTTTCCTAAAGGACTAATGGTGTTGACCTGATTAAAGAGATAGAGCTGACATCTCAGACGTTGCTCCCACTCTGCCTCTGCGTTCTGGTACTGCAGAGGCAACTGCTCTTACTCCCCTCAGAATTTGTCTCCAGGGTCATCCAGTTGGCTTAGTCAGCATACACTATTTCTAGCTCTGCCCTGCTTTATGAGCAGAGGGAGGTTGTGGAGTACCGTGCAATGAGAAACGTGACGGCAGGCTGGCCCACCCTCATGGGACACCTCTCCACACTGCTCTTCCACAGTCAGCTTTGCTGAAGGGCTAGGGGGCTGCTGGTGATCCCACAGTTCGGAAGGGGGTGGGGGGTGCAAAGGAAGAAAGGATGCTGTGCAGTGGTTTTAGAGTAAAACATTTTAATTTTTATGTCTGAAATGACCTAGCTTTCTCTTTTTACTGAAATGAAGGAATTTTTTTACAGGGTTTTTAACTATCTTCATGTGTTTAAACAAATTGCAAATTCATTAAGTGCCTCTGTGCAACACAGTTTCCTCCCTCCTCCCTGTGCCAGTTGCATTTGCAGGTTATGTTTAATCCCCTTGGCTTGGGTGGGACTCTCCAGTAACAGACTGACTGCTTCTGCCAGAGATTAAGATATCCTCATTTTCTCTCCTTACTTCCCTCCTGCACCACCTTTGCTTACTCCATGATGAGCCAAGTTTTTTTCTCTAGTAAAGGAGTTTCTGAGATTCCCTTCAGACCATGCCAATGTAACTTCCCTGCATTGTGCTGGTAGGAACTGTTTCCTTCCGGGGAGTAAGGGACAAGTTCACATCCCAAACTCCAGGCTCCCACATGGCAGCACATTACAAAGATCATAGATAGAGATCATTCAGATGTTAATAAGTAAGAATAAGGTTTCCAGAATCTCCAGTTTAAGACATAAAGGCTTCCAGCTGCTTCATAATCCCTCACTGAAAATCAGCCAGAAAACTCCCAAAAAGGGGCAGACAGAAATTCCCCTCAACACAGAGAAACCCTTCCTGGCATGAAGGTGCTATAAAGTGCTAAAGGGGCATGGCTGGACCTGGCTGGCATAACAAAGCAAATCAGAGCAAAGGGCCATGCGGCTGGGAGCGAGCGTGTGCTACAGCAGCCACGAATAACGTAGTTTAAACTGGCCTTGTAGTTACAGAGCTGCTCAGGGGCCCCCCTAGCTCTCAGCTGGCTAAGGATAAGTGCACTCCAGCTCTTTCAGCTATTCTCAAGCTGAACAAGGTATGAATTTAACACAGCAAGGACTGAGCCTTCAGCTTCAGCCTTAATTCCCTTTAAGGGCTGGTTTACCTTAAGATGTTAATACACGTTGAGGTAAATGATGAACTCCAAGCCAAAGAGCTATTCCAGATCAGTTGCAGGTTGTAGGCTCCAGTGGGTAACCCTGTATGAGCTACACCGTGCCAGTGCTGGCCACAACAGCTTGTGCCACAGTGACTGGGGACAGAGATTTACCAGCCCCCTCAGTAGCAGCACCTGCTGTGCCACAGGTGCTTCTGCAATAGGTGCTAACACCATGTATTACTGTCCTCCTGCCTGCATTCAAGCCTGCAAACACCCCTAATCTTGTTATCCCAGACTAACATGCTTGTGTGTGTCAAAGCCTGAGATTATCCTATTCCAGCCAGCTTTCACACACTATGGAAACAGTTAAGAGCAAATAGCTGGAAAGCCTCCATGTATAAACAAGCTTTCCATCAAGGAGACTTTTACAGTTCATTTCAAGGGGACTGAATTGTAAGAAAATAAAAAAGAATCATGATTTCAAACTGCTAATAATGTTTAAAGGTTTGGATTTTTTTTTTTTTAAGAGAGGATCTACTTTCCTTCTAAAACTTAAAAAAGATGCCTTTACCAAATCTGTCTGTCAAGTTAAATACCTTTTGGGCTTCAGTTCTAAGACTCACCAATATCTAGTCTTTTTGAACACAGCGTTTTCGATCCTAAAGGACTATTTGAAGTGTTTGATTTAGCTATTTACATACAGAGCAAGCTATTCAATTACATTATGTGCTCTCAGCTTGTAAACTCAGTCCTTTGTAAAGCAGACTGTTCAAGAAATACCTTGTTTTTCACATATATAACAGCGTTTTCAGAAAAAATAACTAAGAAATCCTGAGGTTAAAATCTATGCTAAGAATCCGTTTAAAGGTAGAATAGGTCTGATTCTCATTTACAGTGGGACAGCTTTGCATCAATAAAGGGATACTAAAGGAGTTAAATTATCTTTTATTATCATTTAAGGTAATTCTGTGCTGCCAGAATTATATAATTAATTATACCAGCACAGAGTGGTATAAAAAGGTGAAAAGCAAATACAAATCAGACCCAATACGCTACTTTAAAGTGGTCCAAATTATGTTTGTAATTTCCCATTTTAGTGTTGATTAACCCTTTGGCAAGGGCATCCCATAGAGAATTTTCATAGCATCTTTAATGCCATCATGCTTCTTCTTGCCTCTTGTTGGAGAAGTTATAAAAATATGTCAAAGTCTGTGGGCCACGAAAGATTAATGGACTTGCAAGAAACTCACTCAACTAGATTTTCAAATTACTTTCTTGTTCATGTGCAGTAATGGTTCCAGCTGTGAGCAAGATGTGGTCAAAAAGTACAGCTGTTGGTTATTCTTTGAGAGGATAAATCTGTTTTAATTCAGTATCACGTACCCTACATTTTGAAAAAGACATATGGGATTTCGTCACACCTCCCTCTCAGATTCTCATCTGAACTGCTGCTATTTGGTTACAGAATAGCAGGGTTTCTTCATCTTCTGTATACACACAAACCCAGAGATCAGTCACCTATTGGCAGGAGAATTATCCTAGCAGAGGAATGGGCCAGCACTGCAGAGGCAGCCCACCAAATGCTACTCAGCCCTATTTTCCTTCCTTCTACCAGAGATGCCAAGCTATAGTTCAAGGACAAAGAAAAGGACAGATCGCCTGTAGCTTACTGCGAGCTACTGTACCAGCTCCCTGGGGACCTTTAATAGAAGCGTTGAACTCTTCTGTCTTTTGCTGGGGCAGATCCATTGTCCATTCAACTAATGAACCTATCCTGATGCTACAAGTGTCTATTATTAATTGGCTAGCAGGTCTATTTTTTTCTTTTTATGAGTCCCTGGGAGAAGCATTGGAAGAGATATAAGAATAGACAATAAGAGATGGCATGTTTAAGGAGCCCATAAAATAAGAGCACTCTGAAATGCCTTGCCTTTGACCTTCAATCCTGTTGCTGTGATTGTCTAAGGAATGTATTAACACAATCACTTTTAAGAAAACAACAGGAACCTAGCAAGAAATAGCTAACTGAGAGCAGGTTAGTGGTCAAATTCTTCTAAACTTCAGGGGATTCTTGTTGTCTTCTGCATGGAAAAGAAGTTCATTTTTATGCTACACCATGTTGTCTGTGCGTCCAAAGCCAAGGAACACAGGCATGGCCAAAGCATATCAGACTTAGGCTCTTTGCCAGTTTCCTGGACTATATGTCAAATGAGCGTGTAAGAAATTCTTTTTTAGATGGTACTGTGAAATTTATCTATGTTTTGAAACCCTCCTTCTAATCCCAATGTTCAGAGCTGGCTTCAGACCATGAAGCAAAAGGCTTTTGTCACTCCCTGCATTTTAGAATTAACAATTACATTCTGGATATTGTCCTTATCCATTTCAGTGTCCAGTTCTCTTTGAATTGTGCTCAGCCTTAGCAGCTTGCTTCCCATACAAGGGAAGCAAGTATCGCTCATATCACATGAGAATTTTTTTCCTTTGATCCACGTTGAACTTCACTGGATATCTCACAGTTCTCAGGCTATGAAATTGAGAAAATAGAATATTGTAATCTTCCTTCTCTGGATTCCTCACCCGTTTACATACTTACCCTGTGTCTTCTGCTATTTATTTTTATTCAATGTTGAACAATACTAGTCTTTCAGTCTCTTTGTGCTAAGTGCTCATTTATTCTGTGTGATATCTTCAGATTGATGTGATCTATCTACCACTGTTCTCCTTGCTTGTGGTTTGAATACCACACCGGCTATCGCTAGCTTTGTATGATATAAACCTTTGGGATTAATAAGATTAATTTTGCTTTATGTTTCCTAAGACCTTTTCTAAAGTTCTGTTTCATGGCTCTGATATCAAAGCCATGCAATATAGCTCTCACTAGGCCTCCTTGACAATTAAAGGCTATTTTTCACAAACTTAAAACCCTTTAATTAATTTCAATGTCACTCTGTTTCTTTAAAAACTCCCCTTTATTTTCAGATGTCCCCTTTTGGGCAAGATGCCTTTGATCATGACCCCATTGTCTAGAAAAAACAAAAACATATATTGAAGAAAGAACCATAATGGATTGCCGTTCTGCATGTGCACATGCATGTCACACAACTCATGTGCACACAGGCTGAGTCCTGCTTTTTCAGCATTTTGAGTCCAAAGAGAGATTATCCACGGCAATCTGGCCCTTTCCTAGAAAGGGCTAGGGTCCTCCAGGAAACATGTTTTCTCCACATTGAATTCCTGTGCCAGACATTATCTGTTTAATTCATTTGTTCCCAGCTAGGATGCTGTATTCGTGACAATGTGGAGTAGACCCCTCCGGAGGCCAGCAGGAGGGAGTGGGTCGGCAGGCGGGATGAGGCAGATGAAAGGAGGGAGTGAAGAATGAGGGCTCAGTGCAGAGAGATGCCGCAGCACAGCTGAGGTACTGACAGGCAGAGAAGAGGGGCAGGAGCTGCCGCACACTCAGACCTCTGTGCTGACAGAAAGAAATTTTCTAGGGGCCAGAGGGGATGGGGTACAGGGGCTGCAACACAGGGATCCAGTGAGTTGTTAAAACTGTGTGTGGGAGCAAAGACCTGCCAAACAAGGAGACATCAGGAAAAGAGAGAATGATAGATGAACCCTTTTTATATCCGTTCTGTCTTCAACCTACTCACCTGAGGTTTTCTCTGTGTTGATAAAATGATTGTTCTAGTCTACTTTCCATTAAAATCTGGGTTGTGAGTTCAAAAGCCTTTCCACCTTCCCTGGGCAGCTCACTATGTGGAGGAGGTCTTTGCCTCTTCAGGCTGGAAATGTTCCACCTCTGGCCAGCCACAGGTCCCAACAGACTTCCCATATTTCTCCATATTTTCCCACAATAAACAAAACCCATTCTAGGGGGTTGCATTATCTTTCCTGGTTGTTTTGTGGTTTTTGGTTTTTTTTTTAATAATGGGCAAGAAACACAATTCTTACCCCAGAGCTGATATTGATGGGAGCACAGAGTCCTTTGTTCTTAGTTCATACTTGCACGAAGTATTCATTAAAAGTAAACCTAAGTTATTCCTCTAATAAGGCGTGAGTCATGCCTGAGAAAAGACTTCAGGATTTGGTCACGTTGCTGTGGGAAGGGTACTGCTCTACTGGGAGTTGTCAGTGCTCAAGGTGAGGTAAAAGTTCATACCAGTGGGACAGGAACCAAAAGCCCAAAAGATTTCAAACTGCTTCTGAAAATAAGAAATGCAAGAGATTTATATGCTATCTTTGTGTAATCTTTCCATTCAAATTCCAAGTGCTATTGAAGAAAATAAGCTACTATGTATTAAACCTTTGGACAGAATTTAAGAGAAGCTGAAAACAAGATATGATCTCATCCTGACCATAATACCAGACTTCCCTTGTTTTACGTGGAGCTTGTTTTGAAGCTTATTTTGAGTTCATTTGGCAATCAGCCACATTTGTCCCTTTTCTGTCTCAATTTGTTCATTTCAATGCTGCCATCTTGTGGGCCTGTTTAACTGTCTGGAAGATCCTGAAATAAGTTCCTTATTGAAGCCACGTACTATACATTTCACCAGAAATCCTTCCCTGCCAAGGACATTCCATTAGCGTTTCAGCCCTTTCTTATTTTTGTCCAAATCTTATTGTGAGCTGTTGCAAAACCTTGCACTGTTATGGTACAAGTAGATATTAACAACCAGAAAATGTATCTGATCATTAAGCTAGAGCTTTTGGTTTGAGTCATATGTGTTACAGCACAATTATCAGCTAATGTGGGCAAATCAGAAGAATTAATCAAACCACAAAAAAATCCCAAAATATGGGTCTTCATCTGTTTCCCAGCAGGGCTGCTCTTGCTATGGATTCTCAGAGTTTCAAGGATGAATGGTTCTGTTAACGGTCAAATGCATGCATTTGGTTCTGAAGTACAAAATCTGAATTACACAATTAATCATCATATTTTGTCCCTCCTTTTCCTTCTTTCCTTGCAGAGCTGCCACTATACAACTTCAACTGTGCCTTTGGCTGGGGATCCCAAAAGACTCTGTGCCACTGGGAGCATGACAACCAGGTGGATTTAAAGTGGGCAATCCTGACCAGCAAAACTGGGCCGATTCAAGATCACACAGGTAATCATGAGTTCATGATTTAGCCATTTTACATGGGAAGAGGTTGTTCTGTTTAATACCAACATGCCTTCCAAAACCACAGAAGAGTGAATTATACCTAAAATACATAGTCACAACAGCGATTCTCTAGTCAATCTAATCCATTATATGTAGTCACAACTGACCATAATTGTCCTTTCTGTTGGGGAATAAAGATCATTTATTGTCAGGAACTGAAGATATTCCCTTCCCCTGACTTGTCTTTGGATAACCATCATCTGGGGTAGAAAAAAAAAAAATCTGAATGACCAAATATTCTGCAAGTATCATTCACCAAGTGAGCCAGTTGTGAGCAAATATCACATTATTCCTGTTTGTAGTTACAGGGACTGCCCACCACAGAAAGGTATTGTAAGTGAAACTTCCCAGATGGATGTAATTCCACGCCCTCGTCCTCTCCAGCTGGAGATTATAGCCATCCCTTTACTCACACAGTTATTCCAGAAATATCACCCTGGGAAATTGATTAGTTGGTTTTGTAGTACCTAACTCATGGCTCTGCATAATTAGGCAGTAAATATGCTGCTGGCTAGTGGAGAAGGGAGGGCGCTGCATGACCTGCACAGCCTCTTGCTTTAGTGTTCTTTCTTGCATACGTGCAGATTAATCAAATGTGTTGAGATGAATCCCCCTTCCCACTTCTGCAACCCCTTTGCCTAATGAGAATGACAAGGAAATTAGACAAAATTGGACTTTTTAAATTCTGAGACACTTTCAATTGAATCTTAAGACAAGTACAGTAGTTACAGGGAAAAAAAACTTATAATACTTTGACTATAAATGGCATTGTACAAATAAATGGCATCAAATTAACTAAATGCAGTTAGCTGAAGTGAAGGCTGTAATGGTGGAAAAATTGACGTAGAGTAAAGTGAAATGGCTCAGTAGGATCTGACATTGAAAGGAGGTTAAAAGCTATGTTAGCCAGAGACTGACAAAATTTAAAAGGCATGCATAAGTAAAGCTCTAATTAAGACAATGAAGACAGAGTTCCTGACCCAGCACTGCAATAATATTCTGGAAATAAGAGCTATCTGCACTTTGCCACCAAGGATTATAGAGAGACTGAACCTGTCTTCAATCAAGAGGTGAAGAAATGATATTCTTCAAATGAGATTTTGTTGGTTCCAATGGGCCCTGCTAGTGCAGAAGACTTATTTGTTCCATTAGCAGTAGCGTCAGTAAGTCTTACAGGCAGCCCCTTTTTCTCCATAGTGCACTAACTTTCAATATTTTCTAAAAATTTCCTTGAACTCTTTCAAATCTTTTCTTCAACTTCAAGGGCACCTTTACATGCCAGGTTTGCCATTCACCTGCCAGCAGGTAGGGGACGAGTAGGGTTGGGTGTGAACACAGACCACGGGCAATCTGAATGGCACTGATGTCCCAAACAAGCCCCTCAGTGTCACCGCTACACAGCAAGGCTACCCTATATATTGAGAGAACAACAAAAAGCAACTCCCAGGCGTATCTTGCTCTCAGCTGCATATGTATAATGCTAAAGGAACTCCACAGAAGTGATCTTCAACAGCAATTGCTTTAAGACAGTGGGATATGCTTTATGTCACTTCAAATTATACATGCTATGATTAAATCTGGCCAGAGTTAGGTTTTCCAACTGAGACAGCCATCCTGATGCTGTGATTATTTTCCTCCATTTGGATTTCCCTATCACCATTCTTTGATGAGATTTGCACATGTTGTGCTGCCCTCTGCATAGAAGCAAAGTTGGAAAGAACATACAGTCACAAGCAGTCCTGCTGAAGAAGCTGGACAAGATGATACTACAGTAAGATATAAAAAAAAAAAGAAAGAAAAAAAAAAAGCCTAATTTTTTTTCAGCAATTTAACATCGTCTTCCCCTATAGAATTCTTTCAATGACCAGATATTTCCATGTGCATATTGGCCAGAGTACCTCTGACTACCCGCAGCAAAATCCAAACAAAGAAAGTGTCTTTGCCTCATGTTAGAAGCAATATTTCTCTTTCTCATTTATTAGGCCCACTCCTTCCGGCCACTGGGTTTACCCTACTCATCTTTGTTCCTGGTTCACTATTTACTGCCCTGTCCTTCCAGTGCTTCCCAGAGTAGCAACACTTACCCTTTCTTCTTCATTGGTGCAGGACTATACCATTACAATCCAGCAAGTCTCAATTATACATTATTTCAAACGAAATTCAAGACTATCATCTGTAAGCAAAAACCAATGTTGATAAAACACCACACTTCAAAACACCTTTTTGCCTTTTTTTACTTTTCTTATGTTTAAACATTGATATAAACAGATACGTATACTTATTTCAGCATTTGAGGAGTAGTATTTCTTATTATTACTTTTCTCCTTCTTACTTTCAAAATAACTTTATACACATGCCAGTAAACACTGTCTCCATCCTTTGTGTGAGTGTATTACACATGCAATCTATTCTTACACGTACAAGTATGAACTTCATATTTTTCCATCATAATTCTGTGCAAAGAAGCGGTTCAAAAGCTGTCTGGAATGGATGCCTGGGTGGTGTAAATCAGAAGCACTTCTCTGTAGTCAGTATCTTACTTAGCAATTTTCTGTTACCAAACTAATCCCACCCTCTCATGCTCCTCTCCCAGTGTGATTAGGCAAGTAATTTTCCAAGTTAAGGGCATTAGGCGTTCAGGTTTCAACGTGTATAAATCCATTATGCTCTTCAGAAAATACCAGCCATAATCCTTTCCATTCAGGAAACAGCTCACAAATATACAGAGTCCAATATATTATTACAAAAATCAAGGGAACAGCTCTGGCACCGTTTGTGACAATGCTCAGACTCTATTTAGAAGCACTGCTTAGATCTCAGTTCCTGATCTCTGACCGTGTCTGTTCAAAGCTATTTCATCCTCCAGTGTTCTTCCCGTACTAATCTTGCCTTCTCAAGCACAGATTACCTTAAAGGGAGATTAAAAATAGCTCTTTGCACAATTAGTGTAGAGTAGGGCCCAGAGATTTCTGCCTAGCCTGCTGAACTAGGGCTGGCTCCCTTCAGGAGGTGTACACTGGCTAATGATACATATGCTGTCACATCAAACATGCTTTTGCCTCCTTCCCTGAACAAAAGCAAGTGCCTTGTGTGTGCCATGTAGTGTACGTGTTGCTATGGCTCACTCTTAGCAAGAAGCACCCCAGTGAACAATGAAGAAGACTGCCAGAGGAAATCATACAATCATAGTACGGTGTGGGTTGGAAGGGACCTTCAAAGGTCATATAGTCCAGCCCCCTTGCAATGAGCAGGGACAGCTTCAGATAGATCAGGTTACTCAGAGCCCCATCCAAACTGACTTTAAATATTTCCAGGGATGGGGCATCTACCACCGCTCTGGGCAACCTATTCCAGTGTTTCACCACCCTCATCATAAAAAATTCTCCCTTATATCTAGTCTAAATCAATGCTCTTTTAGTTTAAAAGTATTACTCCTTGTCCTATTGCTACAAGCCCTGCTAAAATTCTGTCCCCTTCTTTCTTTATAAGCCCCCTTTAAGTATTGAAAGGCTGCAGTAGGGTCTCCCTGGAGCCTTCTCTTCTGCAGGCTGAACAGCTCCGACCCTCTCAGCCTTTCCTCCTAAGAGAGGTGCTCCATCTCTCTGATCATTTTTGTGGCCCTCTCCTTAGAGCACATCAGCTTTCCTAGAGCTCCCAAACCAACACCCTCTGAGACTCTTGGTTGTGAGGCTTGACCCACCAGCATGGAAAGAAAGCAAAATGATCAGGGGTGGCCGGGGCTTCTTCGGTAAACAAAGCAAATGAAAACTGGTGGCAATTCCTAACACAGTCCTTCTGTCACAGTAGGAGATGGCAATTTCATTTACTCACAAGCTGACGAAAGCCAGAAAGGCAAAGTCGCCCGACTGCTGAGCCCTGTGATTTACTCGCAGAACTCTGCCCACTGCATGACTTTCTGGTACCACATGTCCGGTGCACACGTCGGCACCCTGAAGATCAAACTGCGGTACCAAAAGCCAGATGAATACGACCAGGTGCTGTGGACCCTGAGCGGGCACCAAGCAAACTGCTGGAAGGAAGGACGTGTTCTTCTTCACAAGTCTGTGAAACACTATCAGGTGAGTGGCTGCACCTCACTGAACTAACAGAACTGAGGCCACTAAGACCTGGCTGGTCATGTTTTATACACCATAGCAGAAGATGTCACTGAAGGATTTACTCAGAGAGTACCTATACCTACAGATGAGGTGCTGTTGCTGTGACGGTAATAATAGTGACATATTTCATGGTATCTCAGATGACAGTGATACAAGCAATTTGTTATCAAAGGCCAAATAAAATACTTTAGAAATGATTTCTCATCTGTCACAAAACTGCATCCTTGCCACCATTTTGCTGCTGATGTAACAGTCTTTAATGAAGTTATGACATTATATAAATTCACATTTGCATATGCAAGTTCATAAAGGCATGCAGGGCATATTGGCAGGCCACAATCAAAGTACATGTAGCTATGGCATCATGACAAGTGAAGATGTGTGATAACAACTAAATAAGATGTCCTGAATGCTGCAATTGTGTGTTAACATGAAAACAATGTGAACATTATCTTATTTTGCCAGGTGGTTATTGAGGGAGAAATTGGAAAAGGAACTGGAGGAATTGCTGTGGATGATATTAAAATTGACAATCACGTAGCACAGGAGGACTGCCGAAGTAAGTATGAACAGCAAAAACATACAGAGAACTCATCAAAAACATTTATTTTCTTTTGATAGCTTTTTTATCTGTGAGAAAGGGATACATAATTATTAGCTATATAGGAAGTTTTGCACTGAAAACATCCTGATCTGGCCCATAGCTTTATTCATAGTAAATGCTACTGGTATCATCTCGGTACTGCAGCAACTGCAGTCTTTTGGATCAGAACTGGCATCCTACTGACACGAGTCACAGCATGTTCACATTCTCACATCTCTCCCTGCAGTTCATATTGCTTCCATCTTTAATTTTTTCTTTTTTTTATAATGTTCTTCCCTGATTTACCTAACGCTCAAAATCCAATTTCATTTCCTCACCTTTTTTAGATTACTTAACTACCAGGCCTACTTGATTTCTATTTTAAAGGAACATATCAAACCCTTACAGGATACACAGGCAAGGTAAAATAACTCCTTCTCTGTCCTCTGCTGTCCTGTAATTCTGAGTTTTCTGTGACTCATTTGCTGTAGTCACCAGCTCCCAGACATACAGGACACAAAGTAATGTTAGAACATAGCCTTTTCCACACCTGAGCCAGGCTATTGCTGAGATGCTATCTGAGTCCTTTTATTTCTGGCCAGTCTTGAGTTATTCCAGTCACTGCTGATCATACACACATTGCATACCGCATGTAATTTGGCAGCAGCAACCCCAGATAAACAAGCAACTGAACCCTGTCCTTCATGACAGAGATGAAGCAATGACTTTTATGTAGGAGAGGGAACAGAACTGAGAACCCTCAGCTTTAGAAAGATAAACTTATGCCATATGAGTTGGCAGCACAACTGAGAGCAATAATAGAGGATGTTCCTCACATTTTGTAGTTAATATCCTTTGGAGAGTAACATGTCAGACTTCAGCTACATGATAGTTTCACTGCAGGATGAGAAAACTGTACAGTCTCATTTTATCACACAGTCCATCTTCTGTGGTTCAGTGTACACCATCAGAATGACAGTTACCAGGAAAGAGAGGCAGGACACACTGTTTGGTCCTCCTGCAGTGCCCTCAGTGACAAGAAAGATGCTGGGACCACAGCGATTGTATTTACGTGGCTCCAGAATGAGAGAGGGAAACAAGTTCCTTCCTACCTCCACATGTTTTGGTTGTTCAAACTGAATGCTGAGCAAAGATTTTGGCCTGTGGGAGCTAAAGCCAAAAGCTGTCTGAAACCCAAACACAAGTCATCTTGCTGCAGTCAGTGAAACTGTTCTTGTGATTAACTATGCCTACACTGATGAAGTGTTATGGAATTGGGCTCCAAAATTGTAAATACAATGAATGAGATGCTAATTCATTACACTGATTTCTCTTTCCCAGGCATGGAAAACCCCTGCTGATAACTAAAACTGTGCCAAGACTGGGCGGAGAGGAGTTTTTAAATCTTTCTTTTTTCTCCATTAATTTTCAGAGCCTATCATAATGAACAATTCTGTCAAGCTGACATAATGATGCTCTGACACAGGAAAATCTGCTATACCATTATTGCCAGCACGATAGTCAATCAGTGTTTGTAACCCTAATAATCAATGTCAATTCTCTCTGCTTCATTAGAGTCAACTGATGTGGAGAATGAAATAGATGAAGAAGACGACCCAGAAAGTAATCAAACAGGTAAAAATTGTGTTATTGTTAAAAAGGAATTAATTTTAAAATGTATTTTCTTGTGATTTTGTGTATTCCATTTATTTATTTGTAGATAGTTCTCTAACTGCATATTGTATCACAGTTTTTTGCTTTATCTAGATCAGATGCTAAAGAGGCTTACACTTACTTGATGGATGTAATAGTCTTATTCTTCTATGTTATATAATCGTATGAACTTTGTATTATTTATACCTGTCTCATTTCTTCCAAATTTTATATACATAATTTGGTATATGGTATATATATATATGCATGCACACTATAGCTCCTTAATATTTTGTTATCTAGAAGGCTTGTCCACAGCTGAGGAAACAGCTATCATTATATCTTACCATTTATGACTCGCACAATTAAACTCAAAACTCTTCAGGCTAATTGTTTCACAGACCTGGCTGAAAATGTCATTTTATGACCAGTCTACCAAAGCATTATCATTTTCTATGGTGATGGCTGTAAATGGATCATTAAACGGATCATAATTGTCATACTGTCCCAATAATAAAATATACTTGCATTTTTCAGGCAATGAGCTTATTTTTTTTCTGTTACAGTCAACAGGATTGGTATCATTGATTTCAGCGACAGCAGGGTTTGTCCAGAAAGACTTTTTGGCTTCTCCTGCAACAGTTAGCAGGATTTGCAAGCCTATTGGATCTCTTTCATAAACTGAAAGGGTTGAGGGAAAACATTATCATACCCAGTGAATATTTTACCGAAGGGGAAAGAGTGCTCTTCTGTGTCAGTTTTGCCACTGTTTCCATTTCAAGGTCCAATCCTGAAGTCAGTGAAGTGGAGATGGATGCAAAATGGCTGGAGATTCCCAGCTAATATCTAAAGCTATAAACATCCAGACCGAGCTGAATAAGATTTAATTAATAATTTTGAACTAACTGCTGCAAGCTGGTAAAATATAATCAAAAAGTCTGGTTATTCATTCCCAAGACTCCCACTTAATCCAAGGCAGAATCAGACCCCTACTAACCGGCAGCAGATTCAAGGTTTGGAGAACGGTTTGAAAAAAAATCAACTGTTTGGGCCCCATTATAGTTTTCAGCTATTTATGACTACCTCCAAGAAGCTAGGTTTTCAAATTATGTAGCAACTCATCTCAAAAACTTTATGTCCTTTCTCCAAATTTACAACTCGTAAAACAAATTTCTAACCAGAGTCGGTTCTGAAAATTTTGCAATTCTTTACTCCATTTCAGGGTTTACACCTCCATACCATACAGGTGAGGACTACGATGATAACATCTCCAGGAAACCAGGCAATGTCCTGAAGACCCTAGATCCAATCCTTATTACCATCATAGCCATGAGTGCACTCGGGGTGCTTTTAGGAGCCATCTGTGGAGTCGTCCTGTACTGTGCCTGTTGGCACAATGGGATGTCAGAGAGGAACTTGTCTGCACTGGAGAACTACAATTTTGAACTGGTCGATGGTGTAAAACTGAAAAAAGATAAACTAAACACACAGAATTCATACTCAGAAGCATGAAGGTATAAAGCGACTGGAGAAGTTTCAGAGAATTGGGATGGAAGGACATAGCTCGGTCATGCTGGGGAACTGTTGATCTTCTTTTACTGTACAGGCTGAAAAGTGCATTGATGACACTGAGCCAAGCTTTTCTCAGGAGCTTCAATGAGTGTGTAACCGATAAACATGGACAACAATCTGTGTTAACAATCTGAATCATGTACAGTCTGCTTTTTCTGTTGGTTTTATTTGAAATAATCAAATGCTGGTGTTGAGACCAAGTATGATTGACTTATAATTCATTTTGTCTTTCTTTCTCTCCCTCTCTCATTTTCCTTTAATGGATAATTTTGTTTTAACTGTGCAAAATCCAAGATGCTGTCACAAAATGTATTCAGTGGGGTCCTTTGGATGGACATGCTGTCTGTAGCTCAGTGCCCAGAACATATTGGAGTAACAGCAATTTAGTGGACTCCTGCACCTGTATTTGTGTATAATTGCTCGTGTTGTGCATAGGCAAAGAAGGGTTAGGATGTTTTTGAAAGTACTGCTGCATCAGTACCAATATAGTGTGTCAGCTCTGTTTACGAAGCAATACAGTCAAATTTTATTGATGTTTTTCAGTGTTGTACTAAATTTTGTGCTTGTGAACTCCATAAAAGAGTATGTGCCATCATCAGACACAACTGGTAACCAAGTGTACTGCCTAAAAACTAAACAAAAAAGTCCTTGGCACTGGCTAGTGTATGTCCTCTCAAGTGCCTTTTTGTTTGTACTGCTTCTCATTGTGTTAACATTAAGTACAGCTCTGCTTCTCTGCAGTTAGGCCCTTGTCTTTGATCATATTCTGATGGCTCACTGACTAAAAGAAAAGTATATTTTAGTGTAAGAAAGTAGCCTCAGCAAGGCAAGGGCTAATCAGATCTGACAACCTGGCTCGATTGTTCTGCTTCCTGTATTTCAACTTCATGTCTCTTGACCCTTTTGTATAAAGCTGCAATATCCCCTTTTATTGTTCTTTCATATAGAATGTATTTTCAAATGTAAAATCTCTCTCCCTTTCTCTTCTCTTTCTCTCTTTCTTTCTCTCTCTGAGTAGATTGCATAAGCATTTGCCGTTGCCAAGGAAAGAAAACTGCAGCTTTAACTTGCTGGTAATGGCAAAGGATTTTATTAGAGTTTGTGTTAAAAAATAAGGGAAAATTCTTAACTTTACCCTCCAAAGTCGAACTTTGGGTTTCTTCTTAACAGCATAAAGTGACAGTATCTTTTTTCCTGAAGTCATGAACCATGTCGTTTATCCTGAACAGCTTGCCTGTTAATTACACCCGGGAAAACGATTCCCTTACTCAAAAGATTGCCTTTAAACTAAGAAACTTTCCTCCTCCTGCCCCTACCTGAACCCAGAGTTCTGTTCTCTCAGTGAATGTGCATTTTCATACTAATCAATGCTAATTGAGCTTACACATGGGTACTGAGGGCAGAATAAAATCCCACAGTGTATGTAGGGTATATTCTTACCATCCTGTTACATCCAATTGGCATTTCATAGCAGGAGGTTTCTGTTTGACCAGAAGTGCAGATAGTGACAGATTCAGTGAGCTGAGTAATGTAAGCTGTCAGAAAAATGTGTTTGACAATTATGTGGCAATTTTTTAACATTTTAGGACAAATATTATTGGACAAATAATATTCAACAGCCTATGCAGCTGGTCCAACAGGGTAAAAGGAAACAAGAGTATGTTTCCCACAGGGGTCCACAGAAGGAGGTGGGGGACCAGAGGGATGACTCCCCTCCTGCAGGTGTGAGGGGAGCCCCTGGGTTTTCTGCAGTGACCCACACACAGCACAGCCATAACGGGGGGGGGGCAGTGGAAGAAGGCAGCTTTAACCTTCCCCTGGGTATCCACCAACTAGCAGGTAAAACCAGTGCAAACACGGGGAAAGGGACATCCCTCAAAGTGCTGAACTCGTGTTTTTCCTCACTGAAATCTCCAAACAGAGTCAGGGAAGAGACTGTGGCTTTCTGAGTTAGTCTTTTCCAAAGTTGGTTTTGCAGTAGAGCAAATGAAGTATCCTGTCCAGGATTAGGGCTAAAGAAGGGCCAGTTCAGCCTCGAATTACACAGAGCAACAGAATCCACCCCTGTTTATCAATTAAATATTTTGAAGCACATAATCTCACCAATATAAACCATAAACCAGAAAAATCTGCAGAAAAACCACCAGTAACCTAGAAATTGAACAAAAGAGAGGGAGACTGAAGGTAAAAATATGAGTTTTGAAGTTGAAAATCTTTTAAAGGAAGACCCAAAAGAAAAAAAGCAGTGGACAGTTGCTACTTCAAAGGAGTCCTAAAGGCAAAGACTATAGTGAAAATTCAAACACCCACTTCAGGTCATCAAGCCTTAGATGCCTAAATTAGATGAGTTACCTCCCCAGGCTCTAGACCTTGGGTCCTCCAGAAGGCGAGACAGAGCACCTAGGGCCTGAAAGTTTTGCCTAAAAGTTAGTCCATGAAATGTCCCAAGTGACAAACTGACTTTGGCAGAGGTAGAATTTTAGTTGTATCTAACACTGTAATTTGACCATAATGGTATCACAGCAGCTAGTTAATTAACCCAAAGAAAAAAAGGTTTTTTTCAAAACTATTTTCGGCACACCACCACTGTGTGATCCAGGTGTTAGGGTCTGTTCTCCTCAGTGGGAAAAACTTCTAGTCCACTAACTTGAGAGTTACATGCATATATTGCCTTGAAGAGGAAATCCCACTGGGGAGCCCAAGCTTTCGAAATATTCACATGGATCTCAATAGATTCTGGGCCAGCTCTTGGTCTTGATCTATTTGAACAGCAAAGCTAGTAGTTGGTGGGTTTTTTCCTTCTTTTAACATACTGAGAATAGTGAACGTAAAAAGAAATATATCTCCTTTGCGGTCTTCAGACCTTACTATGATAATGAGGATCTAGCACTGAAGATTTGATTTCTCTGAAGGTCATAGAATGAAAGTTGCCCTTCAATAAAGGAAAAATGATACTGCAACTTTACATTGAAAAGTATCTTGCACTGATAAATATATTTAAAAAAATTATATGTTTATAAAGTTATTAATTTGTAAAGGCAGTGTTACAAAATGTTCAGTTTATATTGTTTTAGATTGTTTCATAATTTTTAAAGTGTAAAATAACATATTTTTTTCTTTATTGAAAAACTATAAAAATCTTCTGTAGTAAAATGATTTCATTTTACTGGTATATTATTGCTTCATGTTTTGTACCATCATAAAACTTTGTGCAAATTTTTTTTACAGAAATTTTTATTTTCTATGACAATATGACACTTGTAAATTGTTGTTTCAAAATGAACAGCGAAGCCTTAACTTTAAATGACATTTGTATTCTCAGACACTGAGTAGCATAAAAAAAACCACATAGAACTGAACTGTAACTTAAATTTTCAAACTATGACTACTACATTCCAAAGAAACAGTTGAATTAAACATTTTCATAAAATATCCCATACCTGATGTATTTTATTATGCTAAAATGGATTGGTTTTATTAAATGGCTGGTTTTGTTTAGCATCTTGCAACAAGCACGGTGTTTTAATCATGGTTACATTTGTTGGTAGGCAACTCCAACAAGCACCTTGGTGGGACCATTCATGGTTTAAGGAGGCATTCACCCTCTGCCTGCCCCCCGCTTCTTTCTCCCTGCTGGAAGACACTCCCACTACATTCCTAACTTGTAGCTAAACAGCAGAAATTTAAGAGGAGAAATCTGTCACCAATGCTTTTAGGTTGTAATTCACCTCGCTGCCATGGGAAGCCCAAGCTGCACACCCTCTGTGGGTCATATGTGCCCCTTGTTGCTCTTAGTAGGGTGAGATGTGCTGCAGAGTAACGTCCATTTCTGACAAGTTCCCCACTGTGTCTCTGCTCCGGTAGTAAGGTTGATACAGATGAGGTCCCTTCCAATTTCCACTGAAGCTATCAGGACATACCCAGATCTCCCAATGCAGAGCACAAGTTGTTGACAGGAGCAAATGCTGCAAGGGCAGCCCATTGGGCCTAATTCTGCATTCAGCTGGGGGCTGAACTCATCTGTGGAACATATGAGTGTGGGTAGGAAGTCCGTCAAGAGGTTTGCATCCAGATCAGAAACTTTAGATTGCACATTTCCTCTTTTATGCAATACTTGCTTATTTGTTTCTTTTTAACACTGATCACTCTGCACATTAAAGTTTGTGAAATCCTTTCCTTATGCTGAATACACGAACGATGCACGTACTGTCAGTATGTCATTAGGCTGAGTATTCATGGACAAACATTTTACTTCTGATAGATACTTTACTACTCCTGGGAAAAATATTGTACTTATTACCACATATTTGATGACTTACTCTTGAAGAGAAAGCACCATATTTTGCCTCCTTGAGAGAGCAGCATTGTGGGTTTAAAATACGAGATGTTAACTACAGCAAGGCACCTGAGCAAAACTCTGCGTTGCGGTCAGGGTAAGGATTGCTGCCAAAAGACATTTGTGATGGTTGTTGTCCATACAATCACTGCATCTAACTTCCTTAGAAATGTTATGTACCTCATTGCACTCCATTTGGTTCTGTGATAACCAGCCATGGGGGGCTCTTTGAGGGAAAATAAATGGCAATGGAATTAATTAGTGAAAAATAGAAGAATCTATAAAGTGAATCCACTGAGAATGAAGTTCAGAGGAGAGTCACAAATATCTTACATTAAGAAAAGTCTCTTTCTTTCATTTAGGGGAAATTAATTAGCCTAGAAGCTAACAAGTACTTACCACTGAACCTTCAGTTTTCCACGCTGGATAGGCTGACAAAAAGCTGACAAAGACAAAAATGGTGCAATGGGATCTGAATAACATTTCAGAGCATAACCTGTAAACTTGAAAGAAAAAGAAGAGCAGATGGAAGTAACAGATGGGTCAGCTACAGACATCCAGTGCCAGAAGTGCGTAACTGTGAGGTGCAGATATTAGGGTCATGGTCTGTGAAAAGGGTCTTTGGCAGGTAGTGACAAGCAAACCCTGTTATTATTTCATCAAATGTACCAGCCTTGAGCCACCTGCCATGCGGTCACAGTGCTGAGTCCGGTCCCATTTCCTTGCCTTTGGCAAGATGTAAAATACAATTACACAGCAAAAGGCAGATGTACAGGAGAGGCAGGGGCAGAACAGCTGACGTATAGTTGGGTAAGGCCCGCTGGCATCATGGAAATGGCAGCAGTGCCTGCCCATACAAACTTTCCCTCTGCCAGTCCCAGTGGTGATGAAGGCTCATCAGTCCTCATAAACTACCTTTAATGAGGCATATGAAGACTTAACAGGTGCATATTAATATAGCTCTAAATTTGACCCTCATAAGTCTTTTCTTACGTACAATTAGTCCATTTCTAAGTCAATTCTCCCAACCCACTTTGCTAAAGTCAAATGTCAAAGCTGGTTTTGATTTTCAGATCATGGCGTCTAGTCCTTACATCACAGAATTAATTCCCTTTCCATTCCTTAATTGTACTGTCCTTTGCAATGCATTATTCCTAACAGTATATTAGTTCAAGCAACATTAATTTATTAGAGATTAGAGCTTTAATTTCTTCCTTTAATACGATTTTGTGCCTCAAGTAGCCCATAACAACAATTTTATCTACAAGTGTTTGTTAAATTATAACAGAATGTATCTGATTTTTTTTTTGCCACGGGATACTTTGTATAGCTATTTCATTTGCCGATTAGTCCCCCCGTAGATCCTAATTGCTTTTCTACAGTAGGTCAGTTCTCTACATACTCTTCTCATAGCAACACACAATCAAACTCTAATCTTATCACCTCAGGACTGATGGTGTCTCAACATTTATAACTGAAAATCTCATTAAAAAATCTTCCAGCATTTTTCACAGATGGATGGAGTCTTACAATGTGTCCAAACCTAATTCCACCTTCAGTAATCATATTCTCCTATTTAAATTTATATTGTTTTTATTTGTCTTTCAGAAATTTGATTCATGTCCCTGTCATTGTACAGCATCACTATGCACCATGCACTGTGTTTTATTACCGACAGTTGTGTTTCCATAGTGGGTGAGGTGGGATCAATTGAAAAAGGAATTGCAGTCTTACTGGAGCACTGTTGATACCAGAGAGAGAGAGGTCAGGTGGTGCCCTCAGGGGAACAAGGCTAGGAGAAGAAGGAGAAGGTTTGGCAGGGTTTGGCAGATGTTGCCGTGACAAAGACTGAGGGATTTAATGAGAGGATGAAGGGCTTGCCTGAGGAAACAAGTATTTCAGGTGACATGAGCTGCAAAGGGAATTAACAGAAAACTCCCTTGTTCAGTTCCTTCATTTTTTCCTCAAAAAAAAAAAAAAAAAAGCCCTTCACAATTCTCCAAAAATGTCTGCATTACAGAAATGTCTCTTGCAGCTGTCATGCACTTTTAAATCCTCAGGCATGGAAGAAGGGAGTGGGGGTACCAACCCATCTGTTAGCTGAACCTAAATGGTGGACTTCTACACTCAAAAAGAGGCAACAGGTGTGGATGTGTGTCTTTGAAGAGCCAGGCAGCATCTCAAGACTATAAGATTGGCATTCTTCTTGCATCATCTTCATCCTGAGCACCTTTATTCCCTTTCCTCTGTAACATGTGTTTTTATGCCATTTGTTTCAGAAGTTAATTGCCTGGGCTGAACTACTGCTTTTTATGACTTCCTGCTGTTACTATACTTTTCCTTAGTGCAATTTATGCTGCCCTCACTGCTCAAAAACTTTTTTAAACATCTCCCTAAGCATTACTAAGGCATGCATAGCATGAAATAGCCCCACTCGGTGTCACACATACCCTGTGTCAGAAGAGAGAAAAGCCCACTTCATCCCACCCCTCCTCTTCCACATCCCTGCCAGGGCTGTGTTCACCATGTCAGGGACCCAGATGCTATGCCTTTAATAAATAATCTACCTTTCAGGAAGCCTCAATGTTTTCTACATCAGGCCTGATATCTTTGCATTAATTCATTAATTAAATATTGATATCCAACTTCCTACTAAATATTTACTTACCAGCTTCATAAATGTTGGCATACCAGAGTGGATCATTCTCATTTTGCCTTTTGAGACCACTAACTAGACTCTGGTGTTCTATCTTTCTCTCCTTTAACCTTCTAACCAGATTCTGTTTCCCATCGCTTTATCAGCAAGGAAAAGAAAAAAGAGAAAACCTAAAATGAAGGCATAGTTGTGTCTACTTTCTATCTGTGTGACTGAAAAAAACATTGTGTATATAAAAAAAAATTAAATTTCTTTTTATTTTGAAATGTATTTTTGTGGAGTGAAGAGGAAAGGCACCAGTCTGGTTGGAGGTGGCATTTGAGATGTCTGAGAAGCAGTAAGGAGACAGCCATTGGAGCCCCCTGAAAATGGTCCTGTAACATTTGGAAAGGCCTAAGAGCTCTGCAAAGTGATGGGAGCACAGGATTATCAAAGTAGGCAGGCTAGGAAGGTTTTGGGTTACCCCAAGCATGGTTGACAAAATGGAAGAAAAGCAGGAAAAGGTGTTGAGAGTACATCAGGAAGGGCCTCCTTATTCTAGGTTCTACTAGTTTCTCTTTTAATTAGTCCTCAGAAGGTGGGAAGCAAAGCAAGGAATGAACTCAACTACAACTCAGTCCCACCTGCCGCTCATGTTAACTAATTCGTGTCTACCGTTATCATACAGCTCTGGGACTGAGGCAAGGAGAAGTCAGTTGCCACCACCCTTTGTCTGAAGGATCTCTGACCCTCAGAGCCAACTCCTTTGCGTGTCCTTTGGACTGTTAAATGCAGGAGGTGATACTACCCATTGCTCACATATTTAAATGTATTTTTTTCTCACTGTAGGCCATATTACCTTTTCAATTTCTTTGGCATTTTCTTCTTCTTAAGACAAGGCCTGCCAAATAACCCATGTTTCCCCAGACTGTTTTGCATGGTGCAGGGCAACCCAGTTGCCCTTTATCAGCTGAGGAAGCCGAGCGTGGGGCCAGACCTCCCATTCACTCAGCGGATGCTGCCCCGCTGCCCCAGCCTGCGGGTTGTTTTGCATCACGACCTTCTTTGCAATAGGAGGTCACTGCAAGTTCCCTTGAAATCTAGACTCTTATTTCAATGCCAAAATGTGTAGGTGACTCAGGAGCATCTTTGCTACTTTTAAGAAGTCTTTTCACAATATATTCCCTTTTCCTCATGCATACTGAGGTCTTAAAGTGGTCAACTTAAATCCATATATCTTGATAAAGTGGCTGAACTACTGCTGCTGAAGGGTGGGCCATTATCTACAATTAGTTTATGGCTCTTAATAGCTATTATTGGAAAAGATGGATTTCTCTATAGCATAAGTGTCTTACCAAAGATCCTGTTAGCACTCTTGCTTATGAAGAGTTAAGTGGTAGCTGCTTTCTGGAAAAGATCAGGTTACTCTCCAAGCTGAAGTTAACTGCTACCAGCTTACCACTACCAGTAATAAGCAGGTTCATTGTGAGCACTGTTCGGTTCTTCTTTGCTATGTACTTACTGTATGTAATAATGTAAATGTGCACAGCACTATAAAGACAAACAGATTGAAGAAATTCCGTGAAGATGTCATGACCTAGTTTAAGAGAAAGATACTAAACATCTGTCAGTCACAAGCAGAGGATGTAGTAACCTGCCTTAGAGTAGCAGCTTTTCTTTTTCTGTTTATAGAAGTATGGTGGGTAGAACAGCTAGAATAAATATGTGCTAGTTCATTGGAGAAAACTATGGATTTATGAATCTCCTTGAGGAAGTGCCTTCTGATGAAGGACATGAAGGAGCAGAGAGTAGAGGCAGAGTAGATGGGGTCATGAACTTCATTTTACTTCTCATCATGAGTAATAGGGCTAAACTGATAGTCAGTCAGAGCTCTCATTTTCTTTAATTTAATGCTATTCTTCTTGCTCCTTGCATTACTGACCCCACATTATAACTGAACCATGTGTTTTATTACAATGCTAAGCACTGCTTTAAATGCACATGAGAAGATTTCAGTGCTTTTTATACTGCACAGTTATGTGTGGTGAGTTTTGTTCTTTTCACATAAAGAGCTATCTCAGAGCTAACAACTTGTATTATTTTAATCCAGTCTCATTTCAGACAGGTTGTGAACTTTAATACAGATTGCCATTTCTTCTGGGCTTCAAATATAATGCACAGCTCAGCACAAGACTGACCTTTGTGGTTTCATATCAGCACATACTTGCTGGAGGCACTTAATTAAGCACCCATGGTGATAGAGATTTCAGCTTTTTCACCAGCTTTCTTTGGAGCTGCTGCTGATTACCAATATATACATTTTAACCAATAACACATTGTGTGTATATTAAATATAGTAAGCACACATGTCTCCTGAGATGCAGCCATGATTAGAACAGAAGGTGAAGAAGCACTAGAAGTACTAGAATAGAGAGTTTGCCTGGAGGTAAAGGTCTGTGTGATTATTAAACATCTGAAGGTTTTAGTCAGGTTTAGTGATTCCTTGTGACAGTGTAATGCACTTAGAAATGCAAAGAGCATCTCTACAGGCAGAAGTATTTTCAGGCTGTTCTCATGTTGCTCTTCTAGCTTGCTTCCTAGCTCAGATTCTGCAGGCTAAGGAAAGAGTTTTTAATATTCCACTAATAATTTCTCCTACTACTTTTTGCATATAATATTTATTAAGTTAAGGAATTTTTGTTCCATGTTTATATTGTGATAGCACCTACAGGATAACAAAATGTGGTCCCATAGTGCAAAACATGAAAAGATACAGAAAATGCACATGCCTGCCTCAAAGACAGGAGCTGTAATGTGGCTGCTGTGAGTGTGGATGGTTCTGAACCCAGTATCTTCATCGAGAGCCTTTACTGCCAGCTCTGCCTTTTGTATTTTCCTGAGCTGTTACTGGGTTTTATGATCAATACATCAAAAGTATGTGATGCTACTACAAATGTGGTCAATTAGCCTTCAAGGGTAGCATTCAGCTTATCTACCACCAGCTAAGTTGGACATCATCTCCAAAGTGCAAGTTATATCCGCTGCTTCAAACACCTACCTGAGGATGGGATGACTTTTCCTCTTACAGTATCAGTTTCTTTTGTCTACAGAATACTTTAAATTAATAGTTCAGATTTTTAAGTCTATATTTTAGATGGGTGAAATGAAATTAATCAAATTTCCTATTTCTAATTATGAACAAACTAGCGGTGGTTTTGTTTGGTTTTCCCAGGGACAAAGACATGAACAGCTTTCACTGATATTTATCGTAGTTGTTTTTGACATCTGAAAGCATTGATCCACCTGCTAACCAGCTAGCAGAAGCAAAATTTAACCATTTAGGTTACAGCAGGACTCTTAAAACCCACTCATTCGATTTCAGCAGTGGAGGCAAACAGGCAGTGTGAAAGTAGGTAGAACCTTGTCTCCTTTATCACTGTGTCATCTGCTGCTGCCTACAGAATTATGATATTCCTGAAAGAAGTCTTATCCTGCCCTGACACTTAGGCAGACTTGTGTCTGGTCACGTCTTTATTCAGGGTCTAGAACTAAGCATTAAACCTGGAATTTTATAGGCTTGCTAAATTTGCTTCTTCAATTGTTTTTGCTCTGGCTGCTACAAGCTGATTATACTGTATTGCTACAGTGCTGCAGTTTAGACTGAGCATTGCCTACCTCACAGTCATCTATTCATTTTCTCACTTCTGGATCTTGTGTTTTGGTTTATTCTGTTCTACATATATAACTTCACACAATGCTGAGGGGGTTGCGGGGGGGAGCAGTCTTAGTCATCTACCTACAATTTTATTCTCTGGTACCCCTTGTGACTTTGCAAATAAAAAGCGTATATTTCAGAAGTGCAGCTCTTCATTCTCTTTAGGAAGTTTCAAATTTCTGCAACTTACAGCTGTATTTCAGAACTTCCCATGCATTTTTTATTAATTTTAGGTGCTTTGTTAAGTATTTTTTTCAGCAAGAAACACACTTATGTCCATGACAGGCAGCATGAAGGATGACCCAAAATCACTGTCTGCTTTTGATGCAAAAGGAGTCCTAGTGAACATACTAATGAAACCTGACAGAACCTTGAAATGACCTGGAAGAAACTATCAGAAGTGTTAGCAAGCATTGTTACAACTATTGTTATTGACACCACTGTGCTTGCAGTGAACCTCAAGATCTTTTCTGATTAGTTTTTATTAGGAAAATTCGTATTTCTTACCTGAATATACATTTTAACAAAAGGGTTATGACATGCCTTCCTCCTTTTCGCATTTACGTTGGCAAACAGGACAGGACCCAGTATATGCCACGTAAATCACCATCTTGGTGAAGTTTGTTCTGATTTTTTAGTACTTGCTACACCAAAGAGACAGAGGCATCCATATTTATCTTCATGTTACTCTTCAATATATTTAGGAATCCTTACATTTCAGATTCTTTGATTTTCATCCCTTCCAAACACATTTTGTGTTTCTTCATCTTCACTTGGAAGACATGATTGATAGCATATGAATGAAGATAAAGGTTTTTAAGTTTTTCTTCAATCATTCTAAAAAAATACTTTTTTCTTTTATGATTATTGCCTTGGGTCAGTGCATGTTCTGAAACAAGTATGAATGCATACAAGAGACAGCTGTGATCCCTTAGATGCATGTTATCAAATGGCTGGAAGATATTGCACAAACAAAATGTGCAAACGATAGAGAAATGGGAAATAGCTCATCATTTCCAAGCCCTTTAAATATGAGTAATCAGATATGCTGAAATCTGCTAAGCCATGCTGTAGCTGAAGCAAGCACTGCACAATCTAAATGTCCCTGCTTCTCCTGCTAATAGCGCTTCCAGACCCAATTCTATGGGCCTGACTCAAGTAAAACAGTCCAGAAAATCAGATGGAGCTCTGTATGAAGGAGAAGTGTTCAGGGCCACTGTCCGTTGTTGCCAGCTGAAAAACAATGCCAGTGACTTAGAGGACTATTAGCATAGAAGTAATAAGTGCCACAGCAGCAGAAGACTGTAGAAAAAGTTGAAAAATGCAAAGTAAATGTTAACTAATTGCAGAAGCAGAGAAAACTGGTCATTAGTAATTCACACAGACTTTCAGATAAGAAATAATCATTATCATCTTTTGCACAGAACATAAATTTAGCTTTTATCATTACAGCCTAGATATAGCTCCCAGTACTGAAACTGGTTTTTACATTAAATGCAGTATAGCAGTTGATGCTACTGTATGAAAACCAGGACCTGTAAGTTCATAATATACACTCAGAATGTAAAACAAACCCAGATGGCAAGTTTCAAACAACTACTGTTGCTAACAAATTCATAAAGCCACTTTCTACATCATTTCCTAAATTTAGTAACTCCTCATTCCCCAGGCAGTTGAAACAACTTGTGATTCCTACACACATTGTTTGGTGCATAACAGCATGCAGACACTAGTTCACTTCAGGCACCCAACTCACAGAACTCAGTAAATGTCCGGTTTAGGTGTTCTGAATTACTGTCTGTGAGAGCTTATTCCTCTCAATACAGAACACTGGAAGACAAGTCTCCTCCTCTCCCCCAAATGAGTTCCAATGCTCAGCTCCTGCTGTAAATTACTCTTCAGTGTAAGTCAAAGTCTCAAGAACTTGCTGGCTTGTTTGCTGCTGGCAAACATTATGATCATTCAGCAGTTTTTCTGTTCTCTTGGAACTATTCTGCTCTTAATTTCACTGGAAAGAATGAAAACAGAGGCAATTGATTAACATGCATATAGGATCTCTCCAGGATTTTTGACCAAAGAACCTGGTGGCCATTGTGTGCAGCAGCATAAATAAGTAATACTTTAAAATGCATCTGTAACATTTGGCATTATCTCAATATTCCACACACAACAAAACTATATGACTGTAAAATGTATTTGATGGCCATTGGTAGTGACAGGACTTGTCTTTCTAAATTCCGTCTCATCTCTAGAGTAATTGAACTCCAGTGCAGCTGATAGAAGCTCAAGTTCCACCTTCCGATACATCATTATCATTTGATTGTAAAGACTTCACTCTTTTCCAAACACTGAAAAGCAACACAGGTCCAATTCTGAAAATTAATATTCCAAAGATCATTGATATTTTTAGCCCTTTAAAACAAGCTACCCCTGTGGACTGAATAAAAATATATCTCATCAGCCAATCAAGATGAAATAATCCCCCAAAGCAGGGGTTTGGCATTGTGAGAACATTTTTAAAGCTTGGTTTGAAAAATGCTAGAACACAAATTCAAGTATATTGAAAAAGTTGCTGAAGAGCACTTAAAATACTGTATATTTTGTATGTGACCCTATATTCTACATGGAGACAATGATTAAATAAAAGTGAAATAGTTCATGAAGCAAAAAAGTGTGACTGCAGTTTCCTAACATATGTCTTATCTCTCTACAGATGATGGTTTCTATTCTTTTCTTTAGCTTGTGAAATAGAACCAGTTGTCACCAATGCTGTAGCCTTTTCAGTGAAACAGAGCATTTGGCTGTGGCAAATTGTCCGCTTTCTCTAACCATTCAGTATACAGGTTCAGCTGTCTCTTTTCTGAAGACTTTGCACTGAAGGCTTAACAAGAAGATACACAGCTTAGTCATATTGCTGCCTTCAAGCACTTAATGAAAGAGGGTGCTACTAGAAAAGTGGATTTAATCAGACTGTTTTAATTAAATTCTAGCTTGGCACCAGTCCACCTGTCTGGATTCAATTGGATATAGTTCTCTTTCCTTCTTGCTCCAGACATTATCGTTGCCTGCTCCCATTGAGCTGCTGTAGTGATTCTCTCATTTCATTTGAGTGCAGTCCTGAAATACAGAAAGCCTCTTGCATAAAAGGGACCTAACATCAAAGCTACTATTAAAGACTAAAGTGTCACACCATTTACATGTTCAAATTGTCTGAGGCAGGCAGCTGTGTTCACACTGATCCCATACCAAGTGTGATGGTGTAGCCACGCATGGAGCTCAGCACAGACTACCAAAATTAGTTTGGAAAGGCATCATCTGCACTGCGAGCAAAATCCAAGTTCTCACTTCAGAATTGTACTGGACAAGCTGATATAAGGTGCGGTGACTTATGAATTACAGAGGAGACAGAGATTTCCCACCCAGAGTAGCAGAGAGGGTGAAACCAAAACCCTGAATGTATTGATGGTGGGCAGTATCTTGCAGCTCCATTTACCCATCTTTGAAAATCGTAACTAGTTAAACACAAAAGCTCTCAGAGAAGATTTCTTGAGGGCAGGGTTGTAACAAGGAAGTTACAAAACTTCTGCTATTAAAATTCCCATGTCAGTAATCTATAGCCTCCTAGTAGTGGCGAACAACTGCTTGTGACCCAAGGTCACAGTTTGTTTGATCTTATGGTGGAAAGGGTAAGTATCATGTGGGTAAGTACAGTCTCCAGGCTATCGTTCTCTCACCAAAAAGAAAACAAAGCAACACAAAATGGCAGTCTCATTTTCTTCCACTGCATGCAATGAATTTTAAGCCCTGACATTATTCTAAAAACAAAAGCCTTGGTCATTTGCTGTCTCTTGCCAAAGAGTTGTTCAGGTATATCATGGGGAAGAGAAGAGGACAAGGGTAGGAGGAAGCAAGGAAAGATGCTTGGAAGAAGGCAGCTTGAAAGGAGTGAGTTAACATCCTCCTGCGAAACACCAGAGAAAGAGACAAAGCATTGAGTCACAGCAGTGGGATTCATCTTCATCCTCTCTAGTCATCCAAAAGTGAACTCTAAGCCAGCCAGCTAGTTTCCTTCTGTAAGTAGAGATGGGCATCTCCAGATTGCAATTCAGCTCACAGTTCTTGGTTGCCTATGTTAGTAAAAGACAAATCCCTGTGTGCTCCAGCAGCCATGTAGCTTTACGCCACCACCGACTCAAGGCTTCTTAGTTAATTGAGTTGAAAACATATGCATCACTCGCCACTCCTGCAGTCTTAATCCTGTCTCACATCTAACTGTTACTGCTTATCTTTTTACTCCTTTCTTCAGGCATAGGAAACAACTGTTGAAAGATATCTGAACTTTTAGAGAGAATATTGCCGGTAAGGTGAAAGCACAGAGCATGTGATTCATTGTATTTTAGAACTACTGAAAAACAGACTGGTCTCAGCACAGACACCAGCCTGTACCAGTATGATGGCTCTGTTTCCCCTTAGGTGAGATGTGTGAAATATTGAGACTACACCCCCTCCCCACATGAAAGCAAATACTGAGAAATGCACATGTTTACCAGCCTGAAAGTTGTGCCACATAATACCGCTGCAAGCTGTCAGGCACTTGCCAGTTTCACTCTCTGCAAAGAGCATTTCGCCACTCCCGGTTTGCCTACCCGTCCTGCTGTTAAAAAGACTTTTTGCCAGACAAAGTACATTAGTGCCCCAGAAGGATATATTAAGGGGGGGGGGGGGGGGGAAGAAAAAGCATTTTTTACTGAAAATAACTGCATAAGAAGGGAGTAAAGCACACTATAATGTGCATTGTTAGGCTTGTTGAACTTGTGTGACTCTGGCACATTATGAAACTAAATGCATTCAGTTAGCTGGCAGGAGGTAAATGGCTAACTCAAAGTTGCATGTGCCCAGATTCATCTTTATAGAAAATTATAAAATAGCCAGAGGCATGGGTTTTTTTGTTGTGTTAATTTAGGGTTTGCAAAAGCTGATAGGTCCACAAGGCTTCATAGCGAGCAAATTCTGGAGATTAAAAAGCACCTTCTCAAGTCATCTAAACTTCAAGTTCCCAATAACGCCATGCTGCTAGGAAACGCCCTGGTCTCGGTATGCAACCAGGTGGTCCAGGGAGCAGTCAGCTCACTGCTCCCTTCTGCACACAGCCACTGGAGGCATCTTCCCAAAGGTGAACGAACGTGGGATTGCCATACTTCTCTCTTTCATAACTTCTACTTTTAAGAAATACCAATGCCACTGGCAGTCAATTTTGTTTTCCTCAGTGAGGCGGTTTCCGCCTTTATATCAAGCTGCAGACATCTTGTTACTTCATGAGTCACTTTATTGTTGTGATTAGTCTTCAGCTTCTTGGAAGGCTAGAATAGGGGCTAACTGCCCCTTAGAGATAAATGATTTAGAATTATTTTTATTCTTTAAGGTCCTTTAACATTACTTTGACTGTTAGCTGGGCTGTTTTTTATTTTGTACTGATATGGGGAGGTGTCACAAAGGAGAAACTGATAGCCCTAATCAAATGACGACCTAAGAAGTCTCTGTGAGCTTTCACCCACCAAGACCAATAAGCAAGTTACAGACACTAAACATGAGTCACATCAAATTACCATCAGTCATTATTCCCTTGCTTTTGGGAAAACTATGCAGTTTTTCCCCTCCTTCCCCACCTACTAATCCCACCATGCCTGCAGGAGACCCAGCTTTGATCCCACACCTTCTGTGACAGCACTAAGACCGCAAAAGGATCTGGGAATGAGAGAAGCCACCGACAGCCAGATTCCCTGCCTGAGCCTAACACAGAGATCGTGCTAGCTACACATGAAGATGAAAGCACTTCTCGAAGTGCAAATAGCCTCCTCTCTTTCCGAGGTAACCTCCCACAGCGGCGCCTTCGCTTTGCAGTCCCAGCATTTCAGGACCACAATACAGGGTGGCCAAACAGCTCTCCGTGATCCACACACAGCTTGCCGGCATCCCCAGCCTGCTCTCATTCTCTTACTCCAGATGTGCTAGAGCTGTGGGGGAGAACAGCAGGTCACGCCGCAAGACGGGGAAGGCTGCAGCTGGTAAGGAGGCCCCTTTGCTCATGGAGGCCTGCTAGAAGCAGGAAGGATGATTCACACATTTGCCTTTCTCCAGCTCCAGAGTTCCATGAGACATGCAAGGAGCCAGCAGATTGCAAAACATGCCGGTGCCGCTGCCCACTGCCCGACAGAAGGACGCATGTGGCACTGTGGGGACACAGGTGCTGCTGCAGCCCACGGCCCATGGCCACTGACGGGGGAAGCAGGGAGTGGGCAGGGGTCTACAGCAGCGGTGGTGGGCTGGCAACTGCCGGGTGTGATCGCCCAGGCTGTTTGGAGAGGTGGGAGTTTGGGAGAGACAGTGAGGGGTTCAGGTTGTTGGGAGGATTTGGGGAGGCGTGGGGGGGATTGCAGCAGGGTCTGGGGGCAGGCCTGGGTTAGGGCAGTGGGACTCACAGGGTGGCTGAGGGGAACTCAGAGGAAGGAGAGTCTCTCAGCCAGATGAAAATTTTGGATTGCAGTTTGCAGGACCTGGCAATCTGGGCACCCCTGTCATAAGCATTTAGAGGCACTTTGGGTTCTGTCTTTCCCAAATGAGTACTTGTAAGTCGCCTTGATGTTAATGAGAATTACAGGCACACATCAGGGAAAGAATAGTCCCTCTACAATGGGCATGTGACAGCTAAAGTGCATCAGTCAGCAGGGAAACAAAAGAGGTCATAATTTATGTAAAAGGTTCATTTTTAATGTAAATTCTGCCCCCAAATGCTCTGCTTACCAGCCTGAATCTGTGGTATTTGGCACTGTAAAATGAAAGGGGTGAAAAACTCACTGCTGGCAGGTAAATGCATAATGTGATAGATTGATTTAAAATCCTTGTCATCTTTCTTTTTCACCTGCATACATAACGATCCTCTGTTAGTCATTAGGGCTCCTTGTACCTTCAGCACTCTAAAAAAATATTGGCTTTGAAATGATAGTTCATTCTTAAGGAATTTTTGTCAGCTAGCTCCATTTATTGATGTATCAAAGCCATTTTACAAGAGATAGGCTCCACTTTGGCACCAATAGCGCATACATTACGTGCCTTGTGAGGACTTGCATCTCATTCCAGCACTGAGTGGAAGTGCCAGTTGCCACCACGGTACATAATGGGACATGTCACCTGGCACTGGGGACAGCATCCTTGACATGAATGAGTTGGCCCCCGATGTTTTCTCCTGGCCAGAGATGAGAGGAGTGGGGACATGAGGGGTTGCAGCAGACATGTTTGGGGTGCGACTCTGCGCAGAGTAGCTGAGGACTCTTCTGTCAGAGCCCCCAGGGTGGGGGTAACATATGCCAACAAGATGCATTTTCCTGTTGATCTATTCACACCTCCTCCCCAAAGAGCAAGAGCCAAGCCAGGAAACACTCTTTTCTGTAGACATATGTGTGTCTGCAGCAAGGGGGGGGGGTTTCAGCATACCAGTGATAACTGAGGGTGTCACGCTGTTTTGTGAGCAAAATTTTGTAGCCTAAGCCAAACCACAGAAAGCCTACTACCAAGCAACTACCTCCAAAGCTGTTCAGGCTGTTTTATGAACTAAATCATTTTTCTTTGTCCTTTTGTTTAGATCTTTACCTTGTGTTGCCAAGCAACTGCACGGGGAAAGTTAATGGCAAAGCTCCCCTTTTAGACCAGACAGGCAGGAGGTCTTTGAACTGAGGCGATCTGGTGTGGAAAACACAAGGACTAAGAGAGGAGAAAAAGCTCATGGTCATTTGCATCTTTTTGTATTTTCCATGCATCCTAGAAACAGAGGATGCTGCAGCAGAGACAGCCTAAGATAGGGCTTTCCTGTGCATAGTTTATTACCGTGCCATTTCAAGGAAACTGAAGCCAAGTGCAGGCTATGTGCTAAGAGATGTCAAAAAGAAAATATCATTGCGCCAGTGATTTCCACTTTGAATTATCCTACCAACAGGATTTCTCCCTGAAAAGGAAAATCTTGACCCAGTTTGCTGCCCCTCAAATATTTGTAGCCTAAGCCTGTGCAGTCCAAGAAGGAATCTCTGCCTCCATTAAATCATACTGAAGCTATGAAGGATGCCACAGATTCCTGCCAGCAATACCTATTGCACCTTCCAGATGATAAAGTCAAAGCGCACAGGTTCCCTGTAAACCGGGACGTATATTTTTCAGGCTGAAGGTTCATAGCTTAAGTAGTAAAAGAGGGGCTCAAGACACGCAGAAACCGCTGCCTCATACTGGCTCCCACACTCGGTTTGCATAACTCATTGAACACAGCCACAAGACTCGAGGACTCCTGACCGTTAGGCACTTCTACCCACCACCATCAAAGACTCCTAAGCCTGGTCCTTTCTATTCACCGCCTTGTCTTTTCTTTTAGGAATATTGTTAATGATCACAATCCTGGTTTGTAGTTGTACCACATAACATCCCCGCCTCTCAAGGCCAGGATTTCAAAGGACCAGTATTACTTCTAATTACATGCTGCATTTTGTAAACTCTTGGGTTTAGGAGATATTAATTAGATTGGCCTAGTTAGTAGTATTTCCAATTCACAATTTTACCATGCACCGTACATTTGGCATTTCTCCCAGGAGTTCAGCTGCTGGACTCCAGACATTACACAGGGACATTTCCAGCCGTCTTTGCAGAGAAGAAACCCTGGGAAAGTCAAAGAATTTGCACCTGAAGACTCAGAAAAGCATCAAAAAGTGTTCATTAAAAACAAGCCTCTTGATTGTTTAAACCAATCAAGTCAGCACAATGAGATTAGAGGTCCTGTTTTACTTTTTTTATTACCAGTAAATACTAAGTTGATTCAGTGCAAGCTCAAACATTTGAACCCTGCTCTAGACAGAGCCAAAATAGAAAAATTTACAGCCAAAAGCTGTATGTGCTACTTGCATCTCTTTTAGCCTCCAAAGGCCAATAAATGCATTAACAGGAACATGCAAGAAGTGTGCATGGAAGCCAGATTCAATAAGAAGATGATTCAGTGTCCATTGGACATTTAAGAGAACCACCAGGAGCATGGAAAGAGACATAGGAAAGGCAGAGAACTGCTGACGGCTCATGGGATGAACTTCGCTGTCCCAAATGGAGCACAAAAGAAGTCATGCTTCACAAGGGTGCAGACCTGGAAACAACCTCCCTCTCTCCCTGGCAAACTTATTTTGAAGTGAACATTATTCTATGTTCATCATTCTCCACATCTGAAAAAAATTTCACATGAAAAACTGTGTCACGACAAATAGAAACTGCAATCAAGCCTAATTTTTGTCACACAGTATTATGGGTGCACTTGTGAAAGCTGTGCTGAAGCTTGTCTAAAAATATTCCTACTGTATTTTGCAAAGTTTATAGGCCGATCTGACCTGGCTGTTGCTGTTTTTCCATCTAGTCTGGTATTCTGTGTCTCTGAGAAATGCTAACATTAGCAGTTTCAGAGGACAAGAGATGAAACCTCTCACAGTCAGGTGGCACAGTCTACCTTATAAAAATATTATCCAGAGCCGTAACAGCAAAAGATTGAAGACAAACTAGTTCAGCTCTGTAACATGCCCCATATGCAATAACAGCATACCCTTTACAGCACATACACATTTGAAATCAAAAAGTCTTTGCTTTATCACTAGCAGAATCATGGACTTTCAGCAGCTGTAGAACTGTACACAGAGACAACCATCTTATCTTCAAGCTGTCAACGCTCTCTCACTACCTTTTTCTGAACACAGTAAAGGTTATTTAATCTAACAAGACAAATTCAGTTATCAGCTATAAGGAGTAGGAAATCCTCCTGTAGGATTAAAATCAAGGAGATCCAAATTTAAGACCTCAGCTAAAATTATAGGAAGGCATCAGTGTGCCAACATTATAACGTAATTGTACACAGTGCAATTCACATTACTAATATGGCCTAATATTTCCTGCAAATTTTGTCTGAAATTATAAAACATCTTATTCTATTTTGATACTCTTTGGGGGCTTTTTAAACTGAAAATATTTGTCTGATAGTCTCTTAGTTCTCTTACTTCTAAACAGGAAGTTACACTGCAGATTTTTCTTCTAAGATCTCTGAAAATGTTCACACCTATCTGTACATATGTATATATATATGTGCATGTGTGTATATAGCTGTTGTTTGTTAACTTGTGTTTCTGTGTGACAAGATGTGTTCACACCCGACAAGCCCTTTTATCAGGAAAGACAATAATAAATTTCTCTTCGCAAGCATTCTGCTTCTTCAGGCTCACCTAAACACCTAAACTGTTTCTTTGTTAACCTACCTTAATTAATATTAATAATATATTAATAAGGCTATTCTGTTGCAGACATAGTGATTCTAGATAGGCCATAGATCAAATTGGATCTTTAATTGTATTTTAAAACATGCAAATTATAAATTCTTTATGACACTATTGAAGCTAAGAGGGCTAGGAGTATGTTGTGCTGGTCTCTGTCCTCCCTAAAGGCATGAGATAACACACCGACAGGAAACCACCAGATAAATATAAATGCAGAGCTCAAGTAAAGTGCCTCATGAGTTTCATGTTAATTATTCTCCCTCCTCCCACACACTGGTTCTTAATGGACAAACAGATCAATGTAGATGACCACCTTTCAGGTACATGTATGCTGTTTGCCTAGAAGCATCAAAGGTCTCCTCTGAAGACATCAGACTTAGCCTGGGAGTGGCCTCTGCACCAGGGCCAGCTGCCACGAGTGTGGAAAAGACAACCAGCCACCTCCACAGAAACTTGTGGAATAAAACAGAAAGGACTTGTCCTTGTAAAGGCTGCCATGCTCCTGCTTTGCTCCCCAGCTGGCAAGCAGAACTGTCAGCCCATGTTGCTGGAAGTCTGAACTGCAGAGCCTTCTGGTGCTTAGGAGATAAGGACAGCTACTTAGCCTGTGGAAAAAACCAGATGCACATTCTAAAGATTTATACTGAACAATCTCATGCATACATCAACAACTGTATTACACTGTCTGTGGCCAAGCATATTGCCAGACAGTCCTTGAAACTCATGGTCTCCTCTGATGAATAAGATGCCTTCTTCAGGTGGTATTCAGATATGAGACTCCAGGGTGTGAGGAGCTATTAGGAGCACAGGGACGAGCTACAGAAGAGTGTCTGTAGCCATGTGAGCCCCTCTGTGTGTCTGCAAAGAAGGATTTTATACTCTTCTGAGAAACGTTGTGCAAACAGCTGAGCACTTGGCCCCCCCTGACATTTCTCCTACTGGCTTCTCATGCTTGTAACTTGAAATTTATCAGAGTGCGCTGATTTTGCTGTTTGTACCTCCCAGTTATCTCTGTCATTATTTTCCCAAGAAAGGTAGCTGGTTAATACAAAACACCGTAGCCAGGAAATCGAAAGCTTTTCTTTCTGTTCCCAGTTCTTTCCCAGTTCTGGCACTGCCTCCCTCCATGCCATTGGCATTTCCTCAGGGCTCTCACCCTCCTCGTGCATACAGAAGATTGTAACGCTTGCACAATTGGAAGGACTCGCTGGTTACATTTGACCAGCCCCATAAAAACACCAGTAACTTTAAGACCAAGGAACTCTCTAAATGCCATATGGTGTTGATATTAATATATCAATAAATTCCTCGCTAACTGTAACAGATGCTCAAGTCAGTAGTTCACCATACAATACAATACACTGTTGTGTCCTTCTCTGTGAGCAAGAATAAGCCAGATGCTTTTCCACAACATATTGGCAGAAATACGGTACTACACAGCCAGAGAAAGCAAATTTTACCTCCACTACAGATAAGCCTCTATAGAACAGCTTTTTAAATCTTGCTTGCTTAAACCTGAATAATTTTGACAAAGGATCTACCTACTGATAGCTATCCAGATGATCAAATACTGCTGGAACTAAGACTGATGCATCATCAAGGAATATGAAACTCCCCTAATGTCATAATTATATTTTTCTTATTTCTTTTTATAATACCATTAGACAAAGAAAACAAATTAGGGATTTTTGGTTTTCCCCCATTAACTGTTTTTTTGCTTTTTTACCTTCTTATTCACTCTCATTTATCTTGCTTCTCATTTCCTTGGAGAGCAAACAGTGCTAACCTGCTTTCCTGCTTCCCTCATTAAATAGAATTTTAATTATTTTTACTTCACCTTTACTTCTCTAAAGTTCTCTTCCAGCTGCATATATTAACACCTCACCATTCTAATAATTCTCTGTTTCAAGTATCATCACCTAATTTGAATCTTTGCTCTTTGGTCCTTTAATTGGCATCTACTCTTGAATTCCTGTGGGGCTATGCTCTTCCACTACTCACCTCACCAGTAATTCACATCACCAACTCCTAAGTCTCTCTACCTGACTATATATTTCAGGATGTACTTTCACAAATGGTTTAAGCCCCCTGAAGGGTATGTAGCCCCCAAGAAAGCATTATCCTGCCATCCCAGCATCCCTGGGTGCATGTTCCCACCCCATTGCTGGCACTGTCGTTACCGCTTATGCAACTATATGGTCAGCCAGACCACAACTCTACTTTCAGTTTTGTGCTTTTTTTGGTAAGGTAAATTTTCAGGCAGATCAGATAATGCCTGCCCAAGGGAGAGAGCAGGGCTAGGAGCATAGAGGAAAGGCGAGACTGCCTCTTTTGGCCTCAGGGCACACGGCTGGATTTAGAGTGTGCATGAAACTGCCGGCTGGTAAGTGCAAAAACCGCACAGTGACAGGAAGAAATGTACATTTAGATTCTTTCCAGCTACCACTTTTCTGTTTTAATCACAATCACAGTTTCGTGTGAGCGCTTGCATTACCCTTTTGGGGAAGGGGTTGCTATTTGCTTCACTGAACTGTTGAACTTCACCGAGCCTTCAGTTCCACCAAAAGCAAAACACACAAGAAAAGGACAGGCCTTATAATCCTTAGTCATCGACTTCAACAGGAGTCTGTCTGGAAGGGAAGAGGCAAAACTGTTAACGAATAAGTCTAAAAATAAATGCAAGGGTTTCCTGACATTGTTTTCTGGTCTTCTGTATTCCGCCTATGAGGGAAAAAGAACAGTGCCATTCAAACTGCATTTTAGTTTGTTGTTAAAATTCAGAGCCCAAGAAAATATGTCAGTAATAGCAGGTCTCAGAAATAAGAGCAGGTCTTCATTATAGCCATGATGACCTTCACTTCTATTGCTCCTGGGGTTTGTGAGAGAGAAAAGAAATCACTCACCATTACACATACCCCTTCAAATTATGTGTTACAAGTTCAGGTATCCAAAGACTTAACACTTAAAGGATTATTTTTCCTCCAAAAACTAGACCGCTTTTATAAAAGAAACTAGTATGCTACATTTATAGGTAACATCTTAAACTCCTACATGTCAAAGAATATAATGAAACCTCTGTTTCTTTCAGTATCTTCAGGGAACCTGTCAGAAGTTCTCCCACATCTGCAGCAGCCAAATACACAACTTTTCCAGCAATGTATCTATCTATGTCATAAGACAGGCTTAAAAAAGCAGCAGAAATATTGATCTTTCAGAAATCTATACAAAAACTATTTCGGTTCATCTGTCTTGGATACCATAATTATAGAGCACAGCTCTGACTGTTAGATTCCTTGATACATGCCAAAAGCGAGTAGTTTGAGTATTTAGTTTCTTCTTTAGAGTATCTCATTGCAAACCGTCCTAAAGATGTTGAAAGAAATCCACAAGTTTTCCTAATGCTTTACAAAAGTGAAAAAGACCATTTCTTAGTGGTTTCTTTTCTGTTTTGCAAGATGTATATAACAGGCAAACTCCACTGGGGTCTGGAGGTACCTGGGGTCTGGTTGTACGCCTGCATCACGGTGTGTGAGTTTTCTCACCTTCTTCCTTCTGATGCTCTCCTCCCATGTTGCTGGGGGCACTGGGGTGAGCAAGCACCTGTGTAGGCAGCTGCCTACCATGCCTACCAAGGTTAATGTCTAACAACTTACTCCACTTTTTTTGCTGTTTCAGTCACCCTTGACTTCATTTCACAGAGCTGAAGATCCCAAAGGATCATTGGTTCACCTCATATGACCTTCAGTAGACGGAAAGCAAGTACAATTCACTCACAACATTAGGTCAAATATATTTGAATAAAGGTTTCCAGAGTGAGGAACAAGAGCCAGCTTAACTGGTGCGGTTTGCTGCAGGAACAGCTCTTCACCTGGCTCGTTACTTGCCAGCTGCTGGTCCTGGTTCTTTACTCCTGCAACACCCACAGCCACACCAGCTGTTCCCTACAGTGCTCTCAGGCGTTGTGCTGCACCTTGCACAGCTGCTGGGATACTGCATCCTTTTGGCCTGCGCGAGTAGCTATCCATCACCACCCTGGCTTCTGCTAGGCAGGAATTACAGACACCCAGGGCCACAGTGCTGCATTACCTGCTGCTCTTTTATCCTTTATTTCCTATGCATCGAGTCATGCTGCTCTTGTTTGTTAGGGGGCAGAGTGCCTTGAACACCAGATGAAGATGCTATCAGCATTATTTCTGTGTAAGTATCCTGTTTTGGTCCCTTTTTCTTTCAGGTTCTGCCCTCCTTGTGACTTCTCGATGACCTTACCACTTGCTCTATGTGAGTGCCTCTGGCTATTGTGCATCTATGCTCGGATGCTTTCCTGTTATTGCTTTACCTTGATCTGTTGCATGTGCTCCCAGCAGGCAAAATACAAGTGGGAGAAGGCTGAAGCTGTAGTCAAAACACATTAATTTGGAAGTATATTATATCTGAGGGGCAGGGGAATGAAAGAGACCTCAAAACCAAAAAAAAGTGTACTAGATACAGAAGAGTATGTCCACAGGTTCCTGTACTACTTCTGATGTAGCTTAATATGACAGTGCAGTTTACAGGGACGATCTGGGTGCTGTAATTCACCGCTCTGTTCAGTGAGCAGTAGCTCAGGAAAGTGGCTAAATATTACCTAAACTGTTACTAGAGACCACTTCGGAAAACATTCATCTACAGGCCTAGGGCTGCCACCATTTGTTCAAATTTTCACTCTCCATCTCACCAGCTCAAAGCCTTTGTTTTGCTGGAGGGTAGCGTGTGGCTGGCTGGCTGGCAGAACTAGCGCGTCCTCCATGGGAGGCAGAACACAGAGAGGAGCCAGCCAGGCCAGGAGGCAGCCGTCTCCTCTACATCGATGCAGAGAACAGTCACCAGCTCACATCCCTTCTCCAGCTCCTTCTCATCTCCTGACAACACGATCATTTGATCAAGCCCCAACTACATCAAAGACAAACTTGATCTCTGAACTGTGACATTCTCTCAGGACAGTGAAGTTTTTACAGTCAGGACAAAGCACACAAGGAGCTTTTACAGTCAGGACAGAGCTGGGAACAGAACATTTTTGGATGCTGAGCACTGACTACATTCTTCTTCTGAAACCTGATTCATTATATAAAAATAAAAATTACATATGAATATACAATTGTGAGGTACTTGCTATAAAGCTATGAATGTAGTTTAAAGCGGGAATGGACCACTGTGAACATCTAATTTGATTTCCTACAGAGATAATCTATTGGAATCTCCTGAATTCTTGATCTAAAAAAAATAGCTTGACAAAATTTATTACAAGCCTGTTGACTAATTATCCTCCTTACTAATAAATTGTACTTTTATCAGTGAAATTTGAGATAAAATGTTGTAGTTCTGTAGTGAGTGTAACAGAGTAAAACACTGGTCGCTTTTCTCACAAAACATTGAATTTACAGGTTAAAATATGAATCAAATTGCAAATATGTAAATACAGATTTTCATTGTAGTGCAGTCTTTAAAAACAGTCAAGTACATATAGTGTTGGTGTTATTGAAAACCTGTGTAGAAACCTGGTTTGTATCCAAAGTCAGTTAATCTCTTTCCAAAATGCATTATAAATAAGAATTGATTTGGTAACATTTTAAAATTGTATTATCAAGAAAGCCAGGTCTAAAGGTACCATTTTAACTTGATTTGCCATTTCTCATTATCATTTTACTATTTATTTAGTCCCATTTTTCAATTGAATGACTTAAGTATTGCCCTTGAGATGCTCCTATTTATAGCATATCTTAGAATTTATTAGGTTCACAAAAATTCAGTCGATGATGTTGACCTTTACAAGAAAGAATCACTCAGACTCCTTAATTCCATTTCACTGCATTGCAGTGGTAGCTATCTTTCTCCATTTTATCTAAATTTTACTTATTAATTTCACTATCCTAAGGCTGCCTCAAACTACAGGACATTTTCAAGCTTCAGTTTTTCATAGCTTCTTTATTAAATGCAAATTTTCTCCTTTTGTAGTTTTCCTTTACCTTTAAAAATTAAGATAACAGACAAACTAACTATCTAACCAAAAAATGCTAATTAGTGAGCTCCCATTGTAAGGTATATTCTGCAAAGACAGAGAAGCCTAACCTTCTACAAAAGCATAGCCAAGTCCAGACCAGGGCTAGGAATCAAACTGAAAGAATGACCATTTGGGTCACCTTACAGTAATGTAGGTTATCTACTTCAAAATTAATAGAAAGACCAGGAGCACTAGAAATACCAGCATACAAGAAAAAAAAAAAATCACGCAAAGCTGAATTAACATAGTAGATTATGAAGAGGTTAAATAAAATGTCAGCACAGGGAGGAACATACATCACTGGAAAACTTCAGCATAGTAAGTAGATAGTGTGACTACGGATTCACATAAAAGAAGGTGATGGCAGGTTAATTAACCACATTTCATGTAGCTGTAGGAAGATCACAAAAGGAGCAGAGACTCAGAAATGGTAGCAAAAGCTGCTATATTTTAACTTTCAAAGCCACAGTTAGCATGGATTTTGTTTGTAATTGCTATCACTAACTGCTGACTGTTTCATTCTGGCATTCAGGAGTATGTGCCCAGTGAGCAATGCCTTAACACAGAGGTTCATTCAAAAACTCAAAAGAAGCTAGACGGATGGCAAGCCCAGACAGAATCACAATATTTACTCAACCAGAGCCAAATTCAAATGCAAAAGCTCCAATGCAATGACATAACACACAGAAGAGGCAGGTATTTACTGTGGTCATAAGGTGATCTTGCTGCACAGGAGGTTCAGGAGAGCTCATAGTTCTGACCTTTTTTCTCGCTTTCTTATGATTATGGAAAAAGTTGCAAAATAGCTTCCCCTCTGCAAACATAACATCCTTTCCATCTCACAGGGCATCTCTGCTATCCAGAGACACCCTAAAATCTTAGCTGCTAGGAGAGCCATGGGAGCTGTGAGCATCCCAGCCCCAGTGAGGCATTTCAACACAAATGAAGTGCTGTCCAGATCCAGACCGTGGAAAACTCTCTTCCTCTCCAGTCAGACAATCCAGTTTGTCCAGTCAAACAGATAGTCAAACTTACCAGCTTACAGCATGCATTTGCAGACAAATGGACACTACCCTACAGGCTTTGGGGGGATCAACTTGTAACCATGCCTACAGCGTGTGGTAATCTGGGAGAAATCCAGCATTTGTAATGACCACAATTACAGTACCCAGTGTCTACCTGGTAATAGTGAATAAGTTTATTACTATACAGATAGGGATGAAAGATAAGGATCATTTCATTTTGTAATACACTGATTAAAACAGAGATCTGCAATAATAAATTGCAGTAGAAAAATACAAGGCAGGAATATATCCTTCTAGGTTATACTTGGCAGTCAAGATTTCCTCGCTGCTTGTGTGCAGGAGCTAGCCTGTGAGGCTGGGCTATTCACCTCCTCACCCAGAGGGCTGGGGTTTTCCAGAAAGGACAACACCTTCTAAATTGTTATGGTTAGAGATGGCTGTCCCTGCCTGTCACCTTTGCCATGCTGGGAAAATCTCCTTTTCTATCAGGGTTTGCCACTTCATTTTCTGTGACAAGTCACATTGCAATGTGAAAAACTAGGTTATTATCCTTTCCATCCCTCCTTGATGTTTCCATAAGTCACATATCCATTGAATCCCCCTGCTACTTTTCCCATGAGAGTTATTTTTAGAGGGAGGAGGGTGAAAAGGAAAGGAGGGTGAAATTTGTCATCTCATCGACAAAAGTCTCTGGAGTGTGCTATTTATAGGGCACATCTACCTTCTCACTGACCTTGCCTCCTTTGCACATTTATATATCCATTAGAATTTATTAACTATGAATACATTAGGCTCCAGGTGCATAACAAATGTCTAGAAAACTTATTTTAATAAAATATACAAACAGCATGTCCAGATAATGCCTGCAATGTCCCCATATGTCTCACTACACAGATCACACAACTTAGTATGTCCTGACCTGCAATAGGTATCGTTGGCCACATTCATTACCATTTAAGATGGGACAAAAAAGCAAGCTACTATTAAGTGTTTTCAGTTTTCTAATGGTTCTATTTGATACTTAATATTTTAATTGGGGGAGGGGGGGGATTTCCCCCATTATGGAAATAATTTTGACTCAACTTTCCTCCTGGCTGCTTAAGCAGGTTCATTACCATGCAATGCAATTTACCCAGCTGGACAGGTCTGCAGGTGGCCAGAAACCCATTAGAGAGGTATCTACCTACTACAGGGGAAACTAATATTCAGGAGACAGGAAATCTCACAGGGACTTCGATTTTGCCAGGCATTAACACAGTTGACTGGGTAGCAGGTGGCTGGAAGCATAAATTTCCCTGTAACTTATTTATTAGGGCTCCCTTGCCTCCCTTCTTCTAGAATTATAACATGCTCTTGGCATTGATAAACCCCAGCAAGGGCACACTGTAAAGACACAAGTAGCAAAGCCTTGATAAATATTTTTTATCTATTTGACCTAAATTATTTGAGCCAAACTGGAGTCTTACATGGATTTTTTTTTCTTCTTTTCTAAGGGGAAAATAAAGTATTCCTATGATGCAAGCCTCCTTATTTAGAAATAATATATAACTGCCTGTCTTCCTGAACAGAAAAAGAGTCAAAAAGGAATTACGTTCTTCTGTCACAGCTCCAAACCTCCTTTCAGCCAACTCTCTGCTTGGAAAGCTTTCCATCAGCTATTTTTCCTACACCATACTCTGTTTTTCCTCTGTGGCTTTTTTCCCTCTCTTTGTTTCCATGATGTTTTCTTTCCCACTAAAGCCCTAGCCCCCATGCTTATTCCTGTGGAAATTATGTGAGCCACGAAGTTCAGTTTTCACTCAGTGTGCCTGTATACTGTTTATATGTTTCAGTTATCTAGTGCCCCAAAGGAGCTCATCTGTAGTTTATGCTTCCCTGGAATGAAAGCTCATCGCCACACTCACCAGCTCTAAAGGGGTTTACTTCTGTGTATAATGAGAACACAGAAAATAAGAACATTTTCTATTTGTTCTGGGAGGAAAAGCATAGAAAACTCTCTCATGAGCGCTTTGGGGCTAGTTATTCAAATTCCCTAGAATATTCTGAAAATTTCAGCATTAATTCAAAAACACCGAGGTCTGTTTAATTGCACTGCATCACATACACAGTAGCTTGTGAACCAGCACTCACAACATCCTCAGTTTCACAGCACACTCACCTGTTCTGCCAGAGCAAAGCAGAAACATCACATTTAGACATTTTCTTCACAGTTCATTCAGAACAATCTCGTATGCTCTCTCCAGCCCTGCGGCCACATGGGCCACATGTGGATGGCTGTGGATTCATGTAGGATGTGATGGGCTGATCAGGGGAGCCCCACACTGCAAGGATCCCTGCTGGCTGACACGGAGATGCCTTAGTCCTCCTGCTCCACATGCCACAAGCGTCCCATGAAACACGGTCTGACACACCACTACCTCCCATACTACAGAAAGAGGCCCTGGAGAGGCCTGGGAGTATATGGAGAGCTGTGGTATCCATCTTTCAAGCCCAACGTTTTTTGGAGAAATCATTGCTTTATGCAAATTAAAGAAATACTTCTCCCCACTCAGTCCCTGCTAACACCCACACATCTTTTCCTGGAACTCAGTCTTCAAGCAAGCAACAGATCCAGAAAGTTGATATACTTACTGTAAGTGGTTTGGAGAATGGAAGTAGGTCTTATGTTGGCTTCTAAGAAACTTCATTAATAAGTAAACATATCCATAAATATTCTGAATAAAACGGGCAAGAAAGACATGCATTTCAGCCACTTAGAAGCAGGAAAAGCAAGAAAGGCTTTCTTTTCACAGGCTTTTCCTGTAAATTATATGGGAGAGTTGCATGAATCTTCTTTGATCTGGTTTAGGCATATAGTGTGTTTTCCTATTAAAATATTCACATACAATTAAGTATCCACAGGTAGACTTACAGTAGAGATCTGCCATAGAAACAGACTCCTCCTCACAATACAAATTACAGAAATCTCCAAAAAGTTGAATGTAAATTTAATCTGTTGAAAACTGGCTTTAACTTAATGTCATTTCCTTTGTCCTTTCTCCCACATCATTTCAACTCCTCTCTGTTAAAGTTGGCACACAAAAAACCAAATCATTACAGTTTTTTGGGTTTTTTTTCTCAGCCCTTCAGTACCACACACCATTACTAGAAAAATCCTGCTGGTTTTGTTCACACACATCCCAGCTTAGTGACAGTCTAAGGCCTTTTAATATGAGCCATTAAAAACTAAACTTAACCACAAATATGCAGCCATTACAGTAATTTCACGTTAGACATTCAGACAGTATGGCAATAAGAGGTTAGATGACAAGAAAGACACACTTAAAGCCACTTAAACACAAATTACAAAGGAAATGCTATCAGCTGTGTTTCCCTTTCTAGAAAAAAAAAAAAAAAACAAACAACAATGCACTTTCTTCAGCACCTTCAGTTCTCTGCCTTCCTTCCATGTGGAAGAGGAAAGGCCCATTTTGCAACCTCTTGGCCCCAAAGACAATATCTAAATCCACCTCAAGGACTCCTGGGCTTGGCCCCAAAATATTTTCTAGCCTGGGAAGTGGTAGATGTTTCTTAGTGAAATGCCTGGCTTCTGAGCAGCATCCTGAGGAGCGCCAAGGTAAGCAAATGCCATCACATCCTCAGCAATTGGGCACCTACCCTCAGGAAAACAATGTACTCAATAATTCCAAATCATCAAGACCCCAACTCCAGATGTAGCCAACCATTAGGCATCTCTTCACCATCAAATATATCCAAATATGTAGTGTTTGATGTTGGCTAGTCTCAGAGCACTTTGTTCCACATGCAGGAGCCTTACATCAACCTACATAAAACACTAAGCTCCCTATTTAAACAATGGAAAAAGCACTTCATTTACATATTCTACATAAGTCTTCAGGAACACTCTGTTTCTGCAGTGGTTGCAGAAACCCATGCACCTAATTTCAGCAGCCTGAATTCCCCCCACCAAGACCAAACACTCACTCACAGGGTTTTTCACTGCCTAAATCATGATGGCAGGTGATCAGAATCCGGCCTAATACCACATAAAAGTCCCTGGAGCTGAATAATCCCCCAAAATTAATTCAGCTTAATTACCTGGGAGGAAAAAACCCCACTTGGCTCATGATGTTGACCCTTTGTGGAATGAAGCTATACATCTTACTTGTTTCTATTCTAAAAGTTCTCTTAATTTTTTTAAAGTCTTTCTGTTGCTTTTTCCCCTTTGCATTTAGGCAAAAGTATTGTTTACTATCTCATTAAGCTCAACTGAGAACAATCACAAGCTCCATTAGACCACACTGACAATATATGGCTTTAATTATTTTTTCATAGAAAACTCTCACACTGGGGCAGAGTAACAGTGGTTGTGACATCTTGCTACAAATTCTTATGTGGGAGTGTGCGTGGTGAGAATGGGGCCTCGGGAGGGCTGGTGGAGAGGCAGGAGAAGACGGAACTGTTCTTTGGGGATTTTTTTAAGGAGAAGAATGTTGGTGAAATATTTCTGTATGCTACATATGCTAAAAGCACTTCCATCTTTAATGTCATCTGGTCAGAATTACACATTCAGCACGCACTGAAATCTAAATCAGGTCATCAGTTACTTCTTGAGATGATAATCATACTTTTATTAAAACTTTTAACCAGCTTTGAGTTGATAGATTTCTATAACACTTAATTTGTAAGCCATATTCTGCTATTCCCGTATTTGCTGTTTAGCCTATCCTACAGCACAATAAAAAGTCCTGCCATCTGGCAAAATAATCACAACCTTCCAAATTAAAACATAATTCTATACTTTCTTGGGTTTTTTCCTTGGCAAAGCTTTTGTCCCAAAATACGAAGTCTCCTTACAAGCTAGAAAATATTTCCTAAGATATTTAGAGCCAGAAAAAGTTTGGTACAAAGTGTCTCTTTTTACCAACTCATGCTGCTTCTAAAAGCAGGGGAAAATAGGCTTCAGCATCCTTAATGCTCTTGGCTTTCACTTCATCAATACTTTTCTGTTGAAACACTCAATATTGTCGATATGAGAATTCTTGCCCTGGCAAGATGGTTTTCCTCTTTCGAAGGATCATAGTGTTATACACTGAGAGGATCTTTATTTATGTCCTACATAGTAGAACTTACTCCAAAGGCAAGGTTGAGATCTAAATCTTGGCCTCCCTTTTCCGTTTCTGAGATATTTGCCATTATTTCATCTCCAAAGAATTATTATTTAAATCTCCCCTAAAGATACTTAAAGAAAGGGCTTGAATCCTCCAGTAAGTCAGTTTAAGGGCATACATGCAACCTGTGGACATCCCCCAGAGAAGCCAGCAGAATGTGCGTGAAGTCTCCAGGCGGGATGAGGACAGCCGCACTCGGTTTTCCTGCAGGCAAGAGGCTGCTGCCCGTGGAGGCATAGGGCAGCTTTGCAGGCGTCTGTGAAAGGCCAGGTGGAAAGCTCTTTACTCCTTCAGCTTCCTCACAGTTTCCTGATATTTTTCACACTACCTAGCCTGGTCCTGTGAATTGGCATGACACCATTGACTTTCTGGCAATTTTATGAGGACTTCAGACCCATTGTTTCCATTCCAGACTCCACTTCCTTAAAACAAATAGTTGGTATATAGCAAGTATGTAAATATGCACAGAACTCCAAGAATTTCCAGAATTGCAATTAATTGTTCTACTTTGATCTCTAGTTCTCAGGACCTCTTAGCCCTTGTTAGTGAAATCCTGATGGTGAGGAACAGATAACTTAATTACCTTGAAATTGAAGTTTCAGCCTCAGTGTTACCTAGCAATATGTGCATCGAGAGCATTATGTTTTAAAAGCCATTTGAAAGCATGGGAAGGTTGCCAGCTATTCAAATATTGTCATCGTTGTGATTTTTCTCCAGCTCCCCTGATAGGCACTCAGAAATGAGACCAGCCTTCCAAGGAGGAAAGACGGGGAATCAAGACATCTCCATTTATATAGCCTGAAAACTTTCAAAGCAGAGCTGTACCAGGCTTCAGCTTGGGCATGAGGGTGCCCTAACTTTACACCGGGGAGTAAACACCTCCCCCCACTCTCTGATGCCAGAGCTGTACCAGGCTTCAGCTTGGGCATGAGGGTGCCCTAACTTTACACCGGGGAGTAAACACCTCCCCCCACCCTCTGATGCCTGGAGGAGGCAGGTTCCTATTGAATCAGATGGACAGGAGCCTTACTGACCCAGCTTTTGTAACACAGAGGGTTGTCAGGGTGTCTTTGATATGCCCCCAAGATTGCCATAGCAACTACACTGTGTTTACTGTTGATTTCTGCCTCCTGGTCCTCACTGTGAAGGCTCAATCTCAAGGACAATGAAGCCCAGGAAGCCGTGGTAATCCTTGACAGACTCACCTGCAAGACCCAGTTCATCTTTTTCACCATCAGTTCATAGATCTACCTGTCTGCTCCAGGCCTGTTATCTCTCTCCAAATTAAATCCTGCTGACGGGCAAAGGGCGCCAGCTGCCATCTAAGCCAATCTGCTCTTGCTCGCTGGTTGGTTGTATATCCCTTTACTGTGCCCCACCACTGCTGCTGCAGACTTTGGGGCATGGCCTTGCATTTTGTTACTGGGGCTGCCATGGTGGGGTCCCATTCCAAGATGAAGGCTGCCAAGCTCTAACATGACAGAAGTTTCAAAAAATGAGACTCTGGGCAGCCTTTGTCCAGCTTCATATTACAGAGCTCAGAAAATCTTTATCATGTGGTTTCTTCTATGTAGCTTTGTCCAAAAGAGAAACTTGTTTCTCACACAAATGTGTCTGGCCATAACTTATCCTGAGAGGTTCGGTGCTGCTTTCCTTGGAAATGTTCTCAATTTTAACATTCTCTTCTGTGGAAGCATCTTCAGAGCTGGACAGAATAAAATAGGAAATGAAGGATGATGAGACCAAGCAATGTGGAAGGTCAGAGAAAAGGGTAAATAGCCTCACAGACATTCACCCTTCCCCTCCTGTCCCAGGATGGAGCAGCACCTCTCTTCAAAGTGACAACAGAATTCCTCGGCACAACCCTCTCAGCATTCTCCCTTCCACCACTGCTAACAACCCTCTAAACGCTGCCTTAAAGAACCTGCTCATTTGAGCTACAACCCCATCTTTGTACTGAAACACAGAAGTAGCTCATTAAACTTTCTTAGATAAATTGTTTAGACTAAGTAATTCTCCCCTTTCCTCCCCTTGTGTTGCCAGCCTATTGTTTATAGCCAGCATTCCAGGCTGCGTGTGATGAAAATGCTGATGTGTTTCCTGAGTTACAGACCCAAGCTTTATCTCATCTTTCATTTAGGAAACTGGCTGCTTTATCATTTTATGCTGCTGTGTGCAATGTTTATTTTTTCCCCATTATTAACATTGTATAGGAGGATGTGCCCAGCCCCATCAGCTGTTAGTTGTATTGTGCATACCATACACACACACATCAAAAAAAGGAAAAGGGAATACATAGTGTGATAGATTGGGGAAATCTACACACAGAGTTCACAATTTCCTTTTGATATTGGGGACAGCCTCTGGGTAACAGTGTCAATGTATAGCTATGTCCTTCATACACTATCCTGACTGTTGGGTTTGCTGGTATTCTCTGCTGTCTTTTACTTCCATTTTTCAATCAAAATCCACAGGATGTGACAATGAAAACTCCCACCTTTTGCACAGACTTAATGATGATCACCTATCCATCTGGAGCCCTTTTAGGAATAACCCCTCCCCAGGTTTTCCTCTGAATTCCAGAGGAGAAATTACTAACCAGTGACTCACCCGATGGATCATGAAGCAGCGAAGGGGACCAGGGATTACACATGAATCTATGACTAGCTATTCTGGTCAATAACAAACTAATTGGAAAAGTCAGAGACATAGCTCATGATTTAGAGAAGTTATGTTTCAGAGAAAAAGCATCCTGAATTTCTAATAGGATTTTGATTTAAATCTAAAGAATGCACAAGTGATTAGGAAAAGGAGGCAGATGCTTACCCTTCTGTCTACAAGAGATATATCTTGGGCTAGTTTGAGTGCATTGATTTTTTAAATCAATTTTTGCAAAGCCTGTTTAACTTTTTACTTTAACTACTGAAAGAGGTAAGTACTGGGAGAAAAAGGTACTAAAATATTAAAAAGAGGATCAGCAGAGGTTGTAGAGGCCAAAAAGCAACTGAATTAAAAGATGTTATTACTTTGAAGGTGCAAAATTGCCTGTTTGGGGCTGTGTGCTGCCTGTGAGGATAGCTTCTAAATCTGAAACATTCTCACTTGTGGTTATCACCACAATTATTTTCAGTTATGAGTTTTGTTAAGTATAACGGATTCTTTGCATGCACACAGTGGATTGCCCTGGACTTCTGAAGGATCCCAAAAATAAGGTTATCATACACTCTTAATGTCAGGCAGTTCAGTTATTTCTCAGTGATTCTATCAATTGCTGTTCTTGAACCACTTCTTTTTTGATAATAATAATCACTTCAATAACAAGCATTTTCATTGTGAACTTTACCTACAAACATAGAATACCCAGAAAATGAGTTACCCGTTCAGTCTTTCTTTCTACATTGTTTAGCTATATTTGCTTATGCTGACTTTTCTTTGGAAAGGCTTACGTCTCCAAAATAATTTATAATTACCTAAACTGGAACAAAGGGGCCTGATGAAAATATGACCTGTCAAAATCCAGCTTGAACTTAGACTTGTTGCTCAGGTCTGCTTCCTTGCCTCCCCACACCCAGCAGTATTTTCTTTCTTTAATTCAGGTTTTTTCAGTTCCATTTCATGTTCCCTTTCTCAACACCTCAATTCCTCATTAACACACAGAACAATGTACTTTTTCAAATGCTTGCCCTGTGGTCATCCACAAAACTCGCATAAGCAGTGCCAGAGTTACATGATGATCTCCAAGGCTTAGATGCCTGCGACTTCAGCCATGTGGATTCAATTTTCTGAATTTTCAAGGACTTTTCTTTATAACCTTGGTGAAGTTCAAACCACCTCGGTGTTACTGCATTCCCTGCAAGTTTCTCAGCTCTTCCAGCTTTATTTTGTTTACACCGTTTAAAATTAGTCTCTTACTAGCTGTGACACCCATCTGAAGGTATTCAGTTTAGTTATTTTTGGATCGATAAAAACAGGCATACTGGCAGTGAGACATATTAAACCAGAATACTTTATAAAGTCGAAGTATGTAGACCACTCTTCTCGTTGTGAGGATGGTATCTCCTGCAGGGCCCCTGGACACAAGGCCCGTGCAGTACCAAAACAAGATCTGAACTACGCTGAACCTATATTCAGACTTACCCTATATCCAGCCGCAGCACATTCAGTTAATTTGCTTTAAGCCAAATTTCTGTTCTTCAGGGGCTGTCACAGCACTGATGTGATCTTGGCTATATTCTAGTGCAACCCAGAGGTGACTTTTTAAACCGTGGTATCTATTTATAATCTGAAAGAACTGTTCCGGTGCTCTTCCCTCCCACCGTTCCCTGTCTTCCTTCTCTTTCCCAGCCCTGGTGCCAGCAGCACAGAGAGGGCACCGAGGCTTCACACCTTGCTAGTGTTTTGCACAGGAGGCAAGACTGAAAAGGCCTTAGGAATGCAGGATGTGTGGGACACTCGTCCCACGGCAATCCTTCTCAGAAAGACTGCTTCATATAAGGAACACTAGATGGCACACAACAACCGCCGTATCACTTCTTTTTTTGGTTCAGGAACCAAAAATTGGTTTCAAAGCATCAGCCTGGAATGTGACTGAAGGGCTGAGTGCAAAACATGAGTCTAAGTACACTATAAAAACCCACTGGGAAGATAACCTTTCCAATAAAACCTCACCCCGCTTCCTCCATCAGAATTATTTTTCTATTTATAACTCTGCCTAAATTGGCAGCTTCAGAAAGTAAACACAGATTTTACTTAGTGGCTTGTTGAGAAGCAAGAGAATACTGTCATTTCAGTACAATAGAAAATAACAGAGCGGTACACAAAGTAAAGCCCACTTGGCTCAGCAACCTCTACAACTCAAAAGACAACTGCTGGGACAAGATTCAAGTGATATAGCAACCTATCACATGTATTCTGTTAAAGGATCTGTGTTTCACTTTGTAAGTAAAATCAAGTATTCACTTCCACTCTTTATATACCAGTAAGTATTTTTTCCTTGTCCTAAGAGATCCAAAAACCCAGGGAAACAGATACATTTTGCTATTACAACTTCTTATGCTTTATTGTATCAGTGCTTAGCATGGGTCTGTTTTAATTTGGGGGGCGGGGGGGGGAAACAGCTAATACACATTCTTTATGTCAAAAGAATCCTTTACCTTCTGTTGTTCATAAAAACACAGTATATAACAAGGAAAACTTTTACAGGAGTCTTCACACTTCATTTCCAAAACATTGGAGCAGTCACTTCCTGGTGCCACTTGACAGATTCATCACATCAGCATGAAGTGGTGTAACTTCTGAGCATGGGTGAGGTTGATTTAACTGAAAAGATGTGAACTTTCAACTTCCTGTGAACTGCTAGTAATTGGCATGGCTTCTTTGGAAAACAGAACCTTGTCCATGATTACCTGATAGAAGTCCAATCCTAAACTCACTTAATCAGGAAGACAGTTTACTGGAAGAAGGGTGTAAATACTTCCTTGCTTGTATCAATAAAAACTAGCTGATGTAGGGGCGGGGGGGAAGGGAGGCTTGACTGTGAATGATTCATTCCTCTTCTTGTCCTCAGAAGTGGGCCAGAAGGAGATCTAGTGGCCCCTTGGAGGGGACTCTCCTGCGAAAGCAACCTCAAGCTGTACTCAAGACCAACCAGCATAAAGTACCCGCCAGGTTGAGAGATGACTCATCCAGGGAGAAAGGACCTTCAGTGCTAACCAGAGTCCCTGGCAGAGATGAGTATTTGGGGTGTTTTTTACTTTCATTTCCGTTCATGTTTTTTTGCATGTTTTGCATTTCATGTTGCCTGTTTCCAACTGTGTCAATAAGTAGTTTTATTTGGTTTTAACTTACTCTGGTTTGTGTCAAGAATAAATTCTACAGAGAAAGCCCCTGAGATGTCTGATGCTTCTACCCAGACAGAACTGGCAAGGAAGACTTCAGTACAGGCTGTAGGTTGCAGCGAGTGCCTGGACCCTTCTGGAGAAAGGTAAGCACCTCCATAAGGCACTTACACACCAGACTGGTGACCTGTCACATCAGGTGGCCAAGTTGCAAGAAACAGTTAAAAGGCTGTGCAGCATTAGAGGACCCAAGATGGAGACAGATGAGTGATTTCAGAACCACACTCCTGTAGAGGACACCTTGGACCCTGGCGACCCACAAAAGCAGGACTCTGATTCAGTTTCCACCCTCCAACATCACAACCAAAACCAGATAGGAAACTTTAACAGATGTAGACACCCACAGGCAAGGTCTGCTAGGAGAAACTGTACCAGCAGCACACAGTGGATACTGTAAAAAGAAGTGCTCATAGTGGGTGACTCTCTGTTAAGGGGCACTGAGGTGCCCATCTGCCAGCCTGGCAGGGAGTCAACAGAGATGTGCTGCCTTCTGGGAGCTAAGCTCCAAGATGTTGCCAAGAGGGTGCCACAACTTGTCAAGAGCACAGGCTACTATCCACTGCTACTCTTTCATGTGTGCATGAGTGACACCGCAAGCCAGACCCTGAGCAGAATCAAGGAAGACTATAAAGCCCTGGGGTGCAAGTGAAAAATATTGGTGCCCAGGTTATCTTTTCTTCCGTTTTACCAGTTAGAGGAAAGGGTGCAGCCAGAAATAGATGTATAATGTAAATCAGCTTCTGGCGTTGTGACTGGTATTGTCATGAGGGTTTTGGCTTTTATGACAACGTGACATTCTTTGATGACTATAGCCTGTTAAGGAAGGATGGGAGTCACCTGTCTGGAAGAGGCAAGGGAATATTTAGCAGCAGGCTGGCCAACTTGGTGAGGCAGGCTTTGAACTGAAGGACTCAGGGCAGGGAGAGGGGGAGCATCCAAAAAGGCAGTGCTTACACCATCATATCCAACTGGGGAATAAGCCAGCCCAATCAGAGCAGCAACAAATTTACCTTAGCTACCTCCCAAGATGAGAACCAGTAAGCCAACCACCTCAAGGGTGTGTGTGGCTATGGTGGACCCTCTCACCCCTCCTGGGAAACCTGCATGCTTGACTACCTCTCTGAAATGCTTGCACGCCAACACACACAGGATGAGGAATAAACAGGAAGAATTAGAGACCTGTGTGCGGTCACAGGGCTGTGATCTCATTGCGATTGCAGAGACATGGTGGGACAGCTCGCATGGCTGGAATACTATCAGGGATGGAGATGTACTTTCCAGAAGAGACAGGCCAGCAAGGCGAGGTGCTGGAGGTGCTCTTTATGTGAGAGAGCAACTGGGAAGTATTGAGGTCTGCCTAGGGGTGGATGCAGAACGAGTTGTGAGTTTATGGGTAAGGATTAAGGGGCAGGCCAACATGGGGGACACTGCTATGGGTGCTTACTACAGGCTGCCTGATCAGGAAGAGGACGTCGACAAGGCCTCCTACAGACAGCCTGAAGTAGCCTTGTGATCACAGGCCCTGGTTCTCATGGGGGATTTCAGCCTCCCTGATAGCTGCTGGGAAGACAACACAACTAGGCACACACACCCCAGGAGGCTCCTGCAGAGCATTGACAATAAGTTTTTGACACAGGCGGTGGAGGAGCCACTGAGGTGAGGTGTCCTGCTGGACCTTGTACTAACGAACAAAGAAGGACTGACTGGGGATGTGAAGGCTGAGGGCAGCCTTGGCTGCAGCGACCATGAGACGGTGGAGTTCAGGACCCTGCATGGAGGAAGCAGGGTAACAAGTAGGATTACAAACTTGGACTTCAGGAGCATTAACTCTGGCCTCTTCAAGGACCTGCCTAGAGGAAACCCATGAATTAGGGCTCTAGAAGGTAGGGGAGTCCAAGAGAGCTGATTAAAATTCAAGCATCTCTTCCTCCAAGCTCAAGACTGGTGCATCCCTATGAGTAAGAAATCAAGCAAAGGGGGTGAAAGACCTGTGTGGATGAGCAAGAGGCTTCTGGCAAAACTCAAGCAGAAGAAGGAAGTTTACAGAATATGGAAAAAGGGATGAGCCACTTGGCAGGAATATAGGAACGCTGTCAGAGTATGCAGAGGTGCAATGAGGAGGGCTAAGGTCCATTTGGAATTAAATCTGGCAAGGTATGTCAAGGACAACAAGAAGGGCTTCTTCAAGTACATTAGTAGCAAAAGGAAGACTAGGAAAAACATGGGCCAGCTGCTGAATGAGGTGGGTGCCCTGGTGATGAAAGATACAGAGCAGCCAGAGTTACAAAGAAGGAATGCCTGCTTTCCTTCAGTCTTTACTGCTAAGGCCAGCCCCCAGGAATCCCAGACTCTGGAGGTAAGAGAGCAAGCCTAGAGAAAGGAAGACTTTCCCTTGGTCAAGGAAGTCAGGGTAGAGCTCATTTAGGCAAACATGACACCCACAAATCCATGGGCCCCGATGGGATGCACCTCTGAGTGCTGCGGGAGCTGGCAGATGTTGTTGCTAAGCCATTCTCCATCATCTTTGAAACATCATGGAGAACAGGAGAGGTGCCTGAGGATTGGAGGAAAGCCAATGTCACTCCAGTCTTCAAAAAGGGCAGGAAGGAGGACCCAGGAAACAATGGGGCAGTCAGTCTTACCTCCGTCCCTGGAAAGGTGATGGAACAGCCCATCCTGGAGGTCTTCTCTAAGCAAGTGGAGGAAAAGGTTATCAGGAGTAGTCAACTTGGATTCACCAAGGGCAAATACTTAGTGATGAGGGCAGAGCAGTGGATGTTGTCTACCTCGACCTCAGCAAGGCTTTTGACACTGTCTCCCACAACATCCTCATAGGTAAGCTCAGGAAGTGTGGCTTAGATGAGTGGACAGAGAGGCGGGCTGAGAACTGGCTGGATGGCAGAACTCAGAGGGTTGTGATCAACAGTGCAGAGTCCAGCTGGAGGTCTGTAACTAGTGGTGTTCCCCAGGGGCCAGTACTGAGTCCAGTCTTGTTCAACTTTTTTATCAGTGATCAGGATGAAGGGGCAGAGTGTGCCCTCAGCAAGGTTGCTGATGATACAAAACTGGGAGGAGTGGCTGGTAGCCCAGAGGCTGCGCTGCCATTCAGCGAGACCCGGGCAGGCCAGAGAGCTGGGCAGAGAGGAACCTCCTGAAGTTCAACAAGGGCAGGTGTAGGGTCCTGCAGGTGGGGAGCAGTAACCCCACGCACCAGCGCAGGCTGGGGCTGACCTGCTGGAAGGCAGCTCTGCGGGGAAGGGCCTGGCAGCCCTGTTGGACACCAAGGTGCCCGTCAGCCAGCAGTGTGCCCGTGGGGCCGAGAAGGCCAGTGGTACCCTGGGGGGCATTAGGGGCAACGTGGCCAGCAGGTCGAGGGAGGTGATCCCCCCTCTGCTGTGCCCTGGTGAGGCCGCATCTGGAGTGCTGTGTCCGGTTCTGGGCTCCCCAGTACAAGAGAGACAGGGAACTGCTGGGGAGGGTACAGCAGAGGGCTGCAAAGATGATGAGGGGATTGGAGCGTGTCCCTAATGGGAAAAGGCTGAGAGAGCTGGGCTGGTTTAGCCTGGAGGAGAGAAGACTGAGAGGGGATGTTGACAATGCATATAAATATCTTAAGGACAGATTTCGAAAGGATGGGGCCATACTCTTTTCAGTGGTGCCCAGTGACAGAATAAGGGGGAACAGGCACACAGGAAGTTCCATCTGAATGGAAAGAAAACCTTCCTTACCTTGAGGGTGCCAGAGCACTGGAATAGGCTGCCCAGAGAGGTTGTGTTCCTTCTCTGGAAACATCCCAAACCCACCTGGATGCCATCCTGTGCAAGGTGCTCTAGGTGACCCTGCTTTAGCAGCAGGGTTGGACTAGATGATCTCCAGAGGTCCCTTCCAGCCCTGACTGTTCTGTAATTCTGTGATTCTTAGTAACTGGCTGAACCTTACGGTATTCCAGCCCTTCAGGATGGCAATCCTAAAAAAACAGGATCTTGGACATCTCTCCCCTGCTTCTCCTCTTTGTTTCATATAATAAGGCATGTTTCCACAGAGTTGCAGGGACCAGTCTGAGATGGAAAAGTATATGCCTCGAGAGAAGAATTTATGCCTGCAAGTATCATTAACCTAGAAAGTTCTCTGGCATTAGGTAAAAAAGAGGAGGAAGGAGCACAGATAAATTCATGGGATTTTTAAGGGACATGTAATAGTAATTATTGATATCTTACTTTTTGGTTTTGAATTAAATTCCTACCAAAGATTGCTGCCAGTTTGAGTTAAGTAATATCTGTTTCAAGGATGTCGTAGTAAGAAAACCAATGAAAAAGTTATAGTACTATGTAAATCCATATTCTGGCTTACTGGAAATACATTTCCAAAAATACTATTGCAAAGTTGTGTGTGTGTGTGTTGACAATTTCCTGTAACAGCTGCATATAATTAAGGGATGGAAAGGAGCTAAGTATATGTAAACAGTTCTCCCATCTTTCGTAGAGAGTCATAAATTTTTATGTTACTTGGAACTGTAGTTGCTAATTCTATGTTGCTTGAAATGAATGGCAATTTTATTGGATTTGTTATTTATCCAAAAGAATTCATGCAAGATATTAGCAAGTTAAGCTATCTACATATTCATTTCTGTGTTTCTTTCATCTCCACACCATACTACAAATTTGCCTCATAAAGTCTTCAGTTCTTCAGAAACAGATTTTTAACAACATCACATGGGAACTTAATATCAGCAAATTAATGAAGAGTGATTGCAAGCTTCCTAACAGTGTGGGAATGATCGAACACACCTGTCCCAAGCACAAGGACTGAGAGTGAGAAGCAACTTCAGGGGCAGGGACCCTGTGCTTGAGACCAGCTGAATGCCCATCCAGCTCTACCGCTTTCCGAGTTATACAGTAGCTCTATGTGATGTTGACCTGTTCCAATTCTACTGGACAGATAGGAATAAGTGAAATAACAAACAGCCATTCCTTTACAAAGGCATTGAGATCTGAGAGTCAGATGCCTACCAGCCTGTCTCAAAATGCCTTTGGGGTCTACCTGCCTCTAACATATACACACCTAAATACTTTTCACTAACATTCTACAGTAATTCTGGAAACTTGGTTATGACCTCAGTAGCATATTTTTAATAACACTACACAGAAATTAAATGTTAATATTTTTGCTAACATTTTCTCTCGACATATCCTATTATTCTACTCTATATTTTGTTCTTTCTACTGTACAAGAAAAAGTAAAAAACGTGACTTGGTCACAGTCCAGAGGAAACAAGAACAGATTGGAAACAGCAGCAATGTGATCTAGGCTGTAAACTGGCAAACTAGTAAAGAACATGGAAAAGCTGTGGTGGATTCCCCATCAGTTGGGGCTTTCAAGCAAGGAGTGAAAAGCTCTCTGAATGATATGCTTTATTCAAACAGGCATTTATGCAAAGCTTGTGTTATGCAGGAGATAAACTAGATGATCTCAAGGATCCCTTATGGCTTTACAGTCGATGAATAAAGAGCCTCTTTCACTGTAACAGACTCAGTATTTCAGCTACTTCGGACCCAACGTGGTGTTAGGAGGACTGCCACAAAGCAGGGATTGTGTCACACACTTCTAATGCTGCGAAGGCCCCTGCAGAACACAATGGGGGACAAGTGTGTGAAAGAAGTTCTTTCAGTGCTCCATCAGGTCGGTTGTTTGAGCACAAAGCACTGCTGAGTAAAGAATTACAGTATCTTTGTTCTATCCTCACATTATGAATCCCTTTCATTGGCATACCCACAGACCCATTAAATGTGATATTATGGCTGCACGAACATGAAGTCCTCCAAGATTGGTGAGAGGTATATAGGTCTTCTGTTTGGCCATTTCGTGTAATCAATACTGTCTGGGGAGAAATGAGGGAATTCAGAACAGAGTTGAACTTAGTGTATGAGAGAATCTTTCAGACTCAAAAGCTAAGCAAAATAGTAATTTTTCTCTTTTTAAGGATAAAAAAGAAATACTGACAGATTGTCCGCTCTGAATTTCAAATTAGAGAAAATTTGCTCTGCTAATACAAGCTAACAGGTATTAGTGTCTAGACAATAGAAGAGAGGGGTTCTAAGAAAATATCACATCTGACAAACAAAGACACTGTTCCTTATAAAAATGAGAACAATTTCATAGATGTAGTCTGCAATAACTTGATTTTAGGAAGTGCTTGTAACAGTGACTATGATATCTTAAATGGTGGGTGCAAGTTGGCTCGAAGAAACCCCACATACATCTCGACTGTATTTTCTGCCGTATTTTTGGCTAATATGCTGATATGCATGAACTAACTCTTCCCCATCTACTTCAGATATTACAAGGAACATAAAACTATGACACCACAGAGCCCAACTCCAGTTAACCACAGAGCCTTCCTAGGCGTGTCCTGCAAACCATTCTATGTTTCATTTGACCATTGCTGCAGAGCTATCAGTAACCAAGCTAATTTCAGTCGGAAGGCAGCTCAGATCATTTTCCATTTAACACTAGTTTCAGCAGTCACTGAAACACAGGCACACTCAGAGTAGCTGGTGATGAAATCTAAAATAATTCTGAACAAAATAATTCAGTGCTGGGAGGGAGAAGAGTACATGCCCAGCAGGAAAACTGTTATAAGTCTTATTTAAAGTATTTATTAAAGATTTAGAAGAGGGATATACAGTACCTTTTTAAAATGAAAATTACACTAATTTAGGAAGGGTTGTGTTATTTCTGGAATGTAAAAATTAAGCAGAAATATTTGCTCTCACAATTCATTCTCAAAACCCATTTTTTTGTCTTGTTTACTGGAGTAAACTTCAGTTCAAAGGTTCCTTCTGGATGTCTTTCAAAAACAAGCATATTAGATATGTCCTTCTTGGTGTAGCTTAGCTTTATGGTGTTTATGTTTCTCCTGTTCATTAACATTATGGATTAAGGCCAAAGTCCTCAGTTCAGTGAGGCAAAAACTAGGCTGGATTTTAAGCATGCACATTCTTTCTCCCTTCAGCACTGTTTTTCCCCTCTTGCCGCCAGCACGACACCATTTCATGAGTAAGAGCTTCCTCTTCGTTTCTGCACCCTCATTTCCTGCTGAAGCCTCCTTCAGGATTTTCAAAGTATTTTTCCACTCAGGCTGGGAAAATGCATTGAACTGAACAGATGGTGTGGAGATGGTGTGGAAGAAGAAACAGAACAGGAAGCATGACAGAAAGAGAGGAGAAGGTATGGAAACAGAAAAGGCAGGTATACATTGAAGTGTATGGATATACAAAAGAAAGGACGTGAATAAGGAAAGAATTAGTAGAGTGGTGAACAGTGAAGTAGAAGCAAAAGGGAGTCTCTGCTGCTTCCCATAATTTCTGAATACTGGTCCATGGAATGAAAAAAATAAAACACTTTAATATCCATTATTAGTAAGAAAATTAAAACATGTAATTTCTCCAAAATCTAGCTGAGTTGGCAGTGTCATATAATGCAGACAAATCCTCCAAACACTGATGCTATATTGGCAGCTAAACATAAGAAAAACTATCCCTCTGCATGCAGAGGTTCTAAGGCGAATTTAATGAGGAACTAAGGAATACAGCGGTGAGTGCAGGTCTTAAGAAAGCTTCATACGACACAATTTCACATCTTACAAACAGGTAGCTTTATGGTGTGGCTGCATCTCCAACACTGTGTGCATTTCTGATCCCTCAATGAAAAAATGGAATAGTTAGTTGTACCACAATTCATGTAAGACTGTCTTAGAAAGCAGGACAGAAATTGCTACTGATCTCACATCTTCATCTCAACAGTGCAGACTTCATATAACTTCAAATATGTTCCCTGAATAAGTTATGGGGTTGAGATATTCCAATTATATTTTTTAAAAATAGAAATCCTAGACTGTCTGTATATGAGAAAGTAAATGTCCAAAACTAAAGTAGTGTGCCCCCAAGCAGTTTTGTGTACAGCTTCTGTACATAACACCCATAACAAGACAGCAAACATAGGTTTGGGGCTTGTTTTGCACTGTCCTGTAATCATCCGGTTTGAGAAGGTTTCTCATTTTCCTAGAAAGGGACTGGGATGGGAGGCCAAGCCACAAACATTTCCAAGAGCCAACCTTTTTCAGGCAAGTTACTCAAAAAAACTAAGGGGAAGGGCAGTTTCTCCTCTACTCACAGATCAGGTTAGTCAGGCGGACAAGTCCGTTCTAGCAGCACATAAGGATGTCTGAACATGCACTAGCAACCTGTGTACTGAATCCTGGGCTGGTAAGCACTCTTCAAAACTGCTCCCTGCCTCTCTCTTTCACCAGTATTTAAAGAAAAGTGTGCAAGGTAGTATCTCTGTCACCATTTAGAACAGGACAAAGGCATCAAATGGGACAGTTGAAGCTGACGGGTGTTTTCCATCTGCAATGAAGTCTCCCAATGCTCCAGATAAACTCCCCGAACACCCAGGACTGTGCTACCTACACACTTGGTGGATACAAGCTGAAGCTGGCTCTCTTCATGCAGGCCTTAATCTGCAGCCAGATCTTAAGCTTTGCAGAGCCCTCCAGGCTCTGGATTTCCATCATGCTGTTTCCAGGGTTCATCTCTACAGATGCAGCTGCAGGACCAGGTCCTTAGGCTGTAATTCTCTCAGGGCATGCATGGTGCCTTCCTTTTAATCTTATTTTTTGTCTGTAGATTGCCATCACATAAATGACAGCAATAACAAATCTGTTTCTTCTTAGAGAATCTCAGTCAGGACTCTTGGGTCATCTTTTCCATCCCTCTACTTGATGCTTCCACCTGGAGTATTCCAGAGGACTCTGTAAATGATGAGGCACAAGGGGTTTATTTCTGGAGTCTCTCCTACAAAGCAGTATGCCTGGGAAATTTTTTCCTTGTACTTGTCCAAAAATACATTTCTGCTCTATTTTAGTTATTCTTGATTCTGGTAGAAGCTCTTGGATACTCCTAGAAAATTCCTCTCCCTCGTGGAAGTCAGTGCCCTTTGAATACTTGTAGACATTAATCCTCCTTCCTCCATTTCCAGCCAAAGTCTGCATATTTAGATTGTTTAATTTTCTGACCTAGATTGTAACAAAAACTCAGCAGAGGGACAGAAATCTGTTACAAAGATTAAGCACCTAAAAATTTTACCAAAAAAAGGCAGAAGAGAGAAATCTGTCAAATATCCTCAGAGGCAAAGGCTGCAAAATCAGCTGATGTCCTAGTAAAGCAGCAGAAAATGTATTTGGAAGAAAATCTGCAGGAAGAGGGAATATATTATTGCTCGACAGCAGAAGATGCTTTAACAGAGCTTTGTCCTTGTACACCAAAAAATGTAAGAATGATTATACCACAGCCTCTTAATCTATTGCTGTGTCTCCAGCAATGATCAATAGCCTCAGGAAGAACCAGAGCAAGCAGAGACTGCTACTGCCCCAGAAGTCCTGCTTCGGAGCCATGTCGCCCAGGGTCACAATTCCAGCTCCTACTGCCACCAGGGAAAGAATGCTGGCAAGCTCTGCGAGCCAATACCTGCATCACAATTTTTATGAAGGGGCAGAAAAGCAAAACTCTGCTTACAAGCTCTATTCTAATTGTTATTTAAGCTAAAATTAGCCCAAGGTCACATTGAAAGATAAGATGTCCTATCTTTGTGTTTGGTGCCATAGCAAAAGCAAAGCAATTTAAGCTAAAGCTAATTAGAAGATTACTTCTGCAATCCAGTTTCGTCAAAAAAACTGCATTGTTGAATGTGAAATTCCAAATATTCTATATGAATAGCTTTTATTTGCCTGGCCTTTGCCAAAGCCAGGGTTTCTGAGGAAGCCCAGTGGATGTGGGCTGGACAACACCGGAGGCAGCAGAGCTTTACAGCCCTGTGGTTAGGTACAGCTCTGAGCTGGGAGACAGGCAGGTCCAGCAACCTCTCACTTATCAAAATGTTTTCAGACTAAGCTGGGGGGGGGGAGGAAGCATATTTTTTTTTTTTATTTAGGTAGATGCACTGCAAATGGAAAGTCTTCTTTTTAATCATTTGCAGTGAACTCAGTTGATGCATCTCTCCACTACTGGCCTCAGTTTAGTACAGTGATGAATACTAGAGTTCAGATCTGCTGGCACTAATTCCATTTTAAGAAAACTATGGGAGGAACATTTTTCCTTTCTTCCTGCCCAGGAAAACAAGAGACAGGAGGACAGCCTACTGACAGCCATGCTTTTCCCTACTCTGGATTAGTGTCTCTGTATACTAAACGTTAAGTATTTTAAATTCTTTGTAATTTTAAAAATTTGCTACCTCTTTTTTTCAAATTATTTGTTGTGAAGAATTCTGACTTGTTTTAATGAAATCCAATTTTTAAACTCTTTTGGCAACCTTTTGTAGAAAAAAATACCATAACCACTCAGTGTTAAAATGAGACAATCCCACACGAAGCAATGCTGCCCTGCCTTGCAGAATTATTACCCAGAGGAAAAGCACACCACACCTATTGTACAGTTTCTACCTTCAGAAGTCTCTGCCAGGACCTTTAGGGTGCTGTTTTCTTTCACTGTCTGTACAAGTGAGTAACATAAAAAAATAAGAAGCTAGTTCTGTACTATTAAAATAGAAACTTAAAACAAAATATAACACAACATAGTTATTTAAGGTATTAGAAAAAAAATCAGTTTCCTTACATGAAATTTAATTGTTCTATAATCTCTGCATTTTCCATTTTTGTTCTTTATACTGCTATTATATCAAAAATATACTTTGGCTAAGACACAAAACCTCGCAGGGAACTCTAGATTTGGCAGCTCAGAAGAAAATGAGCCCAGCATTTGCAAAAACAGTTGCTCAGGATATCTTGCAAACCCAAAACCATACCTGATTTTGACTAATTTCCCTTTTCAGTATTGCAATTTAAGTCAGCCTGTGAGGCCAAAGACTTCAGACTAAATGGGTTTACTAAACTATTACAACCAAACTGGTAATTTCTGATAGTCATCTCTTCTGGGTAAAGTTCATGGACTTGTAAAGGACCTAATCAAAATCCTCGCACAGTAGAAATGTGAAGGGAAAGATCTGTAAGTCTGTCAGCAAGAAAACTGCTGGATTTACACTTTAATAGAATCAGTGGTTCCACTAAAGGTGTGGAGAAGGACAACAGCTGGAAACAGCTGATTCTGACACACCCCCATTTCCATGGAGTTTCCACCAAGCCCTATTATTTATTCAGAAGCTATTTTCCAGGAAAAGAGCCAGCCAGCCTGCAAAAGTGTTTTCAAAAAAATAATTTTCAAAGGATGGTGGAATAGCAGAATAAGCAGTCCACAGATATCAGGCGGCTAGGTTTTTCTTTTGGATTACCCAATTTGCATGTTTGTACAATAATTTCAAACCAATGGTAGTCTGTTAAGACATACTATATATGCAATATTTCTACTTTATATGGCCAAATTATATTTCTGCACTATTTGTTCATTTTTGAGACCCATTTAATATGGAAGCACAAAAGATTTTTCATCCCATCACTAGAAACAGGTATACGTATGTGTGTCCCCAGAGTGTTTAGGGGATTTCCAGCAAATGTGGAAAGAGACAAGAGATTAATATTTTTGGTTGCCTGAGGAATATTTTTTACAGAAGAATATATCTCGAACTAGGGAGCTTTAGTTCCAGCTGCTTCTGTCCAGTGCTCTGAAAGCCTTGTCCAAAGCCAGAGGTTGAACAGGGGATGGGGCAGCATGAGAGGAGACATCGAGACACAAGATTTGGCCATCTGCACCAGTAGCCAAAAAGACTGCAGTAGCTGAGCAGCTGGGAGAGCACTCAAGCGGGAGCACAATGCTTCGGGCAGCCAGGGACAGACCGAGGCTGACAGCCGGCAGCCTGGGACGAGGGTTTGTGTGGAGTCTGACCTGGCGTGGGGACACGAGGCACTAGGAGTAGAGAAAGGGTTGTGAAACAAAAAGCTTTGGCAGTCATCATGGGACATTTCCTCGCTGAATAACTCAAACCGGGGGGCTAATATGAGGAAAACAGCATAAGCGCTGGACCGCTGCGCTATGCCAGCAGCACAGCATCATCCTTCACACTGTCAGAAATAGGGTGCAGCAACCATAAACAGGCTGTGTGCTGCTGCCCAAACACCCCACGGGAGAAGGGAAGAACAATTTAGTTAGACAGTATATGTTGATATCAAATTGAAATGTTACCACAGCTCATTTAAAAAGCAAAAAAACTGTAAGGATACAAACAGCAGAACAGGCTTCACTCATTTCTCACAAACTCAGGTGTCCATTAAGGTTCATGTTTTTGCTAGAAAAATCATGAGTAGTGATGGCAACTGAGGGCCAAACGGTCGCATCAGTTAAAGCAATTATCTATCCAAAATCCAGTGTGACAAATCCTACCTATTTCTAGAACTAACAGGAACACTGGTGGGGTATGAAACACAGGAACTTAAATGCTGATATGAGACACGTCACTCTTCTCTGAGAATGTTGTAATACTGCTAAAGAAACCAAAAGAACTATTTTTGTCCTGAATTTAGCCCATAAGGTTTAGCCTATGAAGTTTTAAGAAATCCTTTAAATAGCTGTTTCATTTAGGTGAGTTATATAAATGTTCTGGATCAATAATAAAACCAGAAAATATAGACAGTTACCACTGATACAGCTTGAAAAACAAGCTTTTTTTTAATGCAGAAGAGAAACTGGTTGCTTCCTAGAAGAGCATGAGAGCAGAAAACTTGAAAATCTTTATAAATTATATACGTACACACATACAGATGTTTCTATAAGCATGTACCTATATGTACAGACATAAAAAGATCAAGGTTTAGATTCCACTTACACAATAATTACTCTACCTTTATTCCCTCACTTCAAGAAATTTAAAACTAGAAAATTTTGTCTTTTATTTACTAGTACTGGAAAGAAAGGAAGCTGACAGGGGGTGACATCTAAAATTTAAGGAGCCAGACTTAAGAATTCACATTTCTTCCTCAACCAGGAAAGTGCTCTTTGCCATTGGGAGGACATTATCACTGGATATAAGCTTGGGATATTAAACTTCAAATACCACATGCTGTGACAAGCCAGTCAATGCACTCTTACATGAAATTAACTACATATTGCGTAGTGTGGTGGATGAAACCTCCTCTGTCATGTAGCAGATCATTTAATACAACTGCCCTGGGATTTCCTTCTCAACATAAATTATGTCTAAATTGGTGCCTAAGCACTATTTTGCTTCTTGCACTAGTCTATCCGTCATACTTCCTCCTCCAGTGATTAAAAGACTAAATAAAATTTCAGAATACTGCAGAATCAAACTATAACAAATAACTATTCTTCAGTGCCAAAACTATGTAATTATCTCATAACTGAGCATTTCTTTTACCAGGTGATTAAAAAAATATACAAAAAGACAAAATGACAAAAATGACCTAGTAAAAAGGATTCTGTTAAATTAGCTCACTTTTCTGTATTCCAGGAAAAAACTATTTCCAGAATTACCACGGTGCTCTTAAGACAATAAGTCCAGGAAGAAAAAGAAAGTAAGGTGATACAACAAGCTCAGTATGTGGATTTATCAGTGCTGTGTCATTTGGTTTTACTCCAACAACTGAATCAGAGCAAAGGACAAACCTTCTGTTGCAGGTAAAGTGACACAAGCAAGTCTGGACCTTTTCCCACAGGTGAATCAAGTTCCTGTTTGCACTTGGAAGTCAAGGCTGCTCCTAAGACTATGACTGAAATTAAAATATCCAGATAACAAGAACAACAACCTTCATTTTCACTTCAGTCCTGTCTTCTCCCAACAAAAATTAAAAAAGCGGGCACACAAATAATACACCACTTGTATTCACTTTAGCTCCACTAAAAAGGACAAGGTGTAATAGACTAGTTACAGAAACACCCAAGGGCTGCCTGGTATAAAATTAAAGTCACTTGAGAGTCTTAAACATTTTGTATAAATAACCTGTGCTGCTGCTATCCAGAATCAGCTGAGCTGTAGGCATCATCTACCCCAACCATGAGTCAGCCTGAGTCAGTTCAGTGTACTTTTACGGTGCTGTCACAGTCAGAAAATACAACTCTCAGCAGCATGAAAGAAGTCTCTGAAATATGGAAGAAGTATTTGGTGGGAAGGCATTCTCTACTATAAGCTAGCAATGAAATTAGTGGAATAAATAAAATGCCAGCATACTTAACATTTTTGTCTCTTTATTTTTAGTCCAAACGGGACTGAAGTCAAGGCATAAAATGAAGGTCAAATCATGTGCTCTTAAGGTCAAACAATTTTAAACTCTTTGTGAACTGTTCCTTCTGCACAGCAATTCTCTGACTGTGCAAAGAAGACTACGGCAATATGGATTCAGTAAACAAGGAATGCTTCCAGCTGTTTGTGTCCCTCCCGCTCCCAGTATGTATAATATCTTGGCTGGTAGAAGTCATATTTGTGTTTAAACATTATAAGACTGACTTATATTAAAGGAATGTTCCTGATCAATCATTCGTTCTGAATAGCCAGTGACTAAGTGGAAATGCTTCACAGAAAGCACTGCCGAGTAAGAACTGAGTAAGAAGTTTATAAACCTTCAGGACGTGGCCAACAGTCTGTAATCTACTGAGTAGACAGCACACAACCTCCTGTAAGCGCTTACGCTGGGCACGCACACACACTTCTTCCAGTACTCAGAAGAGTCCCAGTATTTGTAGTTATGGAATAAAAGGTAGGGAGGGTTCGTTGCACTTAATATTGCCAATGAAAAGTTAGCTGCCAAGTACAAACTGATTATTACAGTCAATGGAGAGAGATATGAGACTCTTCAGGCATTTATCTTCAGGCAGCATGAATCACTCTGTCCACTGACTGATATCAGCCCAGAAACTAATTAGCTGCCTCTGGCTGAGATAGATCCCACGAAAGTTTGGTGCTGTCCGCTCATAGGATGGATCATCAGCTGATGTTCTTTGTCAAACTGTCAATAGCTGTGGGTCCAGTGGAGCTGTGGAAACCAGCAGAGGCAAAGATCTGCTCCTAGGTCTTTGCCAAGTTTACAATCCAGTGGCCTGAGTACAACAGATCTGCTCTTGGAGACTCTTTGGAAAATAGTTTTATAGTGCACAAATAAATATTTATACCAGTAAAACATTTCTCCTTTGATATTTGACAAATAGTAAAAGAAAGTGATTGAATTTAAAATAAAGTGTTAATCTTCCATGATGTTTTCGTAAAGAAAAGCTTAAAAGGAGGGGGTTTTAGGGAACAAGTTTTTTCTGTGATAAAGGTACTAGCCAAGCAAAGACAATTAAGATTCACATTTACTAGTTGGAAGACAGTTTAATTTTAGCTAAATCTCAGCTACACAGAAAGGCAATGCCAAATATTCAAGTATGTGGTTACAGAAAATACCACAGATGCTGAGTAAGCTGCGAAGCAGAAGGCTGAAAGCCAAATGTCTTTCCACCACCTGAGCAATGGGACATCCAGCACAGCCTACATGTGTATTACACTCATTGTAACTTCAAAATATTTTTTAACATGAACTAGACTGAAAAACTCACCTCCTTGCGATGTTCCACCTTGTTCTTTTTGAGCTTTTCTAAAAATTCCTTGTCAATCTTTCTACTATGTATTAGTTCAACAACATCATTTTTGCTCCTTGCTGGTTTCTTGCACCAAGAATGGAACTTTGTAACAGTTACAATGTCAGCTGTGGCTAGAATATCCTACTGCTGAGGTTACTAGCAAACTGCAACACTTTTTACTGTAGTTTCACATCTAGGATTTAATTAATGATGTATTTCGTTTAAGAGCCTGTACCTGCAGACTGGGATACTGAATTCTTCTCTTGTTGAGTCCTGCAAGTTATACAGTTTACTGTTGCAAAATACTGCAAGTGCTGGCAGAGTCATAACGAAGGGCAGAAAAGCCGGGTGAATAGCACAACAGAAAGTTGGAATTGCTTTGTATTAACCTCTGCTTACATGACAAGGTAGTGGGATAAATCAACACTTAAGCAAAACTGCTATTAACATCCAGATGTAACCTCTTCAGAATAAGAAAAGTTATGATGCTTTTGCTAGAAAGAAGACAATATATGGGTATCATTGAGCAACTGAGAGATTTTGGCTGTAAATTACAGGCAACTTCATCCAAACATCATCATTGCCACAGCGTTTTAGATATGACTAGGAAATAAAAAAAATGAGTCAGTGAGACAATGTTAAGAACCATGATCATGAGAGTAAGTCCAGGTATGTAGGAATGGGCAGGATACACTGGAGGTTTCAGAACTATCTCAGTATAGGACTCCCTTCTAATTGACAGAAATAGTATTATAAAAACATTGTTCTGCCGTTTTTGCCATTTATTTTCTATTGGAACAGCCAACCACCTTATACAATAGTGATTCTATTTGCCCAAATCTCCTTTCCCAGATGAATCATTTCCTTCAGACTCTGTCCTGTTTCTTGCCTTCTAGTCTTGGCCAAGATATGGTGGTTTCCACATAGCTCTTCTTTCCCCTATACACCAATGAACATAAAATCTGTCCTTACTCCTGTTCTCACGACACAGACTCTTACTGCTAGTCGGTTGTTCCCCTCTCCTACTTTTTCTGGAGCAGATGATATTAAAATCCTCCTCTCTCACTCCTATCCCTCCTCTGCCCTAGAGAAGTCTAAATTTCAGTAATTTCATACAGTAATAACGACTGTATTGAGCTTAAAATGTTGCAGCATGTCCCTCACAGTAAAACGGGGGCAGAAGAATTCTGCAAAGGAAAGCTCTCACAACCCGCCTTGCACACTTCTTTGGTGGCAGTGGAATTCATTTTTCCCCCAAATGAGCATGAGCTTCTTGTCTAAGCAGTGGGAATCCCCTGAGAAGGAGGGAATGGAATATGTAAGCACGTGATCTCAGAGCCTCACAGAATCAAAGCAGCACATGGTAAGAACTAACTAACTGCTGAATCTCAGAAAGTTATTGTACATTCAGAATTATCATCCTGTGGAGATATTTCTAATGCTCCATAGGCATCTTTTCTTGGGTAATTAAACAGTAAAATATCTTCAAGCCTGAAGTTTTTTAATCACGTTCTCTAGAAAACATGCTTTAGTTCAAGCAACGTAAGGAGCTGGTGTAGGAGTTCTCCGCCCTATGTTATCGTGATCATAAGGGTTTCCTGTGAACATAAATCTCAAAGACTTTATTCTCCTCACTTAACTCCTGCTCACTTCCTTACTAGGGAACACAGGAGGAACCTGTGCTTCATGCCTAAGGATGAAAAAGGATTCCTGCCTCGCCTACTGAGAGTCAAAATATCTTAGAGAATTTCTGCATAAAACAAACAGTCTTAACAGTGACATAGGAGTCCCACGAAACAGTTGTGAAAGAAACACATGACAAAGAAGGAATGTGTATGCTAATGGCAGCAGGGTAAACATGGAACTATAACAGCAACAGTTTACCTTACACAAACTATTGCACAAAAAGAGGACAGAGAAGCTTTGCAGGTGAAGTAAATGCAGAAAAAGATTCAAAGGAAGACAGAAGGACCACAAGGCACAGTGCAGCTATAACAAAAGCTGCTCTTCACCCCCTTCACCCTAACAGCTTTCTCAGTGCCCCTGAATGGATGGCATGGGCCAGTCCACCCAGAAGGTCCACATCCTCTGGCTGACCTCTCCTTTCTCCTTGCCTGACAGCCTGAAAGGGACAAGTTCCTTTTTAAACACTAGTGAGCTGAAGGAAAGGCTTGGTGGACTCTGACCTTTTTAGGCTAATGCTAGACACAGGACTGTTGACTGAACAAAGTAGTGATCTAAGCGCTGATAATAAACCAGGTGTTAAATGTCTCAGGCTGATTGCAGCTAAGTGCCTAACCTTGCTCCCATGAACAGGAGGCAAGTATAGCAGGTCATTCAATGCCTGGCAGGCGGACAATCTTGCAGAGCAAACCTTTGCCCACAGACTACAATCTATTGCCATATTCTGGCTGGACGTATCTGTGACTCACTCCAGTCCTTGTGTGGGGCAGGAGAACCTTGCTGCGATGTACATGTACCACTCCATATAATGGGCACATTGTACGTGGCTGACAAGCTGCCAGGTCTGCTCACCGCCTGCTTCCATGAGAAGTGTTCCTCACTGTTTGTGAGAAGAGGAGACAAACAGAGGCTGTTATCAAAAGCAATTACCACAACGGTTTAGCACCATCACTTCCTGTGCTAAGTGACCCTATGTCCTAATAATACTTTCTGTATTAATCTTGCATCCATGTGTAACATCTGCTTCATCCTCTATGCTCAAAGGCAGAGCCCAGCAAGCTGCCAGCGAGGCCTTGGTGCCCGCTGTGCCCCTCAGCAGCTGCACAGCCACTGCTGGAGCCACACGGCGGTGGCAGCTGCTGCTCTGCTCTGGGGCCAGGCCAGGCAAACCCCGCGCTCGGGCAGCCAGTGCAGCCCAGGCGGCCGCAGGCTGCTGCAGTCCCAGGAGACCTGCCTTCTGTGTCTGGCTCCATTGCTATCCTTAGGAAAATTATTTTGGCTTTCTATTTTCTCTCCCACCTTTTATTTGTCTTTTGTATTTAGACTATGATTTTTCACCTCAGGTTTATGATTTGGTTTTCTTTAGTTTGGAAAGAAAAATCTTAGGTAGGGCAGGAGCATTTTGAAAAGGCAGGGGAAGAAAGAAGAGGGGGGGAAAGCAGTCCACTCTTAGCAACAAAGTGTGTTGGGAAATAGCAGTACAGACACATTAACACTTCCTGAGACAGAGGCGGATGAGATATCTAGTACAATATGAAGAAGTAAAGGGGAAAGATTGTGTTTGTGAGTGGTGAGATGATGAAGCTGCCCAGCAGGATGCTCTGATGGGGGGCTAATGTGCAAACCATGGCACTCCTCACTCTGGCCCCAGTATTAAGGAGAAAGTATCTCCCTTAAACCCTTTGCCAGTTTCAAGAGTGGAGTCGGAGATGGTGGGTAACAGGGTGACAGCCCCCCCGGCTGTGTGGACTTTGGTAACCAAGAGCTCAGTGGCTTGGCAGCAACACGTGGCGACTGGGAGACTGCAGCCAAAGAAACACCCTGATAACCTGGTAGGAGCTGCTGCAGCTTCTCCTGCAATCAGCTCCTGTTTCGTAGGAGGCAGTGATCTCTGAGGGACACTGATGACCGCTCACCCCTGAGGTCACCAGCCAGGCACCGGGAGGGACCGCAGCACAGTTGCCTTCTGCAGGGATGCTCACCCCCAGCCCTCGAGCTGCAGCTGAACACCCCTGACTTACAAAGCTGGCCTCTTGACACATGCAATACCGGATACACCAAAACCTGGTTTGGGATTCCTGGGTGTTTCTGTAAAAGTTGTAATAAAAACTGTATCTGCAAGGCAAGCTGTAGCTGCAGATTGATTCCTCCACAACACAACCGGGTCATGCTGCTAATTATATATTTATATTATATATATAAAATGACTCACTGACAATGAGCCAAAGATTCTCAGACTGTGACCTACACACCACTGGTGTTCCACCAACCAATTCTCTTTGATACCTGGCCCCTCTTTTGCCAATGGCTTATAAAAGATAGCTAGAGAGAATGAAAACACAATCTCAAGGGGCTTTTAAAGCAAAACTCTGGTAGGTATAAAAGATAATGTCATGTAATGAAATCAGCTGTACCTACTAAGTAATTTGCCAAATATACTGTAAACACTTTTAAAGCAATAACTGAAATACTAAATATTTATGTTTCTGATGACTTGTGTTAAATTTTTCAATAATACAACACACAAATAATCATAAAACAAAGTATTTTACTATTTCTGCTAATATCTGCAGGCATCACTTAGCCAGCTGCCCTGTGATGGTATATTCTACAGCACAGAAACTTATTTCTTACATTGTTCACAGAAAATGAGCATATGTTACATATAAAACAAAAGACATCACTACCAAATGACAGTCTGTATTGTCTTCTAAATATAACCGAAGTATTACATACACATAAAAAATCAGGAAAAATGTGATCATTTAATGTAATTAGGTCAATTAAATACAATTAAGTTAAACTAACTGAAGTATTATAATTTGATATTTTCCAGTTCCTATATGGGCTTGACACATGCAAGTACTTGGAGAAGACAGAGTTGAGAACTTATATCCAAATCCTATAACAAAGACCACAATCTCTCAAAATCACAGGGGAAAAAAAAAAAAAAAAAGCAATACAAAACACAAAAGCAAATCCAGCAGTATCAAGCCGCAGTATCAAGCCACACTCCTGCCTCCAGTGTCACACTTTCTCACCTATTTTCTGTAAGATGCAAGAATGTGGACTCCCAGAAATGGTACTCGAACTCAGTGACCCACATGCTTCATAGCTGCCCGCTCAAGCCATGAAAGTCTTTTCTTTAGCCCTTCCATACAAAATGTTCACTCACTCTCCCAGATGTCATGCATACTGCAATATGGAGATGCTACATTAAATATTTTTACATCATCTGCAATTGTGTCTGCTGGCTCAGACACCTCTAGCACTTTTTGCTGACATCTTTAGTACTTCAGAAGTGTTGGAAAATAACAAATGGCATTCATACACATCTGTGTTCTCCAAAGGAGTCCAGAAAGCAGCCAAATAATTCCGAGATTTTTTTTCAGCCATTTGGGAGACTTTTTTCCTGCCAATTTCCTATCACAAGGCACAGCCAGCAACTGGCAACTTGACACACAGATGTCTGAGCTGAGCATTGGGTAGTACTCCTCATAGTCCCAGCAGTCTGAGGCACATTTTTGCCACCACTTGTTTGCAGTACACCATAACGGATTTCTGCTCACTGTTTGCATATTCTGGCAAAACGTGCTTTTTTTCCCCAGCAATAAGGAAGCAGAGAAGAACACCTTGGCTAAAAGTAATTTTTCTCCCCCAGTACTTCGATTTCTTACATTTTTGGCAGATCACTATCCCTCCAGCATTTGCTTTTATTTTGCATGGCATACATTTCCACAGTTTTAAAACTCTGGGGTTATGGCAGCTTCCTTCCCTGTTCCTGGCAGTATTAGTATTCTATACTAATCTACCTGTTGAAACACATGGTCTCTGGCTTCCTTACCTCTAATCATCAAAGTTATTTCTCTTCCACTTCATTTCCCCAGTGCTTGCTTCTGATGAAGCTGCTTGGAGCAGCCGTCTATCATTTCCATCTTATTTTCTAACACCACTAGAAGTTTTACAGTTGAGAGTTGTACCAGAATTAAAAGCTTCTGCTAAGGCAGCTCTGTTAATAAACTAGATCCCAAACAACCACACTGCCCAAATGGAGCACAGGGCTGAATCACAGCCTGTGCGCCAGGAAGGCAGAAACGTTGTTGATTTTTCATTTTAAAGCGCAGCTAGAAACAAAGCAGGGGAAAAGCGATAAAACTTATTATCAGTTTGCAGCTTAATCGTACCAGAATGAGAACTGACAGCGGCGGCAGTGGTCACGCAGAACGGCACAGCTTCTACGGCTGTGAGCCCGTAGCTTGCATTTCCATCACTTCTTACCTCCAAAACAGTGTCCAATGCCACATTTTATGTGGTTTTGTTTCAGTTGGGTTTTTTTTTAACAATAGGTCGTCCAAAAACCTACTCTTAGAAGCCCTGAAAAACGCTAAGGGCCGTCGCCGAAGAGCAGCAGGCTCTTGCCAAGGGACTTAAGGAGTTCCACTTTCTAGCTCGGCCGGTGTCAGCGCCGTGCCAAGCTCGTCCATCACTGACCGGCTTCCACCGCTTTTGGACACCGTTGCCACCGGGAGGGCCGGGCGGCCCACCGCCCCCCAGCCGCCCCGCTGCCCCCACGCAGCGCAGGGGCCGGGCACGGCGCAGCCCCGGCAGGAAGCGCCGGGGACGAGCAGCCTGTCGGGCAGCGCCGAGGGCGGCGCGGGCAGCCCGGTCCCCGCTGCCCGAACCGCGGGCGCGCCGGGGGCTGCGGAGCGGGGTCAGGCAGCCGGGGCGCCAACGAAACCCACCAAATAAGGCGCTGGCAGCCGCCACGCAGCGGGTGCAGGACAGGCAGGGGACGAGCCCCGCCTCAGGCATGGAGAGCTGTGCCCTCCCCGCCGGTCCCGCCGCGCCGGAGAGCGCCTCCCCCGCCCGGGCTTGACGGCAGCGGGGAGGAATGTGTTTCCGGGGCGGGGAAAGCGCGGCCAAGCGCGGACCTTCCCCTCCCCTCCCCCTCCCCTCCCCCGCCGCACCGGGCTCCCCTCAGCAGCTCGGAGGCTGAGGCGGCGGGCAGCCGGACGGGGAGCGAGCAGCGAGGCCGGCCGTCCCGTCCCGCCGCGCCCAGCCCAGCCCGCGCCCAGGACGCCGGGGCACAGGGGGAGCCTCAGTCAGTCAGGCGGGCCGGAGCGCGCCCCCTGCCAGGAGCCAGGCGCGCCGCGGCCATGGCCGAGGTAGCGGGCGGACGGGGCGGGGGTGGGAGCCGGCCGGGAGCGGGCTGAGCGGTGCCCGCCCGGCCCGGGGCGCCTCGTCTCGGGCGCGCCCGCCGGTATCCGGGCGGGCTCCGGCGGCCGGTGCGGCGCAGAGGGCGCCGAGCGCGGCTTCCCGCCGCCCGCCCGCAAGGGGAACCGCCGGCAGCACCCGCCAGCCACCGCCGCCCCGGGGCGCGGGTCCCTCCGCGCCCGTCACGGGGGGAGGGGGGGTGCCTCGCCTCCCCGTGCCCGCCCCGGGGCGGTGTGCGCGTCCCGGGCCGGCGCTGCGGGCTGGAAGGTGTCGGGCCCAGCCTGCGGCTTCCCGTGGCGGCGGGACGGCGGCCTGGGGCCTCCCGTCCCCGCGGGGGCCGGCCGGGCCTTTGTCCGCCCGCGGCCGGGCCGCCCCGACCCTGCCCTCGCAGCCAGGGTGGGAGCCCGTACCGCTGCCCCGCTCGGAGCCGCCCGCGGCCTCCCGCCCGGAGGTGCCCGGGAAGCGGCAGCACTAGACGGGGTAAAGTTTCGGGCGGCTTCCCGGGGAGTGCGTGAGAGGGCGGGCGGTCCCCCTCAGCGCCCGGGCCGGCGTCGGGGCCGGGGCCTCGGGGCAGGCTTGTCCTCCGCGGGGGCGGGCGCGGGGAGGGGAGAGTTACCGGGGTGAAACGCTGCGGAGCGAGGCGGTGTAGGACCGTGAGTATCCAGTCTTTCGACCCGCACATCTCTGCGAAAAGTAACCATTAAGAGCGGGATGTGTGCACTGTTTGAATGACCGTAGTGCCGCGTTCTGACTGCTCGATGCATTCGTATTTGTGCCTCTGAGCCGTTATAACTTGTTATAAGCTTGTGTCGGGGTGCAAGCAGGAATGTGAGGCCTCTGTATGCAATCTGTTTTCACGTGGATATTTTTGAAATAACTTACAGCAGTGGGAGCACAGTGTTTTGTCTCCTGTTACTAACTTCCTATACCGATGGTTGGAAGGAAACATGAAGTGGTAGGAAATTTTCTGACTCACTGTTTAGCCCATGTCAAATGTCTTTATCTTATGGAATAAGTGTCTGCCTGCCTGTTAGACTCATCAGGTAGCCTTTGTGACTATTTTTTTCTTCAAGAAAAGAAAGGTGAACAGTGTTCTTGGTTCCTTCTGCATTTGTCCTTGGTATAATACAACAGTCCATTCATGCCAACACATGTGCACATACCTGTTAGGTGAAAATGTTGATTTTTCTGGTAGGTTTGCCATAGGTGCTACAGTCCGGTTCATGCCAAGACACACAAACCTTAGAAATAAGGCTTGTCTCCATTCAGATTAGTGGAACCGCTTGTGACTAATGCTGCATGTGCGCTTAGCTGTTGAAATGGAGCAGGGCTTTATGTATGTGAAAACAGATTTAGATAATCCATACTCCTGGCACATTAATCATTTGGTAAGTGATGGTAGGGTGAGAAAAATCTGTTTTCTATTATGAAATGACTTGGTAGAAGCTTTCTTTTTTTTTTAAGAAATAATTTACTACTAGAAAGATGTAAATTGGACTATATTAAACAAGACTTTAAAAGCAGTGAAGACATTCATTGTCCACATCCATCCCAGTGATGAAACTGATGATTCATTCTCTGTCACAAAATATCACTTGCCTCTGGCAAATGGTTAAGTAGCATTTTGCAAGCCTGCCTAAGGCTATATTTGTAAGGGCTGCAGAAACAGTGCGCCATTGGCAATGGGTAGGCAAGACAAGACAAGTTTTGGATGTTAACACCTTCAACTTTAGTCCTTTTCAAAGATGTTTCAGCTGAAAGGTACAAACCTGACAGGCATGCAGAATGAAATCTTAACAGCACTTATGAGCTCCAACTTTGATTAAGGTATCTGTTTGCCAGCCACGTTGATGAATGAACCAGACTTACTTCAAAATGAAGTGTCAGCACTTAAAAATCTGGTGTTCTTTTTGTGTGCGGCCAGGGAGCTCATTCTGCTCTGTACATTCAGTCATCCAGTCTGCATCATGTTCCTAGTTATGCCCACCCTTGTGAAGGACTGATTTGGAGGGATGTGAGTTTCTGATGTGAGTGCAGAATTTTAGTGTTATGTCTTAAGTGACTCAAGTGGTTAATCTTCTACCACTTCCTTTGGGATGTGATTCCCACAGCTGAAAACAAACTGTCCGGAAACTTTTCCTGCTGTTCTCTCTTCCTGATTCATGATTTCATTCCTCTGCTCTTAACCATCCTCCCTATACCTCTCAGGGTAGCTCCACTATGATGCAGTTTTGAAAAGAGCTCATATGATATAGCAAGCAGCTTGGGAGGTAGATCACTTGGGTAGCAGAAAGGCTAGCTCAGGAAGAGTGATGCAAACATGGGGTGGGCATGTGCTGTGTTCTCTGTTACCCTGAATATAATTCCCTTGCTGCCACTGGTATGAATGCTCTTCAGTTGTTTGCAAATAGTTGTCATGCCTACCTTTCCACCCAGTCTTGATTTAGCCAAGTGATGTGATGCATACTTAGCTTGTGGTTCTTCCAGCCCTCTGATCAGCCTACTGCAGGCTTCCTGGCTGTCCGTGGCTCTTGGTTACTGGCCTTCAGAAATGGTTCTGATTGTGGCAAGACTGTTGTTAAACAGGCTGTTGAAGTATCTCCTCTTGATGGGACTGTCTTGTAAGCTGTCGTCAGAAGGTGTAGTTCTGAAACAGGCTCCATCCCCGCTCCCTTTCCTTCTAGTGGACAGACATGCAGAGTTCCTGCTGTTCCTCTCCTGCCTGGGGGCCAGGGGACCTGGGCTGCTTCAGTGCAGACCTGCTTGTGATGCCTGCTGTGGCCTTTGCTCATGTCACTGTTGCACGTAGGGAGGTGGATGCGTGAGCTGCACTACCTTCTGTTCTCTGTTAGTTGGACCCACCACATGGCATGGGGAGTGGGTTTTTTGGGGGAAGAGTAGAGTCTGGATGGAGCATTGCTGGTAACTGGTGTACTCAACCTCCTCTTCCTCCCCATTCCTTTCCAAATACATTTTGTACCCATTTCATGTGAGAGAGACTATTATAATCAGTGAGACATTGCAAAACTGAAGTTAAAGCAGTCAGGGATTTTCCTAATCAGAATTAACAGTGACAAGCTAGCTAGCTTTAAGATTGCTCATGCCTCCTTGCATGGCACTTGGAAGAGACATTAGACAGATCCAGAAAAGAGGGAATCCAGGCTTGGCAGCAGTGGAGCCTATTCTGCCCTCAATTGCTTTTCTGGAACTTCAAGTGATTTATTTATTCCAACTTTTTTTTTGGGGGGTGACCAATCCCCTTGGCAGCTTTTTGATTCTTAGGAGCTGCAGTTAGCCCCTCTGAAAGGGAATCCTTGTTGGAAGTACCTTTTTTTTTTTCTTTCTTTTTTAAGCTTCTGGGGATCTATTGGTAGAGTTCATAAAGCAATTACATAAATTAAATAATCCTTAAAAATGTAATTAAGGCAATATGTAGTTACATTTATTTTGGAAGTGTCATTAAAAAGTACTTGCCAGTATTTGTACTATTCCCCTATGACTAGATTTTTAAGTCATCTGCTGCGTTCTGTGCCCTGTAGAAAATTTCCCATCTCCCAGCAGTAGCAAACTCTGAGTTAAGCCTATGTTTTCCTACCTCTCATGCCCCATCTCTCTTTATATTGCTGATTCTACAGATTGTTTCCACTTGCTCTGCTTGCTTTGCTTTGAAGGTACTTAACTAGTGTTAGCGTTCCCATCAGCAGTTTTGACATTGCTGGTTAGATGACTTGAGATTTTTTAGGTTTCTGCTTTTGTGTGTGCGTGCATGGGTTGTTGGTTTTTTTTATACAAACACGTGCATCTCTGAGCCTTACAGAAAAATGAGTTTTTGGTGTAGGGGGGGTTAGCTGTTGTTTCTGAAAAGGATGTTTTTTTGTTTTTCAAGAGTGTCACAGAATTGTGAACAGATGAACAAATTCTGTGGCTCTGTCTCCTGGACACACTGGCAATATCTCGGTCTGATTTAAGGCTCCTTTTGTGTCAAAAAATCAGAATCTGTTGGTTAGTTTAAATGCTGAATAATGTTGTCATCTATGGTGGCCAATACCATCTCCTTTTTTCGTGTGTAGTTCCTCCTTGTTCTGTGTTGCTCTGTTCTGTTGTGTATTCTGTTGCCAACTTTCTGAAAAGGATGATGTTACTTGCCTTGCAGTAACCACAGTGGACCACAATATTGACCGGTATCTGTCAGTTGTCGTGGTTATGGAGTTTCTTGGGTAGCTGAGTACATAATTTTGGTGTTAACCCACAAATGGGAAGACAAATTCTACGTGGGTTTTTTTTTTTTCTTTTCTTTTAATTTGTCCTGCATAGGTGTGGCCCAGTAACCTAAACTGTTAAAACTGTAAGTCAGGATAAATTTATGATGACACCTTTCTCTAAACTTTCTTCTCTCCCACCATGTGGATTAGTAGTGTAAGTACCAGTAAAAAAGTGCGTAGTTTCATTGTAAGAAATTGTCATGTGCTTTAGCTGTGTTCATAACAGACTGTATGAGTTTCTAGCCCAGCTTAAGGCATGTGTAGGCTTGCCAAATAGCTTCCATTGGGAATGTCATCCAGAGACAATGAAAATTCTGATTCCTGTGAATGGAAAATGAGACACTGGGCACCTCATATGCATCACTAAATAGTACAGTTGTCGTTTTCAGTACTAAGGGTGCTCTTCTTAGCAGAATGTTGTTATTAAGCATCCTGTACTTTTGTAATAAGCTCGTTCTTTTACTTTTGTATTCTTAGACTATTCAGAGTGGTTAGTAGACTGCCTAGGCTATTGTATTCTCCCATTAATAGATTGAAGATGCTCACATAGATGGTAAAGTCACTAATTAAGTATAAAATCTGCATATAACCAAGCACGTGGTAGGAAAAGTAGCCTCATGAGACTATAATAAAAAATGTTTTCTTTTGGGAAAGTTAATAAAAGATTCGTACCTGACCTGTAAACCTCTTTGGAGTGTCACTAAGTAAAAGGCTCTTTAAGAGCGACATTTTTGTCTCTTATCTTTCTCAATTTCTCTTTACAGTCATCTGCAAAAAGGGTTATGAAATAATGCTTTCTGTCTTAAAAGCAGTTTCATGCGCTTTCTTTCTTTTCCAACAGCAGCAGCAAAATATCATCAGTATTCTTGTGGTTTTTATTAGAGGGGGAAGCTTTGCGAGGCTGGAATCTTAACTTTGTTGTTACGGCTAGTAAGATCTAAGAAGATACTAGTGTTTTTTCACCATCCTTTTTCCTTTCTCCCACAGAAGAACGCCTTGCATATCTTTGATAAATTAATGCAGTTCTCACGTTCTGCCAACAAATCATTAGTTTTCTGTTTATAGACATCTTTACACTTCTAATTTGTAAGACCGTTTAAGTGTAGATTCTTCTTAAAATGCTCATAAACTGTAACATACACAATATCTAGTGCCAGTATTTTCTCACCCCAAAAGATCAACATAATATTTACAGTTCATTTATTTTGAATTTGTGTTTTCTGCAAGATCACCTATGCTCAGTTTAGTCCTAGTTTTGACTTAGCTTTTTTTTAAGTTCTGCTCTTGGAACATTCTAGTGTATAAGCAGGAAGGAGAGCCATTGTTTATATGGATTCTTATTGTATCAAACTATAAATTTATGTGTAGTATATATGCCACATACAAGTAACTCACATGTAGTTAATTTTCTGTTATGGCTATTAACAAAATTTTAACCTTTAGAGCTGTGCAAGTAAAGGCACTTTTGATGTGGAAGGTGAACGCAAAAAGTGAAAGCTTTCTTCTTTTCTTGGCCTTTGTGGTAGAATGAAAAAGAATAATTATATATTGGGCTAAACTGAAACACTGAACTTCATGTAAAGATGACTGATTTGTGGTTATTTAAAAGACAAGAAAAATAATTGTGTTAGATTAATTTAGAAAGAGTCGGTATTTCACTTAGGAAATGGTGATGCTGTGAATCAAAGGTAGTATCTTAGATGTTAACGTGTACTTCGTCCCTGAGGTTGTGGTTTTGAAAAAACAGACCTTACACTGGGATGTCTGGTTTGGCATAACCTTGAAGTAATTATTGACGTAAAGATGCAGGAGCTGTTCCCTTTTCAAAGGAAAAAGGAAGACAAGCTGTCGTTCTAAGGTTTGTTAATTTTCTTTGGTGGAATTGCAGTTTAGTGTGTCTTAACATGGTGCTAGCCTTGCACATTGGCACAGAGAGTCGTGTCTGCCTCTTGTGCAGCTGGCTACGAAGCAGTTTGACCTGTCCTCATCTGTTCCGTGTCTTTGTAGGCTGGCAGGACGCACGGGGAACGATCTGTGGCCTTGCACTGCCATAAAACAGAACTCTCCCATTGAATTGTGGGGTAACTGGAGTGTCAGGAGCGTATCGGGGACCATAGGTCATTTGAAGGACCTGGCATTCTAGTAGCTTGGCCAGCACCCTCTGCAGATTCAGTTGCTCAAGTATTAAATTGGACAACATCCAAGCTCGGCCTAGACCCTCAGCTGTCTGGTTTTCCAGATCTTAGGTAAAAAGGTTTTGTGTGAAGATGAGTACAGCTAAAAGGAAGGCCTGTTTCTGAAGTGGAGATAAGTACAAAAGAATGTAACCTTCTTGATGTTAAATAAAAAACATTCTCCCCGGGATCAAAAAATTACACATTTTAGTAGTAGTTTATCATTAAATTGGGATTAAATTTTGCATTTGACCTCTCATTATTATTACCTTATCTTTGATAGTGGAGTGGCTGAAGACTTTGTGCTTGTCCAGTCAGCAAGTGAAATGCTCCCCCTTCTGATAGTAAAAAGGAGAAATGAGGAAATTTTTGCTAGCATCATCCACAATATTGGCTAGAGTAAGCAAGGTTGATTATGTGCTGCTGGTGTGTTCTGGCTGTTGTTTTTTCTTATTACACTGATGTTATATTTTCTGGTGTATTAGGAAATTAGCAGGCATAGGATAAAGTCAGGAATTACCACAAAAGGAACCTCAGAGAAGGTTTTGCAAGGTTGTATTTTGTGTATGTTAACGTGCTCGGTTTCTGGGGCTAGCTAGTTTGGCCTGATGTGGAAAGGCATACTGAAGCCCATCTGCATAAAATATAAGGCTTGATGGTTTTCAAAATGTCAGTGTGCTCGTTTTTTGTCAGAATAGGTGAAAAATCTGTGTTTCAGGTGTGTGTGAATGTAACCTACATGCGTTTCCAAAACATCTGTAAGTGTAACATTTTAGGGGATAACATTTGTTCTTTGCTTTTACTGTACAATTGAAAAATAAGGAATAACTTTTTTTGTGCTGTTTTTGTCACTTCTATGCAAATACCAGTCTGTGTGAGAAATAAGTGACCAAGAATTTCAGTGTAATTTTTCCTGGGTGTGGGCTTGTATGTAAAAAAGGAAACAGCAAATTTCCTTTTTTGGAAGAACATACTATATGTACCAGCTATAGGTTGTTTAAATAGCATCATAAAATTGATAAACAATGGTAAACATTTTTTTCTATGTATGTTATCTCCTTCTACTGCAGATGTTGTTTACATAACTTTTCAAAGGGTAGACTAAAATGCTACATAGCCATGTTGCCGATACTAGCAGTTTCAGTGAAAAATTCAATTTTAGCATTAAAGAGTAACTGTAGTGTGTAAGATTGCTGCCAGCATTTTTATCACTGCTAGCTGACCAATCTGGAGAGTGTTTAGGTCGTGATAAAAAAGCTTCCAGTTACTGGTTCTTTTTGGTGTATAATTCAAAATGCACTTTCACTTTCTAAATGAATGATGCCTGTATTTAATGTGATTAACATTGGCTTGTAGCTGGAAGCAATTTTAATACTGCATCTCTGCAGAGTTGTTTTTTTAAAAAAAAACAAACCAAAAACAACCAAACCTCACTCAGCATTAATTTAAAACTCTGTTGTAGACAATTGATTTTCAAATTAACCTGAATTTCTTACTTTGAAAATTTTCCAGTGGCCCTTGAACCATGAATTTAACTAAAAATGTGTTTTATTTACATAGGAACACGACTGCAGCAATTTATACCAACGTAGGTCTTAGCTGTCCCTCCTGCCTGTACTTGTGCAGTCTTGCCATCCTCCTTGTGTCAGCAGTGGAAGTCATGAGGCTGTACAGTAAGTCATTGAGGTAGCTGATCTGGTTGAAAAATACCTTGGCAAAAAATTAATTTTCAGCTAGATCAGCTGTTTCAACCGGGTGACCACATGTTACTAACAACATGCTTCAGATCAAGGGGAAGAAAGGAAAATGTGCAGCTCCTAGACAGATGAGTGTGGGACTGTGGTTGTCCAGAGATAAGTTGGCGTAAACTGCTGCAGAACCTCACAGCATCTGCTCATGCATGCTTCAGTGCTTTTCTGATTTGAGTAATCTTATCTTAGGTTGCTAGACCAGGTGAGAAATAACTCAGCAAGGAGTGCTTCACTTGTTCTGCTGTCGCGTTGAGAGATGAAAGTATTGTCTGCAGTTGGCATCAAATAGATGAAAGGTGTGCAAAGCGGGGAATTCTAGGGCCTGGAGAAGCTGAGCTGTCTCTGTTCAGTAGTGGCAAACTGGTAGATCTCCTTAGCTACTTTAAGAAACATCATATTTTTATTATCTCTTGCAGTCCTTTTAGAAGCAGCCTGTGGACTCCAGGCTTCAAATCCTCCTGTGGAAAGCAGCAAACGTACGTAGCAAAAGTAGGCAGGTTGTTCAAATAAGGACTGTTTTCTCTAGATGGGTCTGTTTTTTAAAAAACAATAATAAAAAAAGACATTTTTTTAAGGTTGAAATAATTTTTTTCCTGAGGTTGGTGAGCTTTTTGTAAGTGCTGAGACTTCAGGATTACAATCTGCATCAAGTCCACTGTTTGTTTCACTGTGTGCTTATACCTAGCCAGTTATCATTGCCATTGAATTAATAATTGTACTAGTTTTATATATATCTTAAAATGCATATAATGGGCATATGTAAAATTAAATATTTATTAAATAAATCGTAGAGAGATACAGATTCTTAAGGCTGTACGTAGTTCTGTGGGATGACCAGGTTTTTATTAGCTCTGCGTGATCGTTTTCCTGACCGCTTACCCAGTGTTGAAAGTATGTTGAGGATGAGAGTTGTTTCAGTACAAGTCTCATTTTAAATTGTGTTAGAATCCTGAATCTTTTAAAAAACTTGCATTAGGTTGGTTTAGCAGTACTCAAAGAGCCTGGTGTAATTTCGGAGGTCAGTCACTCTGACAGCCACCTGCCACTCTATAGAGGTTGTTTCTTGAGCACTCCTCTGTCCACGTGGAGCTCTGGTTCAGTTCGCTGAGGCTCAGAAAGCAGGTTTCAGTGTCGAGGGGAGAGGGATTACTCAAGGTACCCCTCTGTCAGCCCAGCCAGGGAAACTGGCTCAGGATGGTGGCAGGGGAGGTCTACAAGTACGAGTGCAGGGGCAGAGGTTACTTTTTTTTTTTTGGGGGGGGGGGGGGGGGGAGGGGGGCAGAATATGTTGTAGCACTGCTGTTCCTTTTAGCAGCAGTTAGCTTTCATCTTGGTTTTGGTTGCTGAAACTACCCTGAGTGTTAATGATAGCTACTGGTGGGTGAACACTGCCATGTAATGACAGTTTCCGCTGAGTTTGCCCTTTGCGGTGTGCCAGCTTCTGGCTTCCTGCAGTACCTGCAGCAACAGCCAGCGAGACATTTGCAACTTTTCTCTTAAAGAAAGAGATAAGCAAGACATTGTATTAGCTGAAGTTCTCTAGCTTTTTACTAAGAATGTCTCTGTTCTGCTTTTCCTTTAAAATAAAAGCTTGGATTAACATAAATTTAGCCAGATGATGTGACAGTTGTGGATATTACTAAGGCAGTACGGCCTCAGAAGCATCAGTTACAGTCAGCTGTGTAAGAGCTATATTTATATGTTTAACTAAACTTTTCATTTCCCCCTGTGTGGATGAATGTGAGGTTTAAGTTGCACAAAATTAAATAGTCTCTTTATGTGAGTAGTAAGTAGTGCAGAGTGTGTGGGAATTTAATACTACCACAAGGAACAGACACCCATGTTTTCTACTAGAATGGCTTAAATCATTACGTGGCATTCCTAATTGTAATCTGTCTGAGATGGAAATGCTAAACTTAGCCAAAAAGTCTTGTAGACTAGCAAGACCTATGTAAACAAGTGAAATACTCAATTCACGCTCTCCACCACCAAAAAGAAGTGTCATACTTAAGCAAGAGGAGAAATTAAATTATTTTGGAAAAAATGACTGATGGATCTAAAAGCATTTGAAAAGTGATGGAACAACAGAGATTTTTTTTTCTCTGTTTTTATCACAATTGTGTAAAGAGGTGCTTGTAATAATGAAACCCCTGAAATATTTGTTGTGGAAAAATGTCTGCTGATAACAGTGAGATTGTGTACAGTGAGAATTTTTACAAATTCTTGGAGACAACGTGCTTTGAGTAAGGCTGTGATGGACTTGAACTACTGGCAACTTCTGTTTGCAAAAGTATGGAAAATGGTTTTTTTGTCAGTGACAGTTTTAAGGGGAAAAAATTAGGGGTGTTGGTTCTTAATACTTACATGTCTTCATTATATATTTATCCTTAGAGAGGAGGCTTTCAAGTTGCACATGTATTGAAGCTGCTGTAGGTAGAGAAAATAGTTTTAACCACAGTATCGGCTGTGGGCTTGGGATGGTAGCTGTTTAGCCTTAGAGAGGTGTTGTATTTGTGGTGTGCTTTCATGCTAGCATAAGCAGCTCATGAATAGATCTCATTATTTTGTCCCTGCTTAAAATTCAAGGAGCTTCATAATGTCCTTGTAGGAATCCCAGCTTTCTGTGGGCAGGACGCACTGACATGGGATTTCTTGGTGAGAGAGGAGCACAGGTGTGTGGTGGTGAGGTATTCTGCTTTTTTTGTTCTGTTCTTTAGTAAGCACAATAGTTTGAGAGGTGTAGAGTAGCAAGAAGTAGTTACAAACTGGCTTTTGAGGAAAAGATGCAAATGTTTAGTTGAAACTAAGTATAAGCCGTAGGTAATAAACAGTAAAAGCATATTGCTGGTGTTTTAATTAGATGTAGCTGCAGGCCTCTGCAAGCTCTGCTTGAGAATATGCAGGGTTGTATTTTTCTCCTAATTTAATGTTGAACATTAAGCACAATACACCTGGTTGTTAGTTTTCCAAAATACAGTTGTCAGAGTTTACTCTATAAATTGCAGTCTGTGGATAATTGCCTGGTAAAAATATCTAAATAAACCTGTGTGGAAAAAATAATATTCTCATGAGTATTTCCAAAGTAACTCCTAAACTGTGGAATCTTAGCTTCAAATTATAATCCAACAGGTCGAGAAAACATTGTACAAAAAGTCTCTTTGTCCACATTAGGACCAAGCTAGGGACAAGGATGGTTAATACAGCAAGGTATTCTTAAATTAAAAATTACTGATGGTATGGTAGTACTAAGGAGGTCTAGTCATGAAATACAAACCTTCTGTGCATGGTGGTATGTATGTAGACTACTGGAAAAAGATCCTTCCTTCAAAACTGGTGCTGACTAACCAATGTTAGTCCTGCCTGCACCACATTGCTCTCTGAAAGACATTAGAACAAAGGGAAGAGATCAGGGGTGGGCTTGGGGTTTGCTGACTTGACAGGTGAAGGCTCTTTGTCAGTTGCAGCATCTTCTCATTGTCGCTGAGCATCTTCTCTCATTTTACTTTGTCACTATTGTCGGCATGAAATCTGGACTTGTGTGACTTCTGAAAAAGAAAGATGTTATAAAAGGACAAATTGAGTAGGCTTTAGCAGCGCTAGTGTTCTTTACAATTTACTATGCAACTTGGTTTTGCTTGTGATGGGTGTAATTTAGGCTTGCAGCCAGTTGCAGAAGTTTGTTTGTCATTAAGTGAAAATATCAATGGATTTTGCTAATGAAAAAATGTGTAGTAATACATTAAATAAAATATGGCATGTATTCTATCCTGCCTAAATAGGTTTGCTATGTTCCATAGAGGTCTAAATTCAGTAGGTCTCTCCTTGCTTTACCAGCAGCTCCCTGGCTGCCTTCAGTTGCTTGTTGGAGGATACGTATTCACTTCAACTTCTTTAAGTCTATAGAGAAGGCCATGTAGTTCAGATTAGTAGGCCTGCAATTAGAGATTTCAGCTCAGTGTGTACTAGTCACAGTACTCATGCATGATACAGGAGGTTTGCAGTCGAGGCTCTCTTCTTGTCTGAGTGTGAACATACATCTGTTTCCCTTCACATTCCTACAGGTTAGGGCATTTGGGAGAAAGAAATAAAGCTCATACTCTGAATCATGGTCTCAAGACTTTTTACTTCTATCAATTAGCAATATGCTGTAAAAACTATATATATGTTACAGGGAACAGGTTGTTGAACCCCACTTAGATCTTTCTTCTACCTCCCACCATCTGAGTGTTTCAGTAGATAAACAAGGATTAAAACTCTTACCAGCTCATTCTCTGTCTCTGTGCCTTGCATTCTTCGTTGCATAGCACATCTTGGTTTAATTAGAGTGGTAGAGAGGCTCTTACCAGTATATCATATAGGATGATAGAATGTTCCCAGGAAACGTGAATTCAAACCCTTTGGGGCTGAGGAGGGACTGGAGCCCAGTTACCTGACTTCCTGGGTATGCCTCAGTGCTGTAAAGTATCTGGGAACCATTACCACCTTCTGTCATGCAAACTGTATCACAGCTGGATCTACCACATTTTACCTTTCTCAAGGTGGAGAGATGTCAAATATCAGAAAACTTGATCATCTGCAGTTGTTCTGAAATTGGTACCTCTATTTTTCTGATTGTAGAGGAAGTCTATGAGTTCTATCAAGAAAAATCTCCTTCCCTGCAGCCAGGCATCTAACTTGGGCAGATTTGTTTCTACTCAGTAATTCAAATGAAGAGCAAAAAATACATTTCAGAAAAATACCTAATTGCTTTTTGTTCCATTGTTTAGAACTGTCAGTAAGTTGAGGGCTCCTGTGACATCCAGGTACAAAGGAATAATATGGTCAAACTGCGAGTGCTTGTGCGTTTAGGTGTTCTGTCTGGAAGCAGCTGTGTCCTATATAAACTAACAAACACCCCATACTCTGGGAAAACAAGCCAATACCATGAGCAGCTTCCCAAATATGTTCTTGTGAGCTGTGGCCTCAGCCTGCTGGTACTTGGACATGAACATTTTCATGTATTCAGCTGAAGAGGCGATATGATTCAGGTGCCCATGCTGGATTTCCGGTAGTGGTTTCATACCCACAAGTTGATTTTAGAACCTAATGCTTACTGATTTTTTTTCCTATTGAATCCAGTCCTTTTTGGTGAATTTTACATGACTTGATCTCTTGAGGAATCTTTTAGAGCTGTAAGTATGAATAAACTATGGGTAGTAACACAGTATAACTGAGAGTCTTAACAAACCAGTTGAGTCACTGTGTATGTTTGTCTGCCTTACTAAGCGTAGGAGGGGAGCAGGTAGTTTCCATGCAGAATCTGCAGAATTGTGATATATTTCCCCGTGGTTCTAGCATGCAGAAATGTGTATTCTCATCTTTTTTGGACTTTCAGCCCTGCAGGGGGATCTTCTGAAATAACTAGTGACATACACTAATTGTGATAGATGGTGTCAGATAACGATCCTGCAGGAGCTGGTATCCCTAACTTGAGCAGAAAGCTGGTTTCCTGTAGATTTTAACTCTAATTATAATTAAAATTTATGTCCTAACGGGTTTATTATATATTATTTTAACATACGATGCCCCACTAAAACAGAGCTGTTATGGAAGTGCTTATCGTGAGTTTTTGGTGACTATGCTTGTTTTATTCCACTAACTTACAGGTAATAACTGACAGAGAGAAATGAAGTCCAATGTGAAATACTGCTGATTCTTTCATTCTGTAGTGTCCCAGTAAGCTGAAGTGGTTATGCCTTAAAGCTTTTTCAGGACGCAATTTGACTAAGAGTCTTGATGTGATTAATTTTTTGTGTAAAAGCTGTTTCAGTGCTAAAGAATTTCTTATTTTGCACATTAATCTGGGTTAATGTCCCATTCTTTCCATATTGCTGCAAGCAGTTCAAAATCCACTCCATTAATGTCTGCAAAGTTGCTGGGAGAGAAAGAACATCGTGGTCTTGATGAATCATGCTGTTGGTAGGCTTGCAGGTAGATGGGCTGTTGAAGGCAGGCTTACTTCAAACATTTCCATTTGGATTGGGGTGCTGCAAAGTCAGAAGACCAGAAATGTGAATGGGATTAATTTTACCAGTCTGTAAAAGACACACTGGAAAGTGTGGCCCCCAGCTAAAGCCAGTAAACCATCTGGAGTGAGAGAAGAAGGAACTTTTTTAGCAGGGTAGCCATCAAGTCCTGTAATGGGTGTCTCCAGAGGCTATTTAATTCTGCTTATTTTAGAAACATGTCTATTCGTGCTCTTTTTTTAACCAGAACTTTGATGGCTGGAGGTGGAGGCTGACTTGTGACCAGTGTGGTCCAGCCACAGACTGTATCCTTTGCTTTTTTTCACCCAGTTCTCTTATTTTCTCCATCCCCATCTCACTACCTCTGCCATGCCAGGACAAGCACGTTTGTACCCAAGATGGCCTAAACTAGCCACTTTCTTTGTTGGATTAGTGTTTCAGCCACCAGATCTTTTCCTTGCTCCAGCACTCCTCAGTGGCTGCACTAATGCTAGCACTGGTCAGAAAGGAAAGTAGTATGAATAATCGGCCAGGAGGCTGATTAACAAGGGTGAATAATCAACGAGGAGGGGGGACAGCTCTCTCGAGTGACTTTACCATCCTTACGCTAGATGAAAGTGGCTGTAAACATGATCTCTGGTCTAGGAGGGATCAATTCCATACAGCGTTTCTGAATCAAGCTTTAAACCCATGGAAACACAGCTGATGAAAAGGTGTCAGTCTGCAGGAAGCACAAACATTAGTCCAAAAGTACGAGTTGCTTAGTCATTTCTGGGTTTGTAAGGGTAATTAGAGTGGTGTATCGAGATGTGAATAAGTAGGCTGTCTGGTTATTGCTTCAGAAAGGTGACTTCTGCACGATAACTTGACTCTTACTGTATATTCATTTCCCCTGTGGTCTGAAGCACTGTTAAGTATTTCAGTAGAAAGCTTTGCAGCAAGGCATGCTTCAGTACGCAGTAGGGGCAGATGTCGTTGTAGTGTTTTCCTTTGCTTGGCATTGCCTTGGTGGATGCTGGAGTACAGGGTCAGATGAGGAGCTGCTTGTCTGAGTGGAATAATACTGCAGTGGCCTAACGGCTTGTTGTTAACGTTCTTACTGTCAGTATAAATGGCAGCCTGCATCAGGTGGGGTGAAACACTGAGCTAGGTGATGAGAGGAGATCAGCACAGCCTTCAATATGTCATTTCAAAGGAATTAATTTTTCTGTAATTTACGCTTTTTTCTTGATCCCATTTGCCCAGTTAATTTTCTGCAGAGGTGCTGTTGCTGTTGGAATAAATAAATTTAAAAAGTTTTAAAAAGCTTTAGTGCTGTGGAATTGTAAGCTTAATTTCTAAATATCTTGATGATTAGCAGACTACAAAGGTGCCAAATACTTGATATGCAAATTCAAAGTTAGTCTCATTATGGAGAAATAATCCTTCCTTTTTCCTATTGTCACTTAATGAGTGTCTCATTTCAAATTAGAAGCTCCAGAGGTTTCCATCAAAGCTGGTTTTATGAAGAAAAAATTCTCTTCAAGCATTACAGTTTGTAGAGACAGCAAAAAAACTTGGAAAATGACGAGTCCAAACGTTCAAGCTTATGTCTGTTTGTCTTCCTAAAATATGTAACAAAAATAGAGCACAGCTCACAAATGTGCAGAAATAATTTCAAAATAAGTTTTTCAACAGCATACCATTTTCAGCCTTTTAAGAAGGATCCAACTGATGATACAGTTAAAGAGATTTCAGTTCTTGGCAAGCTTACCTTTTGTAAGCTTTGAACCGGTTTAGTTTGGGGTTTTTTTGGAGGGCAGAAGGATCACTTTTAGGAGGATTATTTCGGGGATATTTTTCAAGGTTTTAATTAAAATGGGGAGAACAAGTATAATAGGAAGTACGTAAATGCTGCACCAAAAATGTCATTTATTTCTTGTAACAATGGCTTCTTTTCTGTTCCCGTCATCTGTGGTTGAACACTGACACAGGGTTTAGTTCCAGCTCTACCAATGATTTCCTAAAGCTTCCTTTGACTGTTCAGTGTAGTTAAGCATTATTTGTTTTGGTGTATTCCCTTAACAGAAAAATCTCTAACAGGGCAATCCACAGTACTGCCCAGTGACTGCAGGAGAACGTGTTTGACACTGTTGTGACCAGGCTGTTGCAGTGGCTAGGAGGAGGTATGGAGGCTGAGGATGTACATTGCTTTGCTTGCATTAAAGAATAACCAGAATTTAATGGAAATTAGCAAATCTGTACTGGAGATTTTCCAAAACTCAGCAGATGGAAACGCTATGAAGCAGTGGAGGTAAAGGAAGCGAGCTAGTGTGTGTCGGAAGGCAGGCAGCTTGCTCCGGGAGAGCCATTGCCGCAGCCATATATGGAAGAGGACGTTTTCCTTGTTAACTTTACGGGGAGTCTGTGCCCAGAACGACATCCATCATGCGGATGCGTTTCCACAGGAACATTTCTCTTCCAAGTGATCTTAATCATAGTTTTAGCACTGTGTCACATCTTTGCTGACTTATTTATATGGTCTGCATGGGCTTGCTCTGCATCCGCTGCTAGTCTGCCCTAAAAAGGTGAACTGTTTATAATTTTCTCGTTTTGGCTAACAGAAAAGACAGTACTAAACCGATGCCAGCAGCTTAAGTTTTTTCTTACTGAAAAGCCCACCCCGTTCTGGGCTGTACCCAAAGCAAAACTGCTTTTCAAGTAACAAAATATCCTTTCACTTGAGGGAAGTAAGGTTTGCTAAAGATAGAACATACATACCATAAAACAGAGAAGAAAGAACCTAGAAGCTGAGAACGTAGTAAGGCTTTCCCTTCCAGACTCCTTGTCCGATAGGTGTGCTCCTACACAGCTATGCTACACAGTGTAACAGCTCGCTCTCGCTAACCTTGATTCAGTTCATTCATTTGTCTTCCACCTACTCACATCTGTTGGGTTGTGGTTCCCCTCTGATCAGGGTTCATGGCTGCACAGGTTTGATTTAGATGATTGTTTAGAGAGGGGACTTAATAAAAGAGTGTTCATGAGAGAGAGGTTTTTTGCAAATGAAGGACTGATCACCTCTGCAGCAGTGGGCAAGAGGGGAAAACTGGAGTTAGATGTGTGCAATAAGTAATGCTCATTGTAATATATATTACAATAAAATATCAAAATAAAAGAAGTTAAGGTATAATTTACAGTCCAATTTTTCTTCGGCTTTTTTATCAGTGATTTCTTATGTGTAACATCTAGCAAAATAATTCCACAGCAAATTATCTTAATTCTCCTATGTCTAAACTCTTCCTGGTCCTCTGGCTACAGCATCTGGTGAAGAGTGGGCCAAAATAATTTATTAGAAAAATATGAACCATCTAATACCATCTAATGTTGTTGAATACAGTTTGTTAGCAAGTGGTTGGCTTCTGTTTGAAATGTTCTCCACCAGATTTTAGAGCAGCTATCCCTCCTCCGTTAGGTCTGCCTGGATGTGCAAAGTAACAGTTATGAATGACCCTAAATCAGCGTGAGAAAACCAAAGCTCAGCTGTGGTGCTAGTTTAAGTGTAGCTCACTTTGCTGCTAATTTATGTTATGTCTTCTAGAATAGTACTTCTTTTGGAAAATGACATGCTCATTTTAAAAGACTCTGCCAAATTTGCTTTTCTTTGGCTACATTCAAGATATTTTTTAGAACAAAAAAGTATTAAGAATATTGATGTTTCCAGGATGACTGGAAAGGCTTTAATTAGCAATAACATTTTAGGATGACCAAGGAAATTGGCAGCCATGGTCCAAGCCCTCAGAATTCTTATAATGAATAAAAGAGAAATGGAATTTAAAATAGTACCAAAATTTCAAGGATGTGACAACTGACCCTGACGTGACTACCTGCTATTAAATAGAAGAAAATTTATTTAAAAATGGTCTATTTGAAACATTTTTAGAATGTAATCCTAGCTCTGGAGTACTAAATGAAGTCTTGCCACTATTTAAGGAAAATGACAAGACAGTAACCCTAAATTGTGGTTCATCACCATTCAAATCTTGTCTCAAATCAAAGCATTTATATATTATATATATACTTTATATATATATATATATACTTTATATATATATATTATATACTTTGTATGTATGTATTTTTTTTTGCCAGGCCTTCATTAAGCTTTATAGAACTGATCAAAGGGTAGAGTGTCTTTTCTTTCTTAAGGATGGTACCCATTAATTCTCTGTTATCTAAAGAAGAAAAGGAGCTGAGTTTATATCAAGGATGCTTTATATTGTATATTGTGAGAGGAAATTTCTAGTTAGGAGTATAAGCTGACAAGTTGGGCTGTAAAATGCCCTTTGGAGATAGCAAGGAAAATATTTTGGAAAAGGCCTTGATGTTTATCTTAAAACAGAGACTTGAACAGAGAAGCTCCATTTCAGACTTGTATTTCTGTGGTATTGTTATTTAGAAGTCTCCCTCTAAGCTTCAGAGTGTAACTTTTTTTAAAAAAAAATAAATAAGGTGTTAAAAGATTGGTTTGGGTTCTTCCCCCTCAGACTGAGCAATGTTTGCCTGGTTTACCTAGCATAAAAGTATTTCAAAACAATTTAAAGCTACTCTGATGTCTTCTAAATACAGTATAGCCCGCAAACACGGTTGTCCTAGAGCAAAACTGTCCAGCTGATACAAATAAGATCATTTGTTTGCTTCTCCTCTAGTTACTTGTCTCCTTTGAAGCACAGTTACATGTCTGCAGTTTCATGTAACCTTTTTTTTGTTGTTCACTTACTTGTGATAAATCATACAATTTGGGCTTCTGGTTTTGTTTTTCAGACTAATTTAAAATTGCTCACGTGGGCTGGTATCCTCTGTTGCTTGATATGGAATGGATTTGCTCAGCAAGGTAAGTCACTTGATTTCATTGCAGTAGTTTAATGTTGCTTTAGAACAACTATATACGTTTAGCAGTTTTTTATGTTGATAAATATATCATTGTTAGAGGAGTGCAATGTGTCAATCCTATCTCATGTTAATAACCTGTTTGTAGTTACAACTCAGTTTACAAAGCCAGAATGAAATAAATTAAAACTCTTTTGTGGTTAGCACCTTTTTATAAATTGACTGATAGTGTTCTTTGCTAGGTGGAAGTGACTGCATAAAAGCTAACGCAAAATCATGTGGTGAATGTATACAAGCAGGACCAAACTGTGGTTGGTGTAAAAAAAACGTAAGTATTGCAGAATTCCTTTTATGGTTTGTTTTTTTTCCCCTTGGCTTCAAATTCTAGTAAAAATACTTTAAATGTATAGACATTTTTGTTTTCATTAATAATAGTTTCATGTCGCTCTTCAATTTGATATACTTACTTGTACTTAAAAATTTAGATACTACAACTTTTTCTCATGTCCCGATTTGAGTATAATTGCTGTTTACAATGTGTTTACTTCTCCTTTCCTAAATCTTAAGTGTATACAGACCCTACAAGCTATCTCATAGTTAATTAAAAATCATTCCAGCATGGAATCTGTGTATGCTTAATTACATTCTTCCAGTGACATCAGAGTAGGAGGTAGTTTTAGGCAGACATAGGTGGAGTAGGGGAAGAGATTGAAGGTTTTCTTTTATAAAAGAAAGATGTTCAGATTTTAGTTTTCTGTTATTGGTAGACTTGGGGGTTAGGAGATTGGTGTGGGTGGGTGGGTGGTTTGTTACAGGATGAAAGAGAGTGCTTTCTTATGTAATTAAAAATTGAATTAAGTAAATACAAAATGTAAGATAATCTTAAATTGTATGACTTAATCACTACATGCCAAAGTCTCGTCTTCAGGTTAGAAACAGAAGAAAATGTGTTCTACAGCTCTTCTTTGGTTTGTTATTGAAAACTGGGAAATTTTCCTGTTTCTCACTAGAAGATGATAATGTATATTTATTTCCATATAGTACCTATTTGATGTCCCCCAAACCAGCTTATAAACTTTAAACATTTAATTAAACTGATTAACTTTAAAATTTGGCCTTGAGCTGTCAGATTCATTGTAGGTCCTAGTCATCAAGAACTGACAAACTTTAAGATATTTTTATGTATATGCATATTTTTGGGGGGGGGGTAAAACAGAATTGCCAAATTTCTCAATTAGAAGCCTTTTTGTTTATATTTGAGGTTTGAGGTAATGGTAACTTATTGTTCAGAACAAAGCTACATGTTTTTTCTTATGGATCTTACTTTTGGATTTAATTTCCTCAGAAGGAAAGGGTTGTCATCTGTCTTTCCCCTGCTCTGTCAGCATATTGCTATTATTTTGTTGTGGAGTACCAAGGTACACTTACATAATCTTTAATTAAAGCCTTTTAAAGTTGAAAGAGAAGGTAAGTTGCCAAGTAGGCGGTACAAATAGGTTCATATTATTAAGACTACATTGAGATGAGAGCTTTTTCCACCTGCTGTCACTTTCAGAGTAGCTGGTTTTAAAAGGATGTCCTCCTTCTGTCAGAAGTGACATTGGTGTTTTTTTTTTGTTGTAGTTTCATCTTGCGTCCATCTTATACACGGATAAGTATAAGTAGATGCAGACTCCTGGACTAAATAGTAGTCACTGACGTATTTAGTATAATGTAATGCATTTCAGGACTGTGTGTTTTGTTACTGGACTTAAAAAAAAATAATAATATGGAGTCATCGTAATAAGTGTTATCATGGGTAGAGTATAACAAATTGCATATAGGTGTAAACTTGATACTCTTTTGCCTGTGTGTTCTAGGACTTTTTGCAAGAAGGAGAACCAACATCTGCCCGATGTGATGACTTGGCAGCACTAAAGAGTAAAGGCTGTCCTGCAGAAGATATAGAAAATCCCAGAGGTGACAAACTGTTGCTTGAAGATAGAGAAGTAACGAACCGTAAAATAGGTGCTGCAGAGAAGCTGAAACCAGAGGCCATTACACAGATCCAGCCACAAAAATTACTACTGAAACTGAGAGTTGGTAAGGACAGTTTCGTTCTAGTCTTGCGACAATTTTTCTGTCACCGCGTCACCTGCATTTTTTGTTTTCAATGTGTAACCATTTTGTTACAGAAACTACTGTTGTTCAAGTAACTAGGTAATCATAAGAGAGCTATTCAGGTCAGCCCCAAGTGTTTAGACACTCCAAGTACTGTGTCATTTTATAAAAAGGTTAGATATTACCACTTGTTTCCAATAGAACTTAGGAGAAAATAGATACAGCATGGATTGATACATATATCAGAAAGGTAAAATTATTGTTTTCAGTATTTTGTAGTTGATTTTGTACAGTGCGGCTTCTTAGAATGGAAATAGAGGAGTGAGCAAAAAGGAGAAGTTATGAGAGCATTTCCTTTTCCTGGAAGTACTGCTGTTGCCTCAAGTCTGCATGCCTGAAGTGAACTAAATGGTTTTGTTGTTATGCAGCAAGATTTTTGGATTGCTACGTAAAATACTTACAGAGGTTAAAGGTGTGGATACAAGGCTGCACGAATGAGAACAAAGTAGTTGTGCACCATTTCCAGCCCTTAAAGAGAACTTTGTTTCTTTCAAATGGGGCCGGGGGGCTGGGGAAACAGGGCTAGTAGCTCACACAGTACTTGAGCATAACGAAGACTGTCCTTCGAGTTCCTAAGCACTGCAGACACATTCAACAGCTTCCTTGTATTTACCTGGAGTAAGAGCCTGTATGTGGCATCAGCTGCTTGGTGATTGCTGTAATAAATGCAAGATGATCTGCAGAAACTTAGCACGATGGGAGGAAAGGAAAGGAATTTTGCAGTTTTGGTATTACATCTATTTATTTCTAATGTTACCCTCTTAGCTTCAAACCAAATTATTGTTGCTTTGTTGACACAGAAGTTTCTCCATCAGGATATATGAGGGACCTAGGCAATCAGAACCTAATCACCCAAAAGATTATTACTCTGTTTATAAGCACTTACCTTGGTCATAAGTTCTCTGAGGGAATGTGTGCTTGCAGAGAGGGGTGCTTGCTTTCTGTGCAGGCATTTTTAAACAGTAGCTAAGGAAAATCTAAAGCTTTTAGGATTTGGTGGTTGGGGTTTTTTTGTCTTTGAGGGTTTTTTGGGCCCTTTTTTTTAATGAAGACTGCTGCACAGCTGTGTGTCATACACTATTCACTTTGCCTAGCTAAAGGTTTCCCCAGTTTTCTGATTTTGCTCACATATAAGCAGGTGTTTGCTGATTATTAAGCAGACTTAAGCAGCAGCAGTATCACCCTGTAACTTCAGTGACTGAGGAGGATGGGGGAAGGAACTTCTAATTCTATTCCTCCTTTCATATATAATACGGAAAAGAATACTTTCCCATTTTCAGGAAGTCGTGGCAGTGGTGTATTTGTTTTGCACTCTCAATATCAAAGTAAGACTATAAATGCTTCTGCTGGCAAAACTAAGGATCTGGTCTTACACTTGCAGCAAATAATAACGTGCCATTATCTTACTGCCATTTCTGTGCTCTCGGCCTGTATTTCATGCAAAGTAACTTGAAACGTTCCATCCAGAACCAACTTTTTCTTTTATAAGCCTATTTAAACAATGTGGTAGGGTTTTGGTTTGTTGGTTGGAGGTTTTTTTGGTTGGGTTTTGGGGGGTTTTTTTGGTTGATTTTTTTTTTTTTGCTAGAACTGAAACCTGAGAATTTTGGAGTCTGCTGGGATGCAAATAGATATTGAAAATTTGTGCTATTAGATCTTACAGGAACCTTGTTAAAATTATTGCACGTGTGAAGATGAGAAATTGGAGCAACTATGAGAGGCTTGATTTTAGGCAGGCGAGTATTTGGGGAGAAAAATACCTTGAAATACGAGGTTGGATATTTGAAAGAAATACTTGAAATTTTTTTCATCGTGATTTGATGTTAAGCATTTCAAGTAACAGGAGAAAAAACATCACACTCCTCTAGTTCAAAACCTCCATCAGTATTTCAGAGCTTTTCTTTAAAAAGGCATTTTTCTTGTCAGCGCAGTTGTACATTTTTAACATTTTGTATTTGTTGTTTAATATCTGAAACAGGGGAACCCCAAAACTTTTCATTAAAATTTAAGAGAGCTGAAGACTACCCCATTGACCTTTATTATCTTATGGACCTCTCCTATTCTATGAAAGATGATTTAGAGAATGTGAAAAATCTTGGAACAGCTCTGATGGTAGAAATGGAAAAAATAACTTCAGACTTTCGAATTGGTAAGAAAGATTTGCCTATTCTTAAAAAAGCTAAAACAAAATAAACTTTCCTTCCTGATGTTTTCCACATAACTATGTATGAAGAGTAATTTTTTTGTAAATTAGCACTATTATGGCCGGTACTCTAATACATGGAACCTGTTGAGGAACATAAGAGTAGTACCTGGTGTTGATGGAGAAACTGGAACATTAATAAGTATGGGAGCTATTTCTGACATCAGTTCAGCTATAATGTATTTGCATTCTGTTGTGTCATAATACAAATGAGACTTCCATTCTCCAGCTTACAGAGTTTTTATTGTTCTTTTTTAGGCTTTGGCTCTTTTGTGGAGAAAACTGTGATGCCATATATAAGTACAACACCAGCCAAACTCAGAAATCCTTGTACAGGTGACCAGAACTGTACAAGTCCATTTAGCTATAAAAATGTGCTCAGCCTTACCAGTGAAGGCAATAAATTTAATGAACTTGTAGGTAAACAGCACATTTCTGGAAATTTAGATTCTCCTGAAGGTGGATTTGATGCAATAATGCAGGTTGCAGTTTGTGGGGTAAGTGTATACTAGTTTTCTTTATTGCTCTATTAGATTAAATTGTTTGAATACAGCCTTAGTGTTTTATGTTGGCTGACATTTGAACATGTTGTCTCATGATAACAAGACAAGATAGGCTATGCAGACTGCATGGATACATGCGTTTGTCTACTTTTATAGAGACCTCTAGTGAGTGAATGAAACCAGGAAGTGTTAGTGGCAATGGGAGGTCATGTTCACAGCAGAGAGGTGCCTCCAAAGGCAAAGTGTGTAAAGCCTGCTTTAGAAGAGTCAATTTCTGCTCAAAAGTGTATGAAATCCTGAGTAAGCAAGTACTCTCAACTTATTTTAAAGCTTTTTGTGCTCCTTGTGGTTATTTTTCCGGAATAGTGTGGTGAATTGTAACTTCTACTAGCTTCTCACACAGTAGTTCGAAACCTGATTTTTGTTTATTTTTGAAGATCTGATCTAGATCACTGCATTCTTCTTTGGTGTTTCCATAGTCTGGCAGACCATTCTATGCACCTGTAAAACATGGACTCCCAAAAAAGTGATATCCAAGTTTATTGCTTTATTACTGTATTATTTTTGCTGTTGATCAATGGAGTCAGGACTTTCTGAAACAATCTGGAGTCGTATTGCAAAATTGCAGTGTTAATCACAAGCTTTCTGGCATTTATTTGTTGTTTATTTTTGGTGCTATTTATGTGTCATTTTTATATGGCCTTCTCTCCTTGAATTAACTAGGGCTTTAGCTTGACGGAAGAATTTTTTTAAAAATAATAAAAGTAGGAAGGGGCAGGTTACAGAATTAGGCTCTGCAGTTGTGGGGCAGGATGGTCACATGACAGTGAAAAAAGGCAGTCCTCTAGCAAGCAGTATGTTGGGTGCAAATCTGGGGTAGATTGGCAAAGCCTGATGATTCTTCGGAGCCTAATGCCGGGCAAGCTGTAATTATCCAATTCAAGAGTGCAGCAGCGCTCTACATACTAACGTTGTCCTCCGTGCTCTGGCTGTGTGGTAGTCACATAGAAATGGATTTGGCATTAAAGAGCTGGATTGATGTGCCCAATTGCTAAAATCCTGTTGCTCTTCATATACTCCAGTGAGAACTGGAGAGACCAAAGTATGTGTCAAAAAGAATTCTTCTTGCCTTTATTGAAAAACCTGCAGCAGATGTGTTGGAGCAGACAGTTAATTAAATGCAAGTGCTTTTAAGGTTTGAGTAAATCACATGATTTCAGTGATTTCAGGTTACACTTTTGCAGTATGGCTTCTCCTAAGTCTGTCTACTTTTTCTTGTGTTTCTCGCTCTCAAGTGTTGGTCCCCAATGCTATAAATGAAATCAGTAAAAAATACCAAAATGCCTTTGTTTGTTTCCCAAGGAACAAATTGGCTGGAGAAATGTTACAAGACTACTAGTGTTTTCCACGGATGCTGGATTTCACTTTGCAGGAGATGGTAAACTTGGTGGAATTGTTTTACCAAATGATGGGAAATGTCATCTGGAAAATAATATGTACACAATGAGCCACTATTATGTAAGTCTTCACATCATCTTCTAGAGAAACTAATGTTTTGTGATGCTTAAGCTCAAAAAAGCTCATTAGGTCATCTGGTATAGTTTCAGACCTCTGCATTTTGTGAACTTCCCCCACTTACCTTTGTATTACATCAAGTGATTTTAGCTTCACTAAAGCAAACGTGCAAGAATTAATCCAGTCTTAACTGAAAAATTTCAAGAAATGGCAACTTTCGCACTATGATTTCTGGTTTGTGATTTTAACCTTTGTAATAATTAATAATACTGCATGTCCATTGGCAGACTGGTGGTTCATTTCACTAGTCTTTGTGTTCAGAAGTAGTTTACTACTGTAAAATAAAGAGCTGCTTGGCCAGGTTTTTTTAAGACTGCTTGAAATCATACGGTTCAAAGTTTATGGTAAAAGTATGCTTAAAAACACTGCCTTCATGGTTTATTGATAGGTAGATCAGAGAAAAGGTGAGAAGAAAAGCATTAACTGGATGGGGTAGACTCAAACTTTGCAAAGTTTGCATATTCATCTATTCCTAAAGTTAAATGAATATTGTTCAATAACAACCTAAAATTAATTCAGTTTTATTTCACCTTTTCTTTATGAAACAGTGCAAAAGCTAGTGGTTTGCACTGAAACAAATAATATGGAAAACTACCAAAGGTAATTTTCTGAGAACATTGAGATTAAGGATTTAACCTGGAGACTTTAAATGGCAAGGAATATGGTAATGTTAATGTGAAAAAACCACCTGCCTTCATGGGGCATATATGGAATCTTTTCAAGGCATGTTTGTCTTCAGAGGTTGTTTTGCTTTAGAACTGTGACATAAGCTGGCTAGTTAGAAGTCTTACATACGTTTCTAAAGGTGGTTTGTATTTATGATGTCAAAGTCTTTCTGATCGTTTTCTAGCAATGTGTTACAAATTTGGATTGCATTTTTTGCTTAATTTTTACAGGATTATCCCTCTATTGCTCATCTGGTACAGAAGCTTAGTGAGAACAATATTCAGACAATCTTTGCAGTTACTGAAGAGTTTCAGGCAGTTTATAAGGTAAAGATAGATGACGTGTTTCTGGTCTCTGTACTTTTTTCCATCAAGCACTAAGACTGACTCAGGTTTGCTCTGGAATCATTAAAATTGCTTGATTTGAAATTAAAATAGCTATGGAAGTGATCACAGAAGTAATATTTTGCTACTCGTGTTTTTATTATTATTCTTTTTTTGCTTGTTCAGATTGATACAGAGTTTGTGTGTAATTCCCAAGGAGAAGGTGCCCCTCCTCCTTGCCTCTCTTTATACTTCATAGGCAGGGAGTAGAGAACATACTTGCAGTGCTGATTTTCTTGAACATTTTAACAGTAAAGTAGATGAGGCTGGGTGTGGACACTGAATCAAGAGACACACATACGAAAGAACATATTTTGTCCTTCGTGGTCTATTTATATTCCTGATGTTTAAAATCAACTAAACTACTGGATGTGATTGTGAAATAGGAAATAACTGTGTAAAAGGCATGGATATTTTTCCTTCTTTTAACATAACAAGGTGGAGTTATAGGGGTTTTTTTAAACTTTTTAAAAAATTTGAAACAATATTGAAATTGTAAGTTTTTCCTTTTTCATTGGAAATCATATTTTATCTGTCTATCTTGAACCTGCTAGAAGCCTGGTTCTTAAAGATCTTGAAGATATGTTGTATGTGGTTAACTTGTACAAGAGAAACTAAATTTAACATGAAAGTGCAAAGGAGAAGAAGAGGCTGTATATTTGTGTTGTGCTGCATATAACCTCAAAAATCGTGAGGGTCAATGCTGTAGCCTTCTTTTTTGAAGTACTTTATCTTAACTGGTTAATCCACTAAAGCATTATATCACCATACAGATATTTATAGTACAAATTATACTTTGTTTGTTAGTAAAACTGTAATTTTCCTTCTACTTTTGTCAATACTGAAAGGAATTGAAAAATCTAATACCAAAATCAGCAGTGGGAACATTGTCTTCAAACTCCAGCAATGTGATTCAGCTGATCATTGATGCATACAACGTAAGTTCAGATTTTATTTGGATTGTATCAGGTTTTCTTGCTTCTGAGTTACTATGAGTTTTTCAGGCAGGTACTCCAAGATGGATTTTAGTTTTTCCTACGAAATAGGAAGTTAATATAGTAAACTATAAATACACTGCCGTTGCAGTAAAACCACGTTAGACGTTGAGACACTATGGCAATAGAAGGTTAGATGACGAGAAAGATACACTCTTAAAGCCACTTAAAACAACATTACAAAGAAGAAGTTATCATCAGTGTTTTCCCTTTTAAAAAATAAAATCCACAACAAAAAAACCACAAGTTTCTTCAGTGTCTTCAGTTCTTGCCTTTCTCCCATGTGGAAACAAAAAGGGCCATTTTACAGCCTCTTGACCCCAAAGACAATGTCAACATCAACCTCAGGGACCCCTGGGTTTGGCCCCAAAATATTTTCGTCATAGCTGTGTTTGTGTAAATGAGCCTGATTCCTCCTTTGGGGTACATTGGACAAACAAATGCCTCCAGCATCTGCGGAGACCTGCCCTGACCAGGGTTCAGCCTTGAGGAAGGGGTCACCATAGCGTGACTATGGGCAGCCCTGGGCTGGTGTTCCTTGGCATGTGGGAACTTGCACGATTTCAGTGTGCTCATAAGATTGGTGCTTAGACTGTGCACAGTTGTATAAAGTCTTTTCTTCAGCAAAATGCTTGTACAACTCAATTCAAAGTTAGCTAACAACTTGTTTTAGTCCCTTTCATCAGAGGTTATCCTGGAAAACAGTAAACTACCAAAAGGAGTGACAATCAGTTACAAGTCTTTCTGCAAGAATGGAGTGAATGGCACACAAGAAGATGGAAGGAAATGTTCTAACATTTCAATCGGAGATGAGGTAACTTACACTATATGTGCTGCTACTCAAATATAAGGTTTATTTAAAGTGTCCAACACTCAGTATTTTTTTTTAACAGTTAAGGCAAAACTCCTTTTAGTAATGTGGCACTCCATTTGTTTTTCTTTGCAGGTTATTTTTGAGATTAATGTGACAGCTAATGAATGCCCAAAGAAAGGACAAAATGAAACAATTAAAATTAAACCACTGGGATTCACCGAAGAAGTGGAAATTAATCTCCAGTTCATCTGTGAATGTCAGTGTCAAAGTGAAGGAGAGCCTAACAGTCCAGCCTGCCACGAAGGAAATGGCACATTCGAATGTGGTGCCTGCAGGTAAATAAGTAGGCATTTTATTTTTGCAGAAGAGAAATATGAGCAAGACCTTTGTTTCCTCAGTTAGGGTTTACTTGGCCTTACTAATTTTTTCTAGTGAAAGGACAAGAATTACTGCTACAGACCTATTTCTTTTAGGATATTTTGACATACTGCCTTATCTCTGCAAATAATCCCTAGACTGGAATTCATAGTATTGCTCATTGGTTTGGCAGTTTTGTATAAGTCAGAATTCATGTTTGGCCTTGAGCCAGTACTTTAAAGGGTATAGGTCTTTCTGCGTTTTCTCTTCATTTAATTTTGAAGACCATGTAATTTGGCAAAATTATGGATTTATGGGACAAAACGTGATGGTTTTGCAAGTATTCATACTGATCTAATTATATCCTTCTAATGTGAGATCTGTTGATTTCAAGAAATTCAAAGGCTTTCTAGGTTTTTGGTAGGAGCTTCTACCCATATGGGCACCAATTGTTTCACAGCAGGAAACAGTAAAAAGTCATGAAAGAACCACCTTTTTATTTTGGATGACATCCCAGTCTGTTCTCCCTACTTTATTTCTAACCTTTTGGGGTCTTATTACAGTGTTTCTTCTAATTGCCTATATCTATAAATCTTTCAGAATATATGTGATTTTTTTTGTATAGTTTTGCTTTTGAAATGTCCATCATTGCCAGTCACAGCGATTATATTACACATGCATTCCTTATTACACATTTGAAAATTAAGTTAAATTATATTGGATTTTCTGGCATGACACACAATGAGAGTAGAGCAAAATCTCGGGGTTTCAGTGGAGACTGGTTGAAGATCAACCTAATAGGTCAAGGTTCAAGCCCCTCGCCCCCCCCCCCCCCCCCCCCCCCAAAAAAAAAAAAATAAAATCCAAAAAAACCCCAACTCTACAGCAAAAATGAAAACTGTTTCTTCTTGGAAACCTTGAGAGGAAAATGGTAAGAGCAGAATGGAATTAAGATCTTCTCTAGGAAAATAAAATCCAGGACTTTTGAAAGCAGTATTGATTTCTGCCCAGTGAACTGTGACTGAAATGAAATGCAGAATTCTCATTCCTCATGGTTTAATATGTGACTTTTTTAAAATGAAGCAAAAAATACTGATTTACTCAGAGGATTTCTGGTGTAGAATGGACTAACATCTGCCTGGTGAAGTTGTTGTTGGTAGTTAATAGGTTGTTTAAAATACTGAGGTGTGGTCCCCTAACTGCCTAGTATTCTGTAAGTTGAGGAGTAAGTCACTTTGTATCCAGTGTTTAGTGGTCCATTGTGCCATTTTGCAGTCAGTTTTTGATGGTCCCTTTAAATAAGGAGAATAGATTTTTCCCATCTTTGTGTAGAAAGACTTAAACTTGGTATCACTGTTGCTGGTGTCCTTGTAGTTTCTGATGAGGTTGAACAGACCTGTGGGTAAGAACAGCCTTCTGCATTTGCGACAGTAGCAGTTTCCTGACAGAACCATTGTCTCTGATCGTCACCTTACAACAGGTTGTCAATCACTGCTGGGAACAAGAACAACCTCCCATTTGGTCATCAATGTTTTAACTTTGATAATGAGAAGTGCTGATTTCCAAAGATCTCAGATCAGCAGCTCTGAGGATCATCTACTGTCCTGCCTAATTGCTATTCTTGGGCAGTCTTGTCAATGAAAGATGACAGCATCTACAGTGAACAGTCACTCAATAATTACTGGTCTGTCGCATGAGAGAGGGATTAATAGTGGTTATGTGGCAATGTAGTTAGAGGTGGTGACACAGATTCCCACCTGGAACGAGTAGTCTGCATATGAGCAACTTCGTCTAATTTGCTCCAGCGGCTTCAAGAACGGGTACATAGATGTCAGCTAGAAATCTCATTTGAAGTTTAACTTGGAATATCCCTTGAGAAGAGTAGTCACTTTTACTCCTGTTCTTTGTGCTATTTTTGCAGTCTCTTTATTGTATGACTTAATTAAGCTTACATTTTTAGTTGTGTCTTTACCTTGCAGATGTAATGAAGGACGTATTGGAAGACTATGTGAATGTAGTACAGATGAAGTAAATAGTGAGGATATGGATGCTTACTGCAGGAGAGAGAACAGTACAGAAATATGCAGTAACAATGGAGAATGCATTTGTGGACAATGTGTATGCAAGAAAAGAGAAAACACCAATGAAGTGTATTCTGGCAAATATTGTGAATGTGATAACTTCAACTGTGATCGATCAAATGGTTTGATTTGTGGAGGTGAGAAACTACTTCAGAGTTTTCTGCAGGCAAAACTGCCCAGCAGTTTACAAGTCTGTCAACTCAACCCTGTAGAGTAGTGATACTTAGCTTAAAGGTCATAGCCACGTGATAGCAGATATGAGAATAACCGTGGGTTTAGTGATTGAAAACACTTGCCTATTAATAAAACAGCTCTCTGTGATCATGAACGTAGAGTGTATTAATACACATTTTACCTTCCTTGAATCACAGCTCCAAGAAAGATGTAAAGTGAAGTTGACTACTTCTTTTTATTACGGAATTACTCTCAGGTGTTATAGTGAAGAAAGCTGAGACAACTGGCTTGAAATTATAATGTTATGCTGGCTCAGTTTAACCACCGTGTTAATCAAAAGAGATAATGACCTCAGCTTACTTGTAATAGTAAGGGCTTGACCTGGTACTTGACAGGATACCAGGGAGGTGCTGTCTTGAGACTATTCTAAAAGGTAAGCGAAGACTAGAATGGGCAAGATGCAGGAAAACAGTTTAAATGCAGGAAGCAAGACTGATGGAACTTAATTCCCAAAATCCAAAGCAATTTAGAAAAATCTTTAGCAGACAGTGTTTAAATTACTTTGTTGTATGTATTTTTGTCCTATAACTTCCCTAGGCTGCTTTGCACATGGAAGTAACCTGGTAGGAGTGTAACTACCACCTCAATTTTGATTGTGATACAAAAATAAAATAGAGAAACCACTAAACTTTTAACTGAATTATGAGAACACCTCATCTGATTTTCTCAGAATATACTATTGCTCGCCAGTTCCACAAAGGACAAGAGCAGTGGTGGTAGCGTTCCAGAATATCTGGTGACGATAAGTATTGACTTAAATGCTTTATTCTCAATATAGTGTAGCCAAAGATCTCCCTTCGGGAGATACAGGTCTGTTGTTTCCTGAGTGAGGAGCATAAGGAGCATAAAGTTTGGGTGGGTGAGGTCAGAAGTACAGCAGCTGAATGGTCACGTTCTGGGGAGCCAAAGGTGTTTCATTTTTCTGTGTTGTGAAGTCTAAGTGCATTGCTCATCTTTTTAGGTTTCACTTTATAAATTTGCATAGAGATAGATACGAAGACAGGAGTGATCAATGCATCTATATACATATAAAATTCTGACCTGAAGCAGTGCTGTGATGCTCTCCACCCAGGAGATATGGCCATCACATTTATGCTGTTCTTGATCAGCTTTCCCTAGTCCTGTTGTTCTGTTTATAAAGGGGAGAAACACCTGTAAGTTTTTCAAGAAGGTAAAATTTATTTTGTAGCTTTTAATTCATTAGTGTATTCTTTATCTCTCCAGTAGGGTTTTCTCTTCCCTGTATCTTATCCTGAGATGGTGAACATTTATTTCTTACTGTCAGAGGTTTAGTTTTATGTTTAGACTTCATTTCACTGAAATACCTTTTCAATGCACAGGAAATGGTATCTGCAAATGCAGAGTATGCGAATGTTTCCCCAACTTCACTGGCAGCGCCTGTGATTGTTCTTTGGATACTTCTCCGTGTATGGCGTCTAATGGGCAGATTTGCAATGGAAGAGGAACCTGCGAGTGTGGCACCTGTAACTGTACAGATCCCAAATTCCAAGGCCCTACATGTGAAATGTGTCAGACTTGCCTTGGCGTCTGTGCAGAGCATAAGTAAGTACCTAAAAAACAGAGCCCTAGCTTCTGTGGATTTGAGTTTGTGATACTTACGTGTGCAGAATTTTTAAAACAAGGGCTTTGATACTGTGCTTTATTCTACCCTGAAATATAGGGAAAGCATATTGTATCATTCCTTTAGACAGTAAGAGTTGTTGGGTGAGAATCAAAAATTAACAAGAAAAACATTAATACAGTATTTTGATTGCTTCCAGGTAGGCTAATTATTTCTTAAGTTTTTTTCTTTGCCATTTTTTATTAGGCATACAAACGTGTATGTTATGCTGAATCAGTTTTAACCATTCAGACTCACTTGGGCAGGTTACAGCTTTCCCCCGTTTTGTGTGTAATTATTGACAGCCAATCTTCTGCAGAGCTGGAGGGAACAGTCCCATCATCTTGACCTTTTGAAATTAATGTAACAAAAATATATGTATACTGTGCAATTTCTAGAATACTTTAAAACTTCAGCTAAGCTTTTTGCTTAAAACTTTTATTCCAAGATACTATTGAAAAAGTCAGATTATCCTGACAGTCAAAAACTAAACTAGAACTGTGTGGACCAGTGAAATTTGCATCCCTGTCTTTGGAGATCCAAGTTTTTAGAAACAAGCGTTTTCTGCACAGAAACTTTGAAATTTATGATTAGTGGCTGGGCTGATTCCTGGGTTTTTTTTATGCAGGTCTCAGTGCAGTCTTTTCAGTATAAAAATCCTGCTCAGTCTGCTTTGATGAGCTACTCGGAGTGATACCCTACTGTAAAACCTATCTGTTTTTTCTAATCTGTCTTGTATCTCAGATCCTGTTTCACTGTAAATATTCTGTTCCTACACTGCATTCCCTGAGAGTATTCTTTTTTCAGGTGGAGGTGTTAAAGAAGTTTTAGCCTTATTTCCTTTTAGAGATTTAGGTACATTTTTTTCTTTTTTTTTTTTTTTTTCTTTCTGTGTTTGAAACTTGTGGGTCATCCAGGGAAAGAGGAATTTATTAAAGGGGGCTTTTGTTAATGACAAGGTGCATTAATGTTCTAGCCAGTAAAAAGCCATATCTTGCTTTATTTTTTTCCTGGCCTTTATGACAAAAAGATTAGCTTCTCTCTCCTTTATGTTTCTTCAGATTAAATGCTAGAAATCCTTTCTGAACGTATTAAACATTATTGCTTCTGATTTATACTTCCACAGGGACTGCGTTCAATGCAGAGCTTTCGATAAGGGAGAAAAGAAGGAAACATGTTCTCAGGAATGTATGCATTTCAACATGACACGGGTAGAAAGTCGAGACAAGTTACCGCAGCCTGGACAGCCTGATCCATTGTCACATTGTAAAGAGAAGGATGTTGACGACTGCTGGTTCTACTTCACATATTCTGTCAACTCCAATGGTGAAGCCAACGTCCACGTGGTAGAGACCCCAGGTATGAACATGGTGTTGCCTACTCGCTCTCCTTTCATCTTCATTGTTAATTCATGCAGTTGTGTACCACAAAGTAGCACTGGTTGTTTTGTGTGAATTAGATACATTTGGAAATGGGTACCTGTTCCGAGTGAGAGCTGTGGATCTCTGGAACTTGAGTGGCTTTTAAAAACCCGAAGTCTCTCTAGATCTAGATTTTTTTCTAACCTTCAGGCTGACAGAAGCAGGTTTTGTGTTTTAAAAACAAAAAGTCAATCAGATACTTAAATTTGTTAAAGTATTTCCACTTGACATACTTCGCAGGCTTGTTTTACATGTCCTATAGCAAGTCCTAGATACTTCAGTTTTGATAACTCTTTTTGACCAGGCTTGTGCTACAGGTTAGAAACAATGATGTCTGGAGGGGGTTGTTGCTTTTCTCTTTTCCTTTTCCGAATAATGTGAGGCCAGACTTAGGCAAAAAAAACACCACCGCAAAACTGTGTATTGTGCTGCAAACTTTAAATTATTTCATGCTGGCAGCATAAAATTTTACTTTTACTTAACTGAGGTAACTTCGAGAATAGATCCAAAAAGGCTTTTGCTTAGTTAGTCCTTCATAGTCAACAGTTCTTGATTTTGTTCAGTCTTCTGATAGAAAAGAGAGAACAATTCTATAGCTCAATCAGTAATTTACTGTTTATTTACCAAAAGTATTTTAGTTGGAATCACAGGATGTTGCATCTAACGCTGCAAAAATTCTGGTCTTGTACATTAGCAGTGTGTGGTCTCGTGATTTTTTTTTATAAGCCTGACACAAAATACACACCTTACGTGTGTGTTGAAAGGTTTAGCCTTGTATTCTACTCAAGGAATTTTCAGAACTGATCATTTGGGTGATCATCACATAGTACAGATCAGTGGCTAGCGGCTCTTAGAAATAAATATCACTTTAAGTCAGAATGTTTTAAATTCTGTAAAAATGTAGTTCAAAGTATAGTGGAGGGCCTTGAGCCCTGTCGTCTTTTAAGATGCGGTAACACATGCCATACACATTTGGCATCTGACCTTTTCTTCGTGGATGAGCTTCTGTTGTTTTCGTTAAGAGCACAATCAAGCCTTCAGACGCCAGGAGGCACCTTAATTTGGTGCCATACAGGTGCTGAAGGAGCAAGCTCTGTTCAGTAGAGTTGTATTCGGTGAAGCAGACACTTGTTCCTTACTGGTCCCCGAGGAATTCCTGTTGCGTCCCTTCCCGCTTCCCTCACTCCTGCAGAGGCCGCTGCCAAGACTGGGGGGAAGCAGTGTTCCTATTGACAGCACAGGAATTGCATTGATTTGCTTCTACCTTTTTCAGTCTGTGCATTGAGCTCTGCAAAAGCCTTTGTTAAATTTGTGATCATTGAGAATCTTATATTAATAGAAGAGTTGGGGTTTATTTTGGAGGATTATTATTTCTATGTCAGTCACCGTAAATCATTTTGCATCTATATTACTCTTTTCAAATACATAATTTGCTTATTTTGAAAGTACATGATAATTTTATCCAAAGAAAATGTTCTATTTCAGCAGAGATCAATTCCAAAGATGAGGAAATAACCTAAAAAAAACATATATATCTGAAAAATCTGTCTCAGAAGCAAAGTTGTTACTTATCTCTGTATATTGGCTACTAACAATAAGTCATCTGAGGTAAAATGAGGAACACCCTTTTTCTGTAATGCTGTTGACAGAGTATGTGGGAACTGTTATGCTCATCTGCATCTGTACTCTAGCTGGTTTAATCACTCCAGCACCATCTTTGACTTGGAGCTCTAGTGTGTTTAAAATGCAACTGCTAGTTATTTAACTCCAGTACTAAGGATAAAATTAAGCTGGGATGTTACATGATGTACATGCCAGAAATTCCTTTATTTGAAAGGACAACAATATTGGTATTTCTCTGATACTCAAAATACTGGCTTCAATACAAAATAAAATTTTAAAAGCATCTGGATGTGCACCACCTTTACCATTTTGTAAAGTCATGCTTCCCTTGCTTTGTTCCCTAGAATGTCCCAGTGGCCCTGACATCATTCCCATCGTAGCTGGTGTGGTTGCTGGAATTGTTCTTATTGGACTTGCATTATTATTGATTTGGAAACTACTAATGATCATTCATGACAGAAGAGAATTTGCTAAATTTGAAAAGGAGAAGATGAATGCCAAGTGGGATACGGTAAGTCAAGAGACTTTTATCTGTATAAAAGCTATGAAAGAAGAATTTTATTCATGTATCTTAAATGTTTCAGATTGTATTTCTGCCTTGTGGCTTACGGAGGAGCAGAAATATCCTTATTTTAAGCTGACTTTAAAACAAGTTCTATGTTACCACCATTACAAAAAAAAAAACCAAAAAACAACCCACCTCAAACCCAGCCCTCTTTGGGAAGTACCTCCTGGGTTAGAAAAGTGAGTAGTAGCTCCAGCTTGAAAGAAAATTTCAGAGAGAAAATGTGATGGTGACAGAACAGTTCAGCTTTGCAGTTCTACCGCACTTTTTACAACATATTGTAAAAATGTTTATCAGAAGATGAGTCACTTTTGTATAAAATGAAGAAGAATTTATGCTTGCGAAAGAGATCTTGTAAATACTCCTACAGGTTTAGTTGGGAGATTTCAATTACTGGTCACAGGATCATGGCTGGTACTGGTTTGTTGAAATCTTCCCAGCCCGTTGTCAACAGAAGAGTGTGCAAGAAAAACAAGCCTATGGTCCACAGGCTTACATAGGCTATAGGGTTGCTGCCTCTGGGAAATTTTAGGAATCTGCTCATCAAAAACCCTTTACTACAGTTCTGTAGAAGTTAATACCCACGTATGCTTGGTAAGAGAATACTTTAAAATAAATCTCCTAGGAAGCTTTTTGGTTTTATTTAAGAAAGCTAATTAATTCTATGCTGGGAAAAAACCCCTACTAACACTTTTCTTTATATATAGTATAATTTTTTTTTTTCAGTGATAGCTGAGAATGTTCTTCTCTCTTTTTTTTTTTTTTTTCCTGTTGAATTATTCGACATTGACCATTTCTTTTACTTCAGCAAGAAAATCCAATATACAAGAGCCCTATTAACAATTTCAAGAATCCAAACTATGGACGTAAAGCTGGTCTCTAAGTCTCAGTTTGTATCTTCTTTCATTTTCTTCCTTTTGTTTTTCCCTTTGCATGTCACTTCAAACTCACTGTGTGTCACAGTCAGTTAATCACAGTTTGAGTCTTGCTCAGTTTTATTTACTGTTGCTTTGATTCTGGGGTTTTAAAGAATGAAGCTTGAAAAATTTTAACTTGTTTTGACAGCAAGATTGCCTACTTACTAATACTACCAATACTGGCTTAAACTATTCTGCAAGTGATTTGGGGGGGGGGGGGGGGGGGGGTGGAGTTGGGTTGGTTTTGCAGCTAAATGTGTGGATATAGAATAGAACAGCTGTTAGGATTGAAGAAGCTCTTTGGATTGTAGAGAGAGACAATGTTCAGGGAAGGGATTGCCTTCTGTTTCCTCAAATCAGCAGTCACTCGGCTTAAAGTTGATATGTTTGCAAAGCTAGTTTAGGTACTCCTAAGATATCCCAGCCTATAAATATCACTGTTTTTATTAGAATAACTGGGAACATTCAGAGTAGCCTTATGGATTTTTCATTGTAACTGCTTTGGCTTATTAACCTAGTGTATAACTAGCCTGTACTTAAAGTGTGAAATGCATATATTCCACTGGTTTTATAATTGAATACGCTTCTTATTTTTTCCATCCTTATTTCTATTGAAACTGGTAGTATCCACAGTCCTTATAGCCCAGCTAGCTTGGGTGTCGCCATGGAAAAAAATGTTCATGTGAGAGGAGGAGATGTTCTTGTCCTGTCTAGATGCAGTTTTTCCCAGTTTCTTAGTCCCTCCTAAATTCTGCCGGCACACCTCATGTCCATTTGGAAATGCTGACTTCAGTTCTCTTCACACCCAACACGCAAGGAGAAAACAGCAGTATCCAGAAGAGCGAGTCAGTAAACCAGGAGTGATGGACAGGTGTCTTCTGTCGACTTTAAGGCTGCACTTTCTTAAATGTTTTAGGTGTTCCCCTCCTTCCCTGGGATCCCCAGCTGCTGGGGAAGGATGAGAAGGGGAGGATGATATGGGGAATGGATGTCAGAAGAGTGCTGAGAGATAAAAGCTACAGAGATCAGATTAGAGGGAAGGGAATGAAGAAGTAGGGAAGGCAGCACATCACTTTATCCAAGGGCACTTTTCAGGACCCAGTGGAAGGGAAGGATCTGTATCTCTAATTTTATTGCCTGCTGTCTCCCTTTCTGTGTTGTACTCAAAAGATTTTGTAAAGGCAAAATGAGAGGAGGAAGCAAGAGTTACGAGTATTTAAGCTCTTATCTGTCCTTGCTGTGACAACAAATCCAAATACTTTGTCTAGCATTCTGAGCTATATGATGAAATATACTTTCCTTTTCTCTGCAACTGTTCCACTTCTCAGCATATCCAAAACTGGTTGTAAAAATGTTAATTCTGCTTGCCACACCCACCATGTTCACCTCCTTTCCCTTTTTTTTCTCTCAGAGCCAATTATTGGGAAGGAAATGAGGTTCTTGTTCCTTTCTAACATCCCACATAATCCATCTGGTTAAGCCCGTTACCTTCTCTTCTGCTATTCACGTAATTGTGTACTTTCTGTTGCATGCAGGGCAAGCATCTAACAAACCATACAGCGTGTAACTTCCATTCTTTGCTCGTGTTCTCTACCCCCTGACTTTTTCAGGATCTCACGTCCTTAGTGCTGCCATTTCTCCTCAAAACGTACTCCTTGCAGAAAGCATTCCTCTCGTGTAAATGGAAGGATTGACTTCTGCCTTTTTGCTTCACTCACTGCAAAGACTGAAAGTATGAAACAGTGTGATTTTTTTTTTTAAACATTACTTTATCGTTTTTGATATTAATAGAAATAACAGAACTTTGGGAAGAGAGAGAGGTGTGTTTAGCTTTATTGGCCTCCAAAAAGGAGGAGATCAGTACTGGCAGAATAGGTGACCCACAGGAAGTAAAAGAAGAAAATCCTCCTTTCTCCTATAACTTAAGATTTTCTAGGGTTTTTAGATTGTTGAAATAACCTTTCATTTAGGTGAAGAAAGAGTTGTCTTGTATTGCCAAGGCAAGAAAGGAATCTAAAATCCCATTACAAGAAAACTACACTGCAGTAGGTCCCCTCCAGGTGTATACATATACAATAAAATCAACTGTGTGCAGTTTGTCTGACCCTTCCCCCTCTCCCACAGCAGCTTCACACGCTCGTGGGCTTTGTTACTGCAGTGAGTAAACTGCAGCACCACGAGGCTTGTCATGGACCCGGTGTCCAAATACGTCACTAGTCCTGGTCTGTGATGTTGTGAATGACTTGTCACCACAGCCTCCCCGCAGCTGGTGCTCAAGCCAGCTGGGTTGAGCTGAGCTCAGTTCGTCCTTGGCCTGCAGCGTTGCTGCTATCGTAGTGTCCTTTTGCCGCTGTTGAGCCTTACTGTCTTCGCTGCCTGTCTGGTTTAGATTTGTGCCGTCAGAGTATTTCCTTCACAACAGGCTGGCTGCTTTCCTCTAGTGTCCAGTCTGGGAGGTGACGCCCTCAGTCTTCTGCATTGCCCTTAACCTTGGCCTCTGCTTCATCCTCTGATGCAACTGCTGCATTACAGGTGGACAGATGACTCGTTTTGTATTACTGTAAAATGATGATGGATATTCAAGAAAGCTGAAAATAGTAAGAACCGGCTCTTGAGCAATGTATGTGGATGAGTTTAAATATTCTAGAGTGCAGTTCCTTGCAGTGACTTAGGACTTAAGCTACCTTTAGAGTGGGTTTATGTGACTGTTGAAACAGTAAGTCCATGGAGAAAAAAGGAATAAGAAGGTTAATCAAACATCCTGTATAATGGTTCATCTTTATGCAACACTAGACTGAACTGTTACCTTCTGAACAGCCCGGTCTAGTTGAAAATTAATACTGTTGCAAGAGCATATTCTCTGCTTGAAGGTACTTTTAAAAAATACCTCCATCTTTATTTTAATGTGTTTCACAAGGTCTTGTGTATAGTTACTGGGTTTTGCTTTTTATTTTGGTTTAAGTGTGCATGGTGTTACCATTTATGGGGCATGTGGCAAATGTTTTTCCTAACTTTGCATGCTTAAACCAGTGTATTCTCTGCAGTGGTGTAAAGAAAATGGGTTTATTTAAAAACAGTAGTAATGTCTAAGACAGCAGGTTTGGAATACCATGTTTTAGTGGCCAGTTAAAAATCTGGAATGCTGCTTATCTCTGAAAGTTTATACCATGTGCCAGCTCTGAGGGGCCCTAAGTGAGGTGGGAGTCACTGGACTAGTGGACATTTATTTACTACTTCCACGTTAGTTTTAACTATAAGCTATCTGTAGAAGACCTCGCCAAGCCAGGACTGAGACACAGGGATCAAGCATGGCTGGGAAGGCCAGGCCGTCGCTGCCTGCCTAACAGGAGATAGCAGGGAAGGAATTGCAAATCCATTGGGCACCTGTGTTGCAGTTGTAGGCAGTAGAGCCTCAAGAGCTGTTGAGCTGATGAAACGTAAGGTTGGGTTAAGCTGAATAGTTATGTGTGCGTGGAGTAAATCTCCATTGTTTGTAATGGGAAATGAGACGCTCCACTGACACAGGGAGACACCTAGTTAAGCACCTTATTCAGAGACATAAAACCCACTGTGTGCTTCTGAGAGCTCTTAGGAACATAAAGTACAAGTACGAAGAGCGACAGTACAGCATTTCAATTTCTTTGTAAATAGGGCTTATGTGAGATAAAGAGCATGTAAATATAAAGTTCTGATTTCCTCTAGAAAAAGCATTATCATGAAAAATTGACACTTATGAAAATTGCATTTTGATCATGATTCCAAGTTCAAATTAATTGTATGAGCAGCACACTGTAAATTTCCAAGTTATAGTCCTAACCTTTAGACCAATTCCTACACTATCTGACAGAAGTTATCTCTCTTTTACAAACTAGAAAAAAGTAAATATATACCTCCCTGCATGTGCTGGGGGCAGTATGGTTTGTAAAACATTGAAGGTTAAAAGCACAGTATAGCAAATATTACATAATGCCTCGCCATTGAAGAGCTATGCAGTATCTTCTAGTCTGAATGTGATACAGCCTGTTAAGTTTACAGACTCTTTGCATCATGAACTTTACTGATTTATATTTCTATTTCATTAAAGCTTGTCAAGGAAACAACATACGTTGCTAAGAACTCTGAGGCATAACGAGATACTTCAGTTACAGATTAAACCCCTCATCCCTGGATCTTTTTCCAGTTTCATTTACGTCTTTCTGTTGCAAAGCTTTTTATTAAAAAGATTGGGAGAGGGAGTAATTGTGCAGTGATTAATTTGGCTGAGAACTAACCACCGCACTGTATTTCCATGATTTTAAAAAAAACAACAAAACCTTAACTCCCCATCCCTTTCCAAACTAGTAGCTGATACACCTTTTTATCAAGACAAAGTTTGCCTGGGAACTGGTAAAGAGTCTTTTGCTGTTAAAAATGTAATTGTGAAGTGCAGCCAGCAATGGACACCTGGTTCCTCCTTCACCTCAAGTCAGATGACGTTGACTGAGATCTTGAGAAGAGTGAACAGAGAACCTTGACTTCCGTTGTCCAGCAATCCAGGTTCTGGCTGGACTTGGGAGACTCAGCTGGAGCCTCCCGGGTCTAGGCAGGATTGACATGCCTCACTGCTCTTTGCGTGTAGAGAAGCTGGCTTTAAGGACAAACACCCTTTTTCTGTGAAAGGGACTGTGACAGAAAGGCAGTACGACAGCTAAATATGGTCTCCCTTAGCAGCAGCTCTTGTTGTTGGGGTAGACCAGTTACCTGCCCTGTACCAGGTCTTGCAAACAGAAGGAACCAAATTTCCCAGGAACTGTGACTGAAGTCTCACACCAAGTTGGTTTCTTGCTTGCCTTGGCACCTTTTGGCATGCTCTGTGGTACTTGCGGTTGATTTTCCAGGTTTATGATGCTAAAAACAGACACACCTGGTGTTCGTGTGTTTAGGGGGAAGTTTTCCTTTAATTGACTGTAGAAAAAAAATCGGTTTAACCTGAAAAATTTTAAATGCTGTGAAATTTAATAAGTAGAATTAAATTAATATGGTTATATAGGATGTTTATATAGGCCATCTCAGACTGGGGGGAACTTCAAAGGGAGAGAGATTCACTTACTGCTATTGAAGGCCAGATAGAGTTCTAGCCAGAACTGCATTCAGGCTGACATCTGCACTGTACTGAATTTCCTCAGGAATTATTTGTGTGTGCGCAGGAAAGCTTTATATTGGTAAACAACATTTTATTTAGGTTTACTTATGTTCAAGTTCATCACATGATAAGAGCACGGTACTGCAGATCCAGGCTGTATTGGTAGAGTCCTAGTGGGTAGTCTTTTTTTCCTACTAAGATGTATCTATTAATTCTGAATTAATGTTAATAGTATCAATATTAATTATAATAGCATAAAATACTATTTTTGAGTTCAAGCTGTTTATCTTAGATGTGCACAGATGCCATAAATGGAGTAAGATTTACTGAGATAAAAGAAAATCTGGGAACAAAGGAAGCTTAAAATAAGCTTTAAAGTTTTTCAAATCTCAACAGGAGAGATGTAAGCAGTTGTTCTGTAGTCATTTCTCGTATCAGTAGAAAAAATGTTTTTATTACAGCATTTGCACCAGTACAGAAGAAGGTTCTTCATTTTATATGTGTATTTTATATATACGGGGTTTGGGGGTGAACCTGCAGGAATAAAATGAGAATGATGAGTACTGAATGTTCAGTATAAACATTCAATGTGTATTATCAGAATAGTACAAGCCTTTCCACTTTGTTAATTTATAAGTAAATTATAATACAAGATGAGCTGTTTAAATGTTTATTATAGCAGAATGTGCTCCGTGGTCAGTTTCAAACAATGTTTACAATTCTGTTCTTTAAAAAAAAGTATCATGGGCTGCAGACCCCTGATTTGATGGTTCAGACCACACAAGGTTCAGTTCCCGTGAAGGAAATCTGTGGTGTAAACTGAACAGGATCGTGCCCTAACCCTTTGCTTTATTAGCTGTGAGCATGCTCAAGTTGCTAGAGGGAAAACTAGTTTGACTTAAGCTGTTTGTGTGTACAAACAAAACATTAATGGGTAATTTCTTAAGCTACTTTTACACTTCTCACAAACACAGTGCTTTTTTCATCTCTTTAAATATTAATACAATTATTTTTCTCTTTCTAGGGTGAAAATCCTATTTACAAGAGTGCAGTGACAACTGTGGTCAATCCTAAATATGAGGGAAAATGAACACTGCTTGTATAACTTCACACACTGTATGCAGCATAGCGATTTTGTAGTCACAGTAAAATAGATTTAGGGCAAACTGCAGTGATTTTACTAATTCATTACATATAGGTTTGTTTTCCTGTGTGAAAATATACCATATGTAATATTTTTTTTTTTTTTCAAATAAAAGTAATCGGTGCCAGAGGTCTGACAAAAAAAAAAAAACCTTGAGACTGTGTAGCCTAGTCAGCTAAGGTCACTTGGTGCCTTTTTGACCTTTTCCACTCCCATGCTGTGAATCTAGGTCTTCTGCAAGGTGCGATACTGCTGTGGCATGACTGGGAGGGAAATGGTTAAAACAATCAGCATGAGGGCTCTGCCTAGCCATTTAGTATTAAACTTTTTAGCTTTACAGGGAAATCAGGGCTTGAGTTTGCAGATATAATTAAACTCATGTAGCATGGAGCTGGTGGTTAATCAGTCTTCTATTTGCTAGACCTATGATTAAGTATATGGTAAGTTGAGTAAGTTGGAAGCGAGCAGTGTAAAAGACTGAAATGTGTGCGCATACTTATTTTTAATTTGTAAGTTGCTTATTGCCAGGTTATGGTTAAAATGAAAGGGTTTGAGAAGAATGTTAAGAAGGGAAAAATAGCTTTAAAACATGTGCCATTACTGAAGAAGTTGCTGACTGGTAACTTTGCTTGGTTTTTCTTTGTAAATTCAAGCCCTGGGTGGCGGTATCATGCATAAGTACCTTACCAGGACGTCCTCAGAACACATAAGGGCCTTACGTGATACTGTGTCTTTATTCTGTAATGTTTCCTTGGTTTAAAGCCTGGTGCTTTGTCACCCTTCTAATCTTTTTAACATATTTGGTTGCAATTCTTTTTGTAATATTTTTGTATCAACATGAGCTTTTTTCTCTCTCTCTTTTTGAGCAGTCTTAGCTGTAAATTTGCCTTTACCCTGTAGCTAAGATTGCATAGTTTGTCATGTGACATGAGTCGCACATCATTCTTGACATGTGCCATGTATATTTGCCTCTGACCATTCAAACTGCATCATAGTCATATTCTTGTTTTAAGTGCCTTTTTATTTTAACAGATGTTCACTTTTTACAGTGCTATTACTGAAGTTATTTATTAAATAAAAGTACCTTAAAATACTTAAATCTCGTCTCTTTATCTTATAGAAGTTGATACTATCCAAAAATCTGAGAACTGTGTCTGTTTGGGCAAGAGGTAATAGACATTTTAATAATGCCAAGTATGTCCTTTAGGTCAAGTCTGAGAAAAGTTAAGCAGAAGTGAGCTTGGGTAACAAATGTTGGCTGTTGTATAAAATTCACAAAGGCCAGGGTGCAGCACAGCGCTCCGTGTTACGTACGTTGCCCGCTGGTGTAAAGCCCCCAGGCTTTTGTTGGCACGTGTGCTAAAGTAGTACATAGTTCAACAACTGTTCCAGCAAAAGGGCTCTTCGGTTAATGTTGTTTCACAACACAAAACAAATTGGAAATATTACTGCATTTTGTAGCAAAATAAAGTCTTCCAAATTTTTTTAAGTGTATAATGTTCTGGATAGATTATCAAACCCACCTTGTAATTAAATACATTCCTGAAGTATATTCATGGAATCTGTATGAGTCTTTTCTTTTTTTCTCTCTAACTGTTGGTGTATCAGGTTATACTGAGAAGCTACGGGGATCTGTTCCAAAAGTCCCTTTTAACCTTCATCTGAGGGCAGAAGGAGCCTGGTTTCCGGGGTGGGGTGGGGTGGGGGCATTGACAGAGAGCCTGGGCTCTCCATCTCTCTGAGGGAAGCAACCGGAGACAAAGGGATCCAAGGGGCAGCTATGAGGTGAACTTGCTTGTCTAAGGCCACTTGCTGGAGGGCCCACCGTCGGGTGGGGTGGGGGTCTGTGTGTGTGCAAGGGGGTGGTGCAGCAGCCGCTGGGTAGATGCAGGGGGCAGCACGGGAGCGTGGAGATCCAGGGGCAGCTGCTGGATACCCTGAGCGTCAGCCCAGCTGCGGGCTTGGTGGGCACTGTAGAGGTGTCTGTTTCCCACTGATGGACCTTCATTCAGATCAGCTGGAAAGGTAAAGGGGAGGAGGCCTTTGCTCCTGTTCATATCTCTGTGTGCGTGTAGGTACTGTGTACATGTTCGGGGAGACAGGGGCTGTCTGCGCATGCTTGCTGGGAGGAAGGTAACTGCGGGCTGGGCCTGGGGACACTGAGCTGCTGCAGCCTTGCTGCTCTTGGGCTATGGGATCTAGCAGCAGTTGGTGCAAATGAGAGCAAGCTTACAGAGGGGAAGAAGCTGTGCAATAATTTAGCCTGCTGTCCTTCATAACAAAGTCCGCAGTACTGCTCTGGATTAGTCCTTGCATCACGAATGCTCTTTCTTGTACTGCCTTTCCAACTGGAGGAACCACAACAGCCTGAGAATGCTGCCAAACCCGATCACAACATAAGAAACCGTAAGAGCCGCACCTGTATGTACAGTTCATTGTTCCTTCTGATACCGACTTAACAGAACTGCAACGTGACTGTGGCCGTGAAGGAGGCAACTCTGTTTTGGACTCTTGAGTACTTGCCTCCCTTCCTACTGCTTTGGTCAATTCCCCAGCGCTGCTGAGGATTTTCAATTGCTCCATAAGAAAAGATTCAGAAATTTCCCTAAACACATTCTGTATTGCTTGTCCATGCAAACTGTCTTCATCAGAGAAAAGGCAGCTTAAACAGGATAATTTCTGAATTTTATGGCTGTTAGTTTTTCAATATTCTAGAAAGATTAATCCCAAATTTCTGTTTCAGATTGTATCGGTCCCTTTCAGATCAGTCTTTCCCAGACTGCACAGAACACTGGAATCCTGAACTAACTGGAATTCATGTCACACATGGCAGGATGCTGACCTTTGGGAGCCCTGATCCCGATACAGCATAACCAGTCCTGAATCCAGCATATTTTTAATTACATGTGCATTAACCTGGTTCTGTCCACTCATCTATGTTACATGTTCTATAGTTTCCTTAGTGAGTCTGGTTTCAAAATGCTTTTGTGGCTTTTCACAGAGATGTTCCTGAAGGTTTTGAATTCAACTGGCCTGTTAAGGAGAGCTTTTTTTTTTTTTTTTTTTCCAAACCCTTGTTTAAACTGGGTTTCCAGTAGCCACTTCCAGCCAGATGGAAGCTGCTTAATATCTCTAAGCGAGCAGTTGCTTAAATGAGAGAGAACAGCTGGCATCCTACAGTATCAGATTCAAGATACTACAAGTGTCACAGAATGTATGATTTGCTTCAAAGCAGGATTGGATGCTCTAGCTAAGAGAGATGGTGTAGTTCAAAGATGGTAAAATTTAAGTGCTGGAAAACAGAATTAGTTATGAATCCTTCCTGGCTTATAAATACTGACCTCAGCTACTTACCCTGAGTTCTGCAAGTTGGTGAAGCAGTGAACTCTTACACAAATACCAACAGATGCACAGACTCAAAAGACTCCGATCCCACACAAGCCAGGTATAAGATCCCAATAGTATATCTGTTTTAAAAGAATTACAGTTAATATACAGAATATAACCATAGTCTAGTTATCCTTAATCCATCAATTTCCCTGATTATTTCTTTATGGCAGTTGTTAATAAAACAAAGTTTCTTTCCTGAATTGAAACTATAACAGCAAAAGTACAAGTCAGCTAAAGAAAATAATTCTCTGTAATCACGTAGTTTAACATCCATGAATAGCTTCACTGCGGTGTGTTCAGCCTCTTGCCTTAAACTACCGTGAGGCTGCTTGAAGCCTAGTCCAGAGCACAAACTGAAACAGCCTCTTAGCAGTCTTGAGCACCTACACAGAAGGGAAGCTAGGCTGATAAATATATACTTCCCTTGGGATTCTGATGTTTTTCTTTCCTTTTCAGCACAATTGCACAATATGACCATTTTTTTCTTTTCCATAACAAATACAACTTTATTCTAAGAGAAGCACAGAACATGAAGGGGGGGGACCCCAACTTTTTTTAAGTAAAACACTCATTTACTGAAGTTTTGGCATTGATCAAGTAGAAGCAGTGAAGGAGTATGCTCTAGCTATGAAGCTCTACTATTTAGAGGGTGTTTTCCAAGCACTTCTGTTCTTCTTTCTGAAAAATCAGAATTGCTGCCAAAGCAGTTATCTAGCAGAAGGAAAATATTTATAAGCAACTGAACACAAGTACCAGAAGACAGAGCGCTGCAAAGTAACTAAAGTGAATGCTCATTAACGATAATAAATACATTAGCCTCGATCTCATTAAAAGGGGTAAATTGCGGCTAGAAAAAACACTGTAGGGTATAATTTTAAATAACTTGAGGACATTTGGGCTGATCATTAATTTTAAATTAATTTTGAAAGCAGAATTTTTTAAAAGAACATAACAGTCAACTATGAAATTCATACAGATAAATGTAAGAAATAGCTTCTAAAATACAGAGAACTAAAAGTCAAATACTCTTGTCAATGGAAAATTATCATAAATATTGTATTTGTTTATTCTTCATAGGATAGCTGTACCAACTTTCTCACCTTGCGTTAACACTCCATTACACAAAACATAAAACAAGTATTTTTATCCACAAGAGATTTAAGATTTTGTAGTAATTAATTAATATTAAGATATTGTAGATTCTTTGCTATGTGAAATCTCACTCTTGGTTCCTTGCCTAATTTTACATACTCAATTAGGATTTCCAAAGCAGACACTGATACACACTTAAAATTTAATCTCACTTTTAAGTCATTTAAAGAGTAAGACTTCCATTATCAACATCTTGCACAGCAAACTTGAATATTCTTTTACATGCATATCTTTTTTTGCTATTTGAATGTTCCAAGCTGCATCTTCTTACCAAGATATTCCTTACCAGTTAAAGATGTCTCACTGCAAAGAATGAGTCAACATGCAGATGAAAGCATAGATGATTCTTCTCTATAAAAGGGATCATGAATCAGCTTAGAATACATCTGTTGAGCACAGCCTGTTTTTTTCTTTTGCTCTCTGCTTCCTGAGGACACTGTGAACCAAAGGAGAGAACAGAACTAGTACACGGCGCTGCTGGCAGCAAGGTGTGCTGGCCAGTGTGTAACAGGGTGACTGTGGAGAAGCAAAGTTTCAGAGCAAGGAATGAATGCGAGTGATCAGGGGAACACCTGAGGTATGGAAGACATGCACAGAGGAAGGGTAGACAGGCCAAGGAGGAGCTGGAGCACATACGAAAGAAAGGGAAATCCGTCTGTTTTCCTTAAGTCACCCATGCTCTTCCATCTACACATTTGCTTTCATATCCTTTTACTATGTTACTTTGTAATTACCAGTGAATCTGTCCGTGACTAACTGGTTTGTTGTCCTATTCTCAACTTTCACAAGCTCTTCAGATGTTCTTCTTTTCAGCAATCAAAATTTATCCCTTCCCGATGACCTCAATATGAGCTTTCTTATAGAAAGTGGATGATATTTGTGTATATCTTAAAAAAAAAAAAATAATTACAGACAAGCTCTATAAAATGAAAACTGGGATACAGAACATGGAAATGTTTGTACTTCCTCGACGACACTATCATGACAATACAGAACACTCAATATAGATTAATCAAATCATTGCATTTCATTAGAAAAAGTGACTATGTTGTTAAAAAAACTGAAGATGAATGAACTATGTATTTTTTCTTATTTACCTTTACTGTTAGCACAGGGCAAAGACAAGTTAAAAAAAAACCAACAACAAAAAGTGTGTGTCTGAAGTGCCATAGATTTTGTTCGAGAAGTATTTCCTAACCAAAGCACAGCCCTAAGGACAATCAGTCACCCAGTCATGTTTTTTTCTGTGTAAGTAGCACAGACTAGAATCAAGGCCTACTTCAGAGTCCTTTATTAAAAAAAAGGCGTCAGCAAACGGCAAGGCAGATCAAATGCATCCATTCTTCTAAACAAGTGGTAGTCTAAGAAGTAAGATGGGGTGAGGGATAGAATTCCTGGGTTTTTAATGAGGGTGCTGACATACCACAGTAGATGTATCAGGAACTCTGAACGGATGATAGCTGATAAGAGATTATAATTGCAAGACTGATAAAAACCAAACCATCTGCTACATTAGTGCCTAATTTCAAAGAGGGAAACTATAGAAAATAAACTCAAAGGAGTAGCTATAAACATATTTGGAGGGAGGCACCAAATTATTTGGGCAGCACAGAACCTGTTCAAGAAAGACTTTTGAAAGATCACACAAACAGAAGGACTGTAAACAGCCAGTGAAAGAAGCTGATCAAAGAAAGATGTCCTTGGAAAAGCTGAATTGCATTTAAATGAAGAAAATAAAAAAGAATAGAAACATTAGAAGTATGCTAAAGGGGATTTAGTGCCTCACAGAAGGCATAAAAACTAATAAATACATCGGAACAAGAAACCTGACACTGAGATATAATAAGGACAATTGGAATAGAGAAATAACAGAATATATAACTCATTCTTTGTTTCTATATTCCATGAGATATCCAACCTGAAATTCCCCATCGTGGGACAAATACCAGTGAAATTATTCAAACTGAAGTGCCAACAAAATATTTTAGAGATAAATCAACAAAAGGAGTAGCAGCAAACTGCCAAGAGTCAATGTTAATCATTTAAGAAGGCTTAAGGAACTCAAAGTCGAGTGCCGGATCTTACTGCCATATGAATGGAAAATGGCTAACATACTGTCTCAATTTTTAAGAGGCCCTCTGGGAGTTAAAAAAAAATAAATACAGAAGAGTTATCCAGATGTTTCTAATATGTGGACACATGACATATTGTGGAAGAGTCAACACAGACAGAGGGAGGTCATCTCTCACAAATCTAGACTTCTTTGAGGAAGTCAGTAACATGCAGACAAGGAGAGATCGTTTCATACAGCTGGATTTCCAAAGCCTTTCAGCAATGCTTTTCATCAAAGACCCTTAAAGAAATTTCCAGGGCATGTGAAGAAAATCTTCAAAAGAACACGTAACTATTAAAGACAGAAGATAGAAAACACAGCTTAGGAATTAATTACCAGTTTTCTAATTTGAGAGATGTCATTGACAGAGTCTTTGACCTGCTGGCCACACTCCTCGCAACGCAGTACAGGATACCATTAGCCGCCTTTGCCATGGGGGCTCATAGCTGGCTTGCTGTCCACCAGGACCAACAAGGTCCTCCTCTGCAGAGCTGCTTTCCAGATGGTTGCACCCCAGTGTGTGCTGCTGCCTGGGGTTATCCCTCCCCAGGTGCAGGTCTTGGCACTTCACCGAATGTCACGAGGCTCCTCTCTGCCCAGTTGCCAGTCTGCCTGGGTCCCTCTGAATTGCAGCACGACCACATGGTGTGCCAGCTGCTCCTGCCAGTTTTGTATCATCTGCAAACTTGCTGAGGATGCACTCTGACCCATCATCCAGGTCATTATAGAAGATGTTAAACTGTAAAGGGCCCAATATCAAACGTGGGATACGCCATCAGTGATTGGCCTCCAACTAGACGTTGTGCTGCTGATCACAACCTTCTCAGCCTGGCCCTTCAGCCAGTTTTCAATCCACCTCACTGTCCAATTATCAAACATACACTTCATCACCTTGTCTGCAATGAAGATACGGGAAACAGTGTCAAAAGCCTTACTAAAGTCAAGATAACATCCACTGCTCTCCCCTCAGAAAATCACATTCATGCATTTAAACCAAGGGAAACGGTAAAAATCAACCATACCTGTATATATTCAGTGACAAGTTCTGTTTGTGACAAACTACCTGTTGTATACTCAGGAAATAACGTACAGACCATCACCTTAATGCTCAGGAACAGTTCAGCAAAACATACAGAATAACTAGGGATTACTAGAAAAAGAGTAAAAAGCAAAACAGAATACACTGTCAAAAAAAAAAAAAAAAAAAAAAGAGAGTGGTGTGACTAAATCTTGAATATCACTTCAGTCTCAGCCTTCTCAGCAAAGATACAATAAAACTGGAAAAGACACTGAGGAGGATGACAAAGATAACAAAAGTTGCATACCAGTTTCTGTACAGGGAATGATTAAATACAAAGGGGTTTTCAGCCTGGAAAAGACAACTTAGTGAGGATACCATAGTGACCTGTCATGAGAGACAATGGAGAAAGTGAATAGGGGAAGACCAGAGTGATCGGACAAAGGTAGTTTCATGCTCAAAACAAACATAAGGTACTTCTTCCCATAACCCACAATTAAGTTGTGGAATACTTTGACATGCTGTGGATACCACGGATTTAAAACTAATAGATAAATTCAAAAAAGAATTCATCATGGGATATTAGCTACAGAACATAGCAACTATGGCTTAGCTTGAAATTGGAGATTATTCTGGGAAGAATGATAAACTCTTCTCTACACATCTGCTTTTGAACACAGATGGAGAGAGGGCACTGAATTATGTAAACCTTCAATCGGATCCAGAAAGGTTAGAAACCTTTATAATTTTTTTGTATTTACTATTCATGCCACAAAATTGGCTAGCTGCAAGTGCCTGAGCTTGTTGCAGACCTTTCCAGTTTGATTCCAAGTTGGTAAGCAAAAGCTTTCTTCTGTTACCTCCTGCATTTTCTCTTCTATCACAAGAGAAATACTTTGTAGCAATAATTAGAAGTAAATTACATTACTATTTCAAAATCTGATTCAAAAAAAAAGACTTATTTCAGTAAGATTGTCTGGCCTGCTACTTTGTGTTGCTCTAACAGGCACAGCAAAACATCATTCCACCCAGAACAGGGAGTAACAAATTCTTTTTATTTCAGGACTCTCCACTGATGTAGAACCTAGACCGCTTTTCCATAAATCTCTCAAACAGCAATAGGAAATCCGTGTATGTCAAGAGTTCTGGGAGCTGTTGCAGGAGAGACCTGGCAGAACGAGACACTTCACTTTAGTCTAATACATCAGAAAAAAATATGCTCGCACTTAGCAGTACTAGTACATGACTAGGAAAACACTGCCAGTCCACTCCTTCATATTCTGTTCTTTCATGTGAATTTGATTGCCAGAACAGAAAATCTCGCCATTTAGATGTAGTTTATAGACCCTGGGATTTTGTAAACCACCTATAATTTGGAAGCATCCAAATACATGTAACTTTCTATAAGAACTGGTGTTTTAGTGAAATGAACCAAGTGCCAATCAGTTTAATCCCCAAACTAAAATGTGATTATGCTCCTGTCTGAAGCATTATATGCAGTCAGCAAATAAGAAATAGTAAAAATAAAGTTTTATGTCGATTATTGCCTTTCAGTAGCATCTTCATCCATACAGGATCCAGAGCACAGAGCCCTCCCTGTGTGTGGGCAAGTATAACACAGTTCAGCAGTTGAAGGATACCAACAAATAACAGGGTTTTATTGGACCCCATTCCTTGTTTGAAACTGGATCACTGTGCAGTCAGAAACCTAGAAATCTTTTGGACAGTTGAAAACCGAGGAAGGCATGATACTCTATAACAAGGTAATTTAACACATTCAGCTTCTGCTGAGCTGCTGTCTTTGGCTTAGGCACCTCAGTTCTTCATGAAACATCTTAAGTGCCAAAGTAGGTAAGGTCTGACTTTTGCACAGAATTCAATCTTCTATATAACGCTGGCCATCAGAATTTCCTCAATTAATTCCTTTTGAGGTAGAAAATTAAAATTAAGGTAACAACCTGTTTTCATTTTACATTGGTAAAGAACACATCACAAAGCTGACAAGTATTCAGCTGGAATACATTTGACAGAACAGTTAATTCCATATTTATCTGATTTTGTGACAAAAACATCTTTCTGCAAAACTCTAGTGACTTGTAGATCTCAGCTATGCCAACCCCATAACTGCTATTAATAAATAGAGTAACTTCAACACCACTCAAAAAAGAATGTCAGTTTGCATGTTATCTTCCATAAACCAATAATGAATGACATCAGTGATGTTTCCTTCCCTTAGTTTTCTATTAATATTGCCCTGCTAAATTATTCTATCCAATGTTAAGCTGATGTATCCCATATATCCTTTTAAAGCACTAGCACAACAATAGCTCCATTACAGCTTTCTGGACATTTCTCACTGTTTCAAGGATTACTATAAATTAATATTAACTGTCCAAACAGCTCCTTGATCAAGCTCATTTATTCAGTATCTTTATGAGACACCCTTCAATCAGCTAATGCATATGCAGACTAGGACACTAACTATGCCGTTTGTAGTACAAAATTTTCAATCTGCAAGTTTAATATTTCTTTCCCATTTTCTGAAATATTCCATTAGTTCCATTAGAGTTTAATAAAACCTGGAAATCTGATAGAAATTAGTACAAAAAACTTTCTGAACCAAGTTTTTCCTGCTCTCAGAAAATCTTTCAAAGTTTAAATCATTTCCAAAGATATTCTCAGAATTTAAGTCTATCACAATTTTATACCAAAATGGTTTCTTACAACTACAATATTTTATCATCAAATTTCCGTAGTAAGTTTATATATTACAATTTCACTAGTCACGTAGCAATGCAGGTAGTTATTAAGAATTGTACTTAAATATAAAACACATTGCAGCTGACACCTTGAACCATAACACTGGTTTTTTTGGAGGCTTGTAAAAACAAGATAGCTGCAGCTGAATAGAGAAGACGAATACAGCCCACAAGCAATATTCTGCAGCTTCAGTAGAACCACAAGAGCATAACACAGCAATGGCTACAGCAAAAGGAACACAGAAGAAAAGGCTACCTAAATTAGCTCTGCCTTCTGTGCTTTAGAACACAGATCTTCAAGGAACTTGGCTGCAACATCCCAAAATCAAATTTTAAAACCTAATTATGAACTTTATGGTAAATTTGATTAATGTTAAAATTACTTAAATACATATTTGGATCATTAACTATTGTATTTCAGGTTTATTAATTAAGTACTGAATTGGGAAGAAAAAGATTGAGGGATCTATCAAAAAAGAATTTACAGTCTCCTGATTTGTTTTCCTATCTTGATAGGGCAGAAGACTCTTGAGTCTAATTATCTTCTATAGTGTGTAGATCAGTTCAGAATATTAGCTCATGCTTCTTCTATGACTAAGAAACATAATCATCTAACACATTTCAAATCAGACACAAATTATAATAATATTTTCATTTTAAAAGTAGATATTTAGGCATCCATCCTAGGACTATCTACCAAAGCCAGAATTTTTATACATATAAATGAATGTACATACAGGGCCTCACCCTCTGAGCCACATATGCTTAGCTGATTTGCCACAGAAGTCTCCACTTGCTGCAGGTCTTTCAATTTCACTTCCAGACTTGCAGCTAAAACCATTTTTAGCTCATATCCCTTCCTCTCTATAGAAAATAATAGAGTATTCAATGTAAAGTTTTACAAGCTCTTATAATAGAAGATTTTAAGCTACGGTGTTGATTGTTGAAAAACTGCTTTTGCATATTCACAGTAAATACATTATACTAAATATTAGACACGGTAATTACTCACAGTTGTTTTAAAAGTATGTAAACTGAAGGACAAAACCATTCTGTAAACTGTTATGTATTATCACATAAGATATAATGCAGTTATGTAACACATGCTCTCTGTACAGCTGAAGGAATAAAAGCAAGTAATTCCTGCCTGCTGAGACTTACAACTTTGATAGAATTTTCCGATTATCGTGATGATCTAGTGTTGCAGACATAGCTTAGAAATATATTTTTATGCACATTCAACTATTATACCCCTAACTTATGAGTTATTTCAAATATCTTGTCTTTAAAAATGCCTAAGTAGCACTCAGTCAAACTAAAGTACAGCTCCCCAGTGTCAGAACTTCAGTCAATGACCATTTTCACCTATGCAAATAATAGATATTCCCTTCACCTTCTTACTTTTTTTTACCTAAGTCCCAAGCAAAGGAATTCTAAACATTTAAATTTGCTAAAATAATTTCCATGATTATAAAAAGCTAGTCCTGTACTGTTAAACCTGAAAGATATGCATGTCTCAGTGATTCTACTCTACAGACACACAAAACTGTTAGTGAATAAATAATACAGTATCAGACTTCAGCTGTGTACTTACCATTAGTGCTGCCTGCTTGGCTAGCTGCCAAAGCCAGCGTTTCCTGCGGGTCTTTCGGATTTGATTCCAAAATTGCAAGAAGTCTTCTCTGATTTGGTAGCTCATTTAGTCTAGTATCTGCAGCAGATACAAAATATCAGATTTATCCAACTATCAGTTTTTTCCAACTGAAATATTAGTTGGAAAACTACATTCATATATTTCTTTTAAAAACCGCATCTTACTAGATTGATGTTGAGCTTAAAATTTACTTTATATTGGAAACAACATCCACAATATAATAAATTATTAGCCTATATGTGAGTAATCTTTAAAAGAAATTGCTAAGCCTTGAAAAGAAAATGCTGTCCTTTGCTCACATTAAATAATACAAAAATTAAAAAGTGCATAGGTAATGAAAAACAGTGGCATTTTTATTATCTTAACCCTGCTCTCCTGAACGTGTTATATCTTAGATCTAAGCTCTTCAAAACAAAGATTATCTTCTTGTTTGTATCACAGTGTAACTGTGATTCTCATTCCAGCCTCTAGGTCATAATATCCTATTTTCCCATCTTGCACGTTACAATGGAAGGAATTATGGTCAGACATAGGACTGGGGGTGGCTTCCTGACCCTAATTGAACCAGTCACAAAATTCTCATTAACTGCAGCAGAGTCCACCGTAAATCATACAATAGTATGAATCACCTGGCTCCCGAGTGCAACTTGTTGCCCCCCTCAGGGGCTCAGCTGCCTGTGGTCAAGGGCAGCTCTGGTTTGATGCAGCTTGGTAACCTGGGGAGCAGACTGCCGTGAGAAGAGCTGTGTGAGTAAGTTGTGAGAGGAGGGTCTCTTCTCCTTGCCTTGGGAGCTGTGGGAGCTTTCAGGCCCTTGCCAGAGCTATGTTATAGGCATGACTTTGCCTGGCCATAACCTCGCTGATCTTGACCTGCTGGCTTGACTTTGGACTTGTCTTGTCATTATAGATTTGAGTGACAGTCACTGGACTGTTGACTGAACCTGGTTGCATTTACCACCCCTGTTTCTGACCCTGACATGCTGACTTGACTTCAGATCATGTCTCATCATTTTGGACTTCTCTTGTGACCTATACTGTTATATGATCCTAATTAAAATAACCCTCTGCTTGCCTGGCCCAGCTACGGGGGGATTGTGCCCTTAGTGAAGATACCACCCCCAATCATGTTGTTGTCATCATCACCTCCTAGATGGCCTTCCCTCGTGGAGCAGCCTAGTCATGCCGCTCCCTGACATACATCATCTCACTCTCCTTCTCCCATCTTTTCTTTCTTTTTTACCTTCTTCCTGTTTTTGATACCATTGATCATTCTTTGCCTTCCTGGAATTTTACACTCGCTAGGCTTTGAAGATTGGTTGTTTTGCTCCAGTTATTTTCAAGACTGTTCTTTCAGTTCATCTCTTTGTGAGCCTTTTACTCTTTCCCCACTCTCTCATCCCCAGAGCAGTGTTTATAGCCTTTTGCTCATCTTAATGTTCTCTCTCCAAGCAATTTCATCAGCTGACACATCTTCAGCTGTCTCTCTGCTGATGACTAACAAGACAAGCTCAGCATCATTAATTGTTCTTCTAGTAATATTCTCCATCTGTCCTTCTCTTTAGTTATGTCATTTCAAGGTTTTAACAGCTTCAACTAAACTTGTGAAAAGAGCTAATATCTTTCTTTCCAAAAACTAACTTTCTGGATCCTCAGGTGCATAATCTCAGGACACTTTCAAAGTTTTCCTTCACATTGCTCCTAATAAAAAAAGCCACACATGCCATTTTGGGATCCTGCTCTACTCAAAATCTTCTTCCCATTTGTCCAAACAGAAGCGGCCTCCTTCCAATCCTTATAAAATGTTATAAACCTCCTTATAAATACACTTTCAGTTTGCTCATATAACAACCTTGCCTCAACACCATCCCATCTGAATTCTTCCGCCAGCTTCCAGTTCTCTTTGACATCACATTTGACATCCATGTGATGTAGTAAATCTACACCTTGAAAAAAAAAAATCTTATATTAGATAAACTATAATTAATTAACAAGTTGAAGAAATAACTGTGCTAGTTTTAAATTAGCCAGATATGTACAGTAGTCAATTAGCAGCAGTGAAATACCACCAGCAACAGCGGTACTGAGCTTCTTGCCAGCTCATGCACAACTTCATGGGTTTGTGGATAAATATTCTTCCTGTTCTTCTGTACAGCTCTACAGTTCCGTCATAACATATTCTTTCGTTAAGCTTTATGCTTATTTATATTTTGTACATTCTGCCAGTATTCCCAGTCTTGTTTATTTGTTTGACAGTCTGTCATCTATATATCAAATAATGTAAAGTCTTTTAGCCTATGTGCGTTTAAGTTCCTCTTAAAATAATTCTGTGTTTCATGGCGTCTCCAGTAACTTTCACTTACATCTGTTTCTTCATCTTGAGACTGGGAGTTGCTAAAGCAGTAACACTTCTTGAATAAGTTCAATATGAGGTGTTAGAGTAAAATAAACAGGGATCTAAATAACAGAATACAGATCTCTACATTTATGCTGCATTTACCAGTACTTCTACCCATTTCATTATCTTCAAAAGCTTCTTTGTCTTTCACATCTTCTATACCTAATGACAGCTTAGCAGCCATGCTGTGCAAAAGCTCAACTGTTGTCTTCGTAACGATAAAAGCTACTCAGAAAGGGCGTTCAATAGAGACAACATCTAAATAATGCCCAATGCTTTTCCTCTAGAAACTGGCACGTGGTATTTTCTAAAAAGAGTGAAGTGAACTTTCTGTAACTCTTCAGAATTAGACTTTATTGCATTTCTTGCTGCAGGCACGTGCATTCCATAGTTTCATTCAGCAACGAATATGTACCAGCATTTTGGCCCATTTTGGAAAGCGCATGCATAGCACGGATGTAGTAGTTTTGTCCCCACATTAAGATTTTAGATTTTGCTGTAGAATATCCTTACCTCATCCTTTATTATATCATCTTTATTAGCCATTTTATACAGATAGATGAGGAACTGGCACAAACTTATGGTTTTATGGAGTTGGCCAAGTTCCAGTAAAGACTGGGGGGGGGGGGGGGGGGGGGGGGGGGGGGGGGGGGCGCGGGGGGGAACCAAAAAAACCCACCTTCACTGAGGGCAAACTCTCAACATCCTCAGGAAATGTTTAATGTTCTCTTACCAGGCCCCTACACAATTAGCTTTCCACTTACCAGTTTTCAGGTCAGGTTTTGCTGGTGAAAGTGTTGGTGCCTGTTGCATTTTACTTGACTTATTAAAGGAAGTCTTTCACCATTTAAGAGAAGTTTTATCTCATTGGGAATGTGACAAAAGCAAAAAGTTACTTCAGGAAAACACATAGGCCTTAATCTAGGATACAGAAAAAGAGTAACATATTTTACTTTGAACTATGTTCTATATTTAATTTATTTTTATATTTAATAGTATTATTTTTGGATGATAGTATCTTATATATAAATACATATTACAACTTTTATTATCATTTATATTAAAGCCCCTGCACTCTCTCCTGTTAATGTAATGGAGCTTTAAAATAGCTGAAGCAACACTAGTATAAAACACATTCAAGTTTATGTTTATTGCTAATCTGAAGATCAAAAAAGGATTAATACATATCATATTTCTGTTGTTGTTTATTTACCTAAAACCAAGACTAAGTTTTATTACTTTGCAGCAAACTTATTTGCAAGATGAGAATAGGTACACAACCAAGGAAAGGTATCTGAAGACAGCAGAATCATTATCTCTTTTTACAGAAGCAAAACCTGAAGTCTGAGGGGACAGGGATGAACAAGTTTGCAAAAGGTTAAGAAGTAAATTAGTTGCCAATATGGAAATATCAGTGCAGCAGTGAACAATGTCCTTTTCTGTCTAAAAAGACTGTAAACACATGGATGAACTCCAGTTCTCCTGGCTAAATATCAAAGAAGATGATTTCATTAACTTGTAGAATTTAAAAAATTTGTTTATGTTGCCATATGGTTTAGTGCATAAACAATAAGCACATAAGGCTGACAGTCATTTCACCAATTGCATCACAAACCTCACCCGGGTCAGGTGTGTCTTATTTCTAATAACCCTGAAAGTTCCAGTATTGATGATATAAGACAACGTGATCTAGTTATTCAAGGGAAACTGACTGCTACAGAAAATAGCCCATAATGTTTTGTGAAGTCACTTTGAAAATAGTAATTTCTATTACAGGGATCCTACATTATTGTTTTTCTAGATCTAGGTAAATTATGGGTATTCTCTACTTGTGGCATAGGCTCCTCACCTGTTAACTGTTGCAAAAATATAAGCTTTACTTGTGTAAATATTCCCCACGCAGCAAAAATTTTTAAATAGCAGAACACATTAATACACATAAATATTAATCTTCTATTATATTTAACAGTTATTTTAAATTCACATTTTCTGCGTGTCAGCGTGACTGAATGTATTTTCATATAATCAGCTCCATCAGAAATATGTTCATTGGTATAACAAATTCCCAGAGAAATGTTGCTCAGTACCATTAAAATACTGGATTTGGGAAGTGTATTCCAAGGTCTCTGGCAATCTTGGTGCAATGGTACTAGTTACAATCAGACACCCTTCTCTCAAAAGAAATGTTAAGGTTTTCCTTTGACATCCACTACTTCTTTTTAAAGTCCATGGAAGACTTTCTTCTTCAAGTAAGATGGTTTTCAAAGTTACATTCTAAAATGAAAAATAGTAGCATTACCTTATATTTTTTGGTACTATTACAATATTAATCGATTGTTAAATATTCTTATTTTAACATACCTAAGTCCTGAATAAACTCATTCAAACTATAAATTAATGAGCTATTTTTAAAGAGCTCAGAAGTAATTATTTAATTTACTAAAACTAATTTCTAAACACATGATGGAATAATAGTCCCCTTTTTTCTCATTTTGATTTACTCCCCAAATTCACAGAACCTAATACAGAAATTAAGTTCCATCTTCACTTTTTTCCATCAAATTTTTCAAGACTGAAAAATATCAAACCAGTGAAATGCTGACAGTTGATAATTTAAAAAAAAGATCTTTAATATCTTGAAAATTACAGAATATATATAATCTTTGTGTGGGGACTTAGAAGGTGCGTGTTTTGAACTACGGGAGCAGTGCTGGACAAAAAAAGAGACCTCTCATACAGCAGTGCTGGAGAGAGTATGTCGTATCCCACTGTACAAAGAAAACCAGAGATGCTAGAGGTTTGCTGTAGCATACGGCTGCTGCCATAAAACCCTCTAGAATCATATTCATCATTTCCATATAGCTAGCATCCATGAAAGCATTTTACTCCAAAAATATGTTATTGATTATATTTTAACACTTTTACAAGATAATCTTATATATTCCAAGTTCTGTGTTAGGTTTTTATTTGCTTGCCTCACGAGATTCTTGTAGACTGCTCTCAAGTCAAAATACTGTAATGTAATAATATAACACTCAAATACATTCCACTACTCCTTGTGCTACTTTGTGCTACTGTCATGCAGAAGAACTGATGTCCAAGACAGAAAGTCTTTTGATGCACAAGTCCCCAAAAGTCAAACATGTTGTGTTCAACTGCTGAACTTTAATTTATGAAAGGGTTATCTGCTTCACTATAGTTTAGGGAAGCAAAACTCATTAATATATTCCAACGTGGGAAATAGAAGTACCCAAGAGCCATATAGATTATTTTAGAAATATAAGAAACACTTTGGTTCATCTTTTTATCTTGATTCAGTTCCTTTATGTTTGTATTTTCATTCCCCTAAACAATGAGAAATGTTGAAGTGAAACATTTTACAATTTCGGCAATTTGACAAAACTGAAATAAGAATAGGACAGATAAGAGCACAAAAGAATCCCTTCTACTGCAATCAATTTCTCCAAGTTTAAACAGCTACAGTTCAGGTTACAAACAAGACAGTTTTCACAATGAATGAAGCTCTGCTCAGTGTTAATTGTTAACAGATAGAGAACACTGACACAGCCATAGTCCAGTAATAAAAAAATACTAAATTAATCTGTCCAGTGTATAAAGGAATTGAAAAAAACTCTGTCCTCATTTGCCTCCATGTCTTCTTCCAAAATATTTTATTACTATATTAAGTTCACAAAACAGACTTTAAGATCGGAAGGGAAGAAATGCAGTATAAATTATCAGGTACTATGGCCACCAACATCTTGGAAAATAAGTACTTCAGAGTTTAAAGTTATTTCTTCTAAAAATTATTTATTGTTATTTGGACTGAGGTTCACTTATATATTTCATTTAGCATCAAAACTGATTGCAAAAGTTCTAGCATATCATACACTTCCAGCCAGTATTCCCTCCGGCGCATCACAGTTCCCTGCCTTCTCAGTTGTACTACTCAAATGATTTGTAAGGCTATGGTCTGAAGTGACCTATATTTTAAAAAAAGAAAACTTTGCTGGTTCTGCTTTTTACTACTGCACTGAACTCTGACTAGTCTCCAAGGCACACTGAAAAACCTTACCATCTAGCTCCTTCCGACTAAAAAAACACCAGAAAAATACATCCTCCTTGCTGTAGCTGGACTAATTTGATCAGTTTTTCCTGTACTGAGTTTCTATTTACTGTAAAACAAAGGGAGTTATCATGGTTGATTCTTGAAACTGTATTAGCCAAAAAAAAAAAAAAAAGGGAGTCTTAGAAATGTATGATTGCTCTTCAGAAAACGACAAGCACAAGTATGTCCTCCCATTCTCCTTTAAAAGCACTATTTTTTTCAAGACTATGAGGGAAACCTGCTAGAAAGCTGGATGGATTTAGAATTTACATGACTGAAATACAAGGCTTTCTATTCAGAGATGGAAGAAAGAAAAGAGCTGCTGAATGCTGACATAACTCAGAACAATCATTAGCGATGCTGTAAATTATACTGACATAATGTACTTTCCTGGCAGAACCTAAAGTGCTACCTATGAGATCCTGGCAAAATCATCACCTCTTTTTATCACATTTCATCTGCAGCAAGTGGATAATAACATTTATCCATCTTTATACATGAGATTGAAATTATTGTATGAATCAGTCCCGTAAAAGCCAAAGAACTAGCATGCAGATGCAGCAGTTTTCTCTTGTCTTTCTGAGATTAGTTTGGGTGAAATTCTTGTATATTTAAAAACTTGGGTAGTAACTTCTCTTGATGTTTTAAGGAGAAATGTGATAAAGTTGAGAAAAAATAGTCTGCTTCCAGTATAACTTTTCTTAGCAACACTGAACAATTTTGAAAGAAATTATATTTTTTAACTGGAGTATTACCTAAAATGAAGCCATACTGGTAATGAAAGAGTCGGTAAGAGCATGGCCATGGTAATTTAAATTATATTGGTACTATCTTTGTCATTCACAGTGAAGAACAAACTGTGGTCCCTGGGCCAACTGAGGAGACTACATTTAAGACTAGAATCCTTCACAGTACGCTGGCTGTGTTCATACTTCCTAGGAAAGGGAATACACCCTGTCCCCATACACATAAATATGCACCACGTTCACCACTCATTTGCCTCATGCACAACACATGAACATGCCAGTAGTCTTCATGCCAGGGGGTTTTGCTTGACGTGTCCTCGGTGACTGTTGCTCACTTACGAGTACATGTCCTAGTTCATCACCTCCTACCTCTGGGCCAGACTAAACCTCCAGAAAGGGCCATCTAAGCCATTACTATGAGGACAGTTAGGGACATCCTGGAAGAACCAGCGCTACTAAAACTGCAGTAATAGGAAGAGATACTTACCAGTGGCCTAACCCTAAGTTTCTGGCATTGGGCTGAGTCATGAACACTACAGTAAGCTTCCTTCTGTTCTGAGGTTTTGAGTCCCAGAAGACTCATTATAGCTTGCTATATCTCAAATGACTCAGCAGCAAGTGTAATTTGGATAGGGAGAATACTTGCACACTGGGAAGGAAAATCCCATGAAGCTTCCACAGTCCTTGACTTTCACCAGCAGGCAGTGGTGCCAACTGGGGCAAGACCACTGTGGGCTATCTGGTGATTTCCCAAACCCTCAGAATGTCCAAATCTGCATTCATTACCAACACCAGTTACATTGTATGGGCCACTTCTCTGTGAGACTTGGGTCAAATGCAGAAAAACAGTCACATTCAGACCTTCCTAAAGTCTGGTTCCTGCGTCCCACTGAGAAACATGCTCACAGTTCATTTCAATCCTGAATTTCCTCAGGGTCAAGACTGAGCTGGAATTTAATTAACTGACAGGCAAGTAGAAAAGTCACCAAGGATAAACAAAGGTAAACATGATATTATAAGTGTGGAACACTTCAGTCTGCCTGACTGGTTCATGTGAGCCAACAATTTCAGAATGGGATCTCTGCACAGTGGGGTATTGCTGTTATTACAAGCACCCCAGGCTTCTGCACAAGCAGATAAGAGCATAATGTCTGTGTTCCCCCTCCAGTTCGGGGCTATTTCTGCCCATCAACCAACAGACAGGTCTCCAAGGATAATGAATATGCTTAATAGTGATATTGCAATTTATAATGATTATTCCTGAAAAATAAATCTTAACTGGAAATAGTTGGATTTTCCATCAATTCCTCGTGCCTTAAAATACCACAAACAAATGTAAAAAAAAAAAGGAACACACAAAAACTTATTTTCTGTTTGTTCTTGCTGCTGTTGACCTTTGCAGCATTTTACCAAATAACAGTGATGTTGGCGCCTCACTAGTATGTTTAGAATACTGCATATTTGTGTGTTCAGATGGACAAGTTGCAAGTCTTGGAGTCTTTTCAATTGTAAGAACTAATTCCTTAGGTTTATCCAACTCCCCTTGCTCCTGAATGAGATCTTTTTCTTTTAACTTGCTTGCTGAAACCCCATAACCATTACACTTCTTTCTCTCTGCTAATCCTTTTCTTCATAGTTTAAGATCTTTTGAGATGGTGCTGCAGCTTCTTCAGTTTCTTCCATTTCTGCAGGACTTCTTTTGTTTATTGCTGGTTTCCCTCGATTGACTACTGCCAATTTCTTTACTAATTCATCAGCTTCATTAATAGACTCGATAGTAATACTGTACAGCCTTCTCCATTGCCTTCACTTTAAGTTATTTTTTTGGCCTTTCTTAGCTGAATTTTCAGCATCTTTTTCACAGCAGTGTTAAAAACATCAATACGATCCTCTTCTGCATTTTTGTAACTAATGTTTGTATCCTGAACAACTTGTGTATTGAATACAAATAGATTTTGCTAAGTTTAAGTTGCTTGTTAGCATTTGTAGCTTCCTATTAAAGTACTTGTTGTAAGATATTGGCATTAAAATTATGTTGTTGTTTGGGTTTACTTCAATGTATTTAAATACTTCCTTATGCCCTTTTCAATTGAAGTATGTTCTCAAGTACTTTAAATCTAAAGATTGCTTAAGCTTCAAGTCAAATATGCACTTTAATATCTGTAGCGCAGCTACAGCAAAGCATCTTTAAACATAAAAGTAATATATAACAAGCAGTTAAACCATTATTCAAAGCTTTTCAAATAGCAATGAACTGAATATAGAAGAGTTGAATTAAGCTTTTATAAGAAGTTACTGAAAAATTTCCCCAAGAGTTTAAAGATCCCCAACTTTTAAGTTAAAGCTCGCTTAATACATTAAAATATAGCCCCTTCCCTAAAAAGAATTCTACAAGTTACAAAATAAAAGCTAGGAAAGACAAATTAATGTTCCAGCAGATAATTTTGCAATTCTTTTAAAATATTTATATTGTAATATTTATAGCACTTAGTACAGAGGGGACAGACTGATCAAACTTCCATTTCCTGCCTTTTTTTTAAGCTGCTATATTTTAGCAGTTTGTTAATGTTTTCAGTATACAGGACGTATTTTTCAATGTTCCTATATTTTTAATTGGCAAGTTGCAATCTTGTATAAGATTATAGAGAATCTGTAAGATTAATCTCATCCAGCTTCCATGTCTACATTTGACTTAGTCTCCAATTAAATTTGTTTGTTCTTTTAGTGAGTGGAAAGAAATTAGTATTTCTAGAACACCATTCATCTCTACCCCAAAACAAATACTTGAAACAGTTCAGATAATCAGGCTTTTCTAATAAATGATTTATCTGTTAACTATAAAAAGTTTAGTAGAGCAGCTCAAATACAAATGTCTGTGTGACTGACCTCTAACGTTAAGTGAGATTTATCTCATATTAGGTTTCCCTTTTCTTTGAAAGGGGACTAAAAAAAAGTCTACTACAGTGATATTACCACCCTCTAGGAACTTCTCCTTTTCATTCCCCAAATTTAAAAAGTGTTGATCCTTGTAAGAAATGTATTAAAAAAGAAATACAAGCCAAAAATAAGACAAATTAAGAGGAAAATAAAGGTTAATTTCCCTTCTTCAATTACATCTTTCCAAAACTCAGATATTTCTTTCATTGCCTTATCCCAGACATACTCACACCTGACTGCAGGATATTTTGGGGAAAATCCTTTTTTCTTTCCTGGAAACATCTGGTATTGTTATAATTTTTCAAGGATACCAGATTACCACAGGAATGATATAAACTGAAATGGCAGTTAAGTTTCTTTTAGAATCTGTTAACAAATGCTCTTAAAATTAAGTAAGATGTGTTTCATACTACTGAGAATAATGAAGTGCAGAGAAAAGACCTTTTTAGATAGACATGAATAACTAATTTTTCTTCTAAAACTGACATTACAAACCTTTTCCCAACATAATAGGAAAGTAAAAAATACATATATCCACAAAAATATATTTCCTAAATCAGTACTTGTAATGCTCTTCCAACTCTTCCTCAAGGATATTTTTTCTCTCTTGCTTGCAAATATTGATTTGATAGGTAAAAACAATCTATCAGATACTGTGATTTTTTCATGTGTACCTTTGGAATCTAAGCCCACCTTGTAATTGTTTCAGAGTGAGCAAACATAAGTTAAAAAAAGTATTTAAATCCAATACGATGCTCCTTTGGTAAGTGAAAATCATAGTGTAGATGTACTAATTACAGCAATGCCTTGGCAAACAAGTTTACTTTGAAACATCTAGATTAGGTTTTACTGCAAAGAAAGCAACAGCTTTGCCTGAAGTAGAGACGCATTTTAAATTTGGCTTGAAACAGTTTTGTAGGTAAATGGATCTGTAGAGATTAATATCTGAACATACACTGACACTAATCTACAACCATTTTCATGTAACAGTAACAGCTATGCTGTTGCAGAGATTAGAAGTAATCCTATATTAATGACCTGTACTGTCTTAGATCTGCTAAGTGACTTTAGGTAATTCACATAAGCTCTCTATGCCTCAGTTTCCCCATCTGTGAAGTGAATATAATAGTCTTCAACTTCACAGAAATGTGGCAACATTCAATTAGTATTCTTAGGATACTCAAATACTACACAAGCCATAGATAGACTATTTTCTAGTTTAACATTGTTATGTTCGTACATTGAGGATGCTAATGAAAAACGCATCCACAGAAAAAGAACAAGCAACAGTGAATGGTGTCTTTACAAGCTCCCTATGCAAAACCATTTATGCTATTATAGAGAAGTAACACAAGCATACTGCTGTGCACATAAATCACAATGATAAACATAAATGACGCTAATTAAAAGCATATTTAGGATATATATATAGAATTACATTAAAAAAATCACCAATTAGAACAAGAGATGACACACTACCTGTGTGAAAACACTTTTCTCATGGAAGAGAAGTGATCCTGGAAAGAACTTACCAGGACCTGAAGCATATTCAAGCTGTTCTGCTTCTGTCTACAATGAAACAGTGAATGTCTAAGCGAAAAAAGTTATACATGTCCTAACCACAGCAGGAATCAGATACTATTATCCATTTTTCCTCATTCTCTGTGTGATATATATAGTATATTGGGGAGCACATCACATTTTTCATTTATTCCTACCTTAGGATTCCCTTCTTTGAGCAAAATATTACTATTTATTGTCAAAAAGTGCTACATGAAAGCAAATTATGAAGGTTGTCTGCATATACGTGGACAACATATCTAGACATCGGTTTTCTCCAAATGACTGTCCATATGCTTATTAACAATGCAGATTATTTCAAGTACCACCTTCACAATACATGCATGTTACCAGAAAGAAGGGCTCAAATTCCTAGGAAAAATATAAGCAGCAAGCCTTTACAACAATATTCTACTTGCTAACTTCAGTTATGGCTTTCAAAAATCTCAATGAGTAGAGCTTTGACTGACCCAAATTTCTCGTTTCCTTAGAGTCAAGGACAGAGGAATCACTGAGGCTTTGGCAGTTGTTTGCCTGGAGGGCACACTTGATGAGCAAAAGAAGCATTCTGAGCATCTGGCAGGAGATGGAAGTATTCTGGGCATGATCCGAGTGATCGCATAGAGGTACTGCATGCACAGAGCAAAATCAGAATAGGGCAACATGAACAGGTAGCTATCAGCAACGGTACTACTAACCACCACTCGGGTTGCCCACATTGTCTGCTGTCTACTGAAGACTGATCACAAGCAGATCGACACACACACTTGGCCTTGGGGAATGTAGGCACACCTCTGTTATACTGGGTAGTTGAACAGCAAACACCAAGGAGAGCAGCCTACTACAGATCCATCTGTTCACCATGCTCACTCAACGCTACATGTGAGGCGGCAGCATCACATGTAACAGCTGTCAAACAGAAAATGTAGAAAAGGGAAGAATAACTCACCATACCTCAAAAAAGTATTTCCAGATCTTTGCTAAGTGCATGGCTTTGGTAAGTTGACCAGTACTGACGTTCCACTGCATGTGTGTGCAGGACTAAACAAGAGAGATTGCCTACTTACCTGTCGCAACACTAGCAAACCAGCTGGCTGCAACAAGGTTGTTACCATCACATACCAAGTTAACTTCAATAAGTAGTTAGCATGCCTTGCCCCAGCAGGGCCACCAATCCCCCACAAGGTCTCAAAGGTCCATCTACTGTTTGTGCTGTTCCTTCATACTCTTCAGGCCAGTCCCTCTGCTGCATCCTTCTCCTCCCTCTGCTTCTTCCAGGACTCTCTTCGTTGGCTACCCTTCATACCCCTTAGAGCTATTTAGCTACTTAGCAGGGACCAGCCACAGCTGCACCTTATCCACATCAGCCAACCCACCGCCCTGAAGCCAGCCCACAGCTGTGTATTATCAATGTTAATTAACCTGCCTTCATTCCTCTACAATTCCTTCCTTTTTTTTTCTTCTTCTTAACATTTCATGTCTTCTGTTTTTAACAGTCATCACAACCTTTTTACAAATGAAGTTTTCATACAGTCCAAATAACTTGTCTCTGAACTCATACACATACCCCTTCTTCAATTTTATCTTGGGCTTTTCAGCTTCTGGGGGCTGATCACCTTTCTTCTCATCTGCTTTCTTGAAATTGGGATTTTGTTTTCTTCAGAGAGAAGTTCTAATGAGCTTAAAGTATGTTCTCCTTTCACCTCCTGGGTCACACTGGACAGTAACCTGAAGGAGCTTTCAACTGCAGCAGACCTAGAATACAGCACTAATACATTATTCTGTGTCCCAACAAGCTTCTCTGCATCCTTGTGGTCGCTCATTTCTTCTATGACTGGAGACACCTTCAACAAGCATATAAACACCAGCAAGAACACTGCCAGGCCGAGCAGCAGCAGCAATGGCGGGAGCCGCCCACGGCATCGCACTGCTCCTATGCCTTCCCCTGCTACAGCCATCACCACTGTCTAGCCAGACCCACTCTGGACCCACCGCCACCACGGGCTGCTGCCATATCTGGCCGTGTACTCCATCGCTACTGCTCATTACCCTCAGTCTACTAGCTCCATGGCAGTTAGGCTTCCTTCTCTTTGATCTCAACAGCTCACCTTTACCAGTGTCTGATCCAGATCCCCAGGCTCTTCCTACCTATATCTCAATGTGATCTGGATTGCAGGCTATCCCCACCTGTTTGAACTGCCATCGCTGTTCAAAACTTCAAATGTCCCTTAGCACAGCCATTATTACTGTCACCACTCATTAAATTCAGTCTCATAATCTGAAAGTCCTGAGGTCGAGCCTCACACAGGGCACCAACTATCACAGCACTAGCAAACTAGCCAGCTGCAATAAGGCTTTTACCACGCCACAGCAGGTTAACTTCAGTAACTCCTGCACCTTGCCCTGGCATGGCCACCAATTCCTTACAAGGTTTCAACAGTTCATCTACTGTTCATGCTGTTTCTTCACACTCTTCAGCCAGTCCACCCTGCTTCTTGCCTTTACTACATCTTCTCTTTGCTTCTGCTCCTCCAGGGCACTCTCCTGCTTCTTCCTGATCTTTCTTCATCAGCTGCTTCTTTTCCATACCCCTTACAACTATTTAACAAGTTAGCAGGAACCAGCCACAGCTGCACCTTATCCACATCAGCCAACCCACTGCCCCTGAAACAAGCTCACAGCTATATACTATCAATGTTAATTAACCCGGCTTCATTCTTCTACAATTCCTCCCTTTTTTTGTTTTTCCTTCTTAACATTTCATACCTTATGTTTTTAACAATCCTCACAACCTTTTTACAAATAAACTTTTCATACAGTCCTCTATAATGCTTCTATACTTACCTGCCACCAGCCAGGCAGGGTATGTGGAGAGAGAACTAGGCTGGAAAGAGATAGCTGTATGTGAGGTTGGAAATGGGGAAAAAACAGGTCCATTTTTAATCTTTTTTTTTTTTTTTTTTTAAAAAAAAAGGCCACAGGGACTAGCCGACAAGTAAAAACTAAGCGCAGAAGGTCACGTTTCAAATGTGAAAGCATTATCAGTGAAAGGACAATATCAAGGCAAGAAACTGCCAGGAAATTTGTGCTGAGGTTACCCTTTACTTACTGGGGGAAGTTACAAGAGTTTTTCAGGAGCGGCAGAAGTGTGCTGAGAACAGAATCACAACAATCACTTACAAGCTGATGATAATTCAGAACAAACAGAACATTCTTTCTTCTGTTGCCCATCAGCTTGATTTGGCAGGAAGACTGACAGCCAAACAATTTAGATAGCAATCACTACCATTTTCAGGTCTCATAGCTGCAGGAGAAGCTCCACAAGAGCTTCTAAGTAATATGAATTTTAAAATCTTTAGTTTATCAAAAGGTTACTATATATACACCTGAGTCTTCAAATGCCCCTTTTTGTTCCACTTAAACTTTTTATATATATATTTTCCATTTTGTTTATAATCTATAAGAAAGTTAATATTAATTAGTAACTATATTAAGAGAAAAATCTCTTTGCACTGTGCATAAATTGCAAGGTGTTGCTAGAGGCATATGCTCTGTGCTGGACACAGCTCATTCCAGCTGGCTCCACAACAGGATCACTGCAGGCCAAAGCTGAGCCAAATCAGAGGAGTTTGTGGCACCTCTGAAAACAAGATGACAGAAGCCTGATGTGACCCTCTAAGCTAAAGAACAGAATCATATACAGAAAATATATATAATTATTAATTAGGACTCAATTGATAAATAGTTATTTCTAAAAAAATATAATTTAGTTTACAGGCAAATAGTTTATTTACAGCAAATAAAAATTGCACATGACATTCAACATATCTGATTGTTGATCTAGGAATAAGCATATAATTACATTTACTATATAATTTGCTGTTCTAGTAAAAAGCTAGCGGACAAGAATCCAAGGCTGTTGCTGAAGAATGCTAAAAATGATACATTAAGCAACACACAATAATTGCTTTTAGAGCAGTTATGATAAAATGTTCTGACAAAACACTGATCAAAACTGATTATCAATCAAAGGCTTGTGTAATCTGGGTCATCACATTTTAACTGGGTCAACAAAGAGACTCCTGAAATTCTGCTGAACTTCAGGGAATTTTCCCAAGTATAAAATTATTATTGTTCAAATCAAATTAATCTTTTTTTTTTCCAATATAATTTAAAGGCACATATTTCCTTTAACTGGCATTATTATGGTTTGATCATCCAGTGTTCTGCTGTTAACAAAAATGCCTTTCCTAAATCTTTGCATCTGCGTAACCAAAATGAAAGGAGCTCTTTAGCTCAAACTCAAAAATATAAACGTGAAAGTAATTTCTGTTGATCTAGCAATAAAAGGATAGGAAGTTTTTCAATGGAAGAAAAAAAAAAACACTGCAAAAAATTGCCTGTGAATTGTAAAGGTGGCATTTTTTGCTATTGGCAAGTGAAATATTAACCTGAAAGTAGCCAATGTCCATTGTCGGCTGCCTTTGATTCAAAAGACAATTACAATAGATGCAGTGTAAGTTACAAATATGCCAACTATACTCTTTCACGGTCAAGTCATGAAATAATTAGGCCTCTATATCCATCTATATAAAAGACAGTTCTCAGCTACCACGGGGGCAATAAAAAATACATGCTCAGGTGTAGAGGAATGAAGGCAGTGGGTTGGTTAGCATTGATAATATGCAGCTGGGGCCTTGCCTGGAAGGCAGCGGGTTGATAGACATGGATGATGTGCAGCTGTAGCTCGGTCCTGCTAAATAGTTAAATAGGCCTGAGGATTACAGGAGAGGTTGGCTGGAGGAAAAGTAGTGTGGTCTGATCTCTGGAGGAAGGTGAAACAGCATGGACAGTAAAATCTGAGTGAAGGTGAAAGCTTTGTTGCAGCCTACTAGTTTGATTGCGCTGCAACACTTGGTGCCCCATGTGAGGCTAGCTGGGTTGGACTCTGGCTATGACAGCTGGTGCCCAACGTAGCAGAGACAAATGGGAGAGCCTGCGACCCATAATAGCCACTGTGAGAGGAGTCGTTGATGCTGATTATATGGGTCAGATTCAAGCAATGATGTGAACCCCTACCCTGTGACAATTCCTGAAAGTAGCCGGATTGCACAATTATTTCCTTTCTGGGTGCAAGTTAATTATGTCCCTGACAAAGTCCAGGGCAAAGAAGGCTTTGGTTTAACAGGAACACCACAAGTTTTCTGCACTCGGAGTGTATAAAATGCTTGACCAACTCTAACCTGTAAAATCACCTTTGCCAAAGGGACTCCTGCAATATGGGTGACCAGGTTGATTGACATGGGAGCAGATGTAACTAATATATCTGCCTTCATTTGGCCTCACTCTTGGTCTGTCTGTTCAGCAGGTTCTCTGTCAGTGGGAGTGGTTGGTGTGACAGAGTGTCCAAAGTCTGTATATGGTGCAAGTTTGAAACCCTGAGGGCCAGGCAGCAGCAACCTGTCCCTATGTGCTTATGTCCCTTGAATTTGCAGGGATGGGATGTTTTGGGACAATGGGGAGTTATCATTGGTACCCAGAAGGATTTTTAATAGGGGCTACTGTGATGGATGGCGTACAAAGACCTACTCTGCCTTTGACTTGGAAGACAGATACCCCTGTTTGGGTGGAACAGTGGCCCCTTCCTGAGGAAAAATTAGTCAAAATTAGTCAAAGAACAATTAGCACAAGGATGCCTAGAACCTTCCCATAGTCCTTGGAATACTCCTGTGTTTGTGATAAAAAAGAAATCAGGCAAATGGCATTTGTTACAAGATTTAAGGAAAGTAAATGATGGATGGGAGGGAGGCAATGGGAGCCCTGCAATCGGGCATGTCTTCCCCGATGATGATCCTGCTAAACTGGAACATTTTGGTAACTGATTTAAAAGATTGTTTTTTCAGTATTCCTTTACATGTGGCTGATAAATGTAAATTTCCTTTTCAATACCTAGCAGAAACAATATGACTCCTTGTAAGCGATACCAATGGACAGTGTTGCCACAGAGTATGAAAAACAGTCCTACTATATGTCAATGGTATGTAGCAAAGGCATTGTCACCTGTACAAAAACAATTTCCACAAGTGTATTGTTATCATTATATGGATGACTGTAAAGGAATGAAGCTGGGTTAATTAATATTAGATAATATACAGCTGTGGGCTGGCTTCAGGGTTGGCTGATGTGGTTAAGGTGCAGCTGCAGCTGGTTCCTGCTAAGTAGTTAAATAGCTCTAAGGGGTATGGAAGAGGAGCAGCCAATGAAGAGAGATCAGGAAGAAGAGAAGGGAAGAGAGAGTGCCCTAGAGGAGGAGAGATAAGGCGAAGGCAGCAGAGGCAAGAAGCAGAGGGACTGGCCTGAAGAGTGTGAAGAAACAGCATGAACAGTAGATGGATCTTTGAGACCTTGTAGGGGATTGGTGGTCCTGCCGGGGCAAGGTGTGCTAACTACTTATTGAAGTTAACCTGCTATGGAGTGGTAAAAGCCTTGTTGCAGCTGGCTGGTTTGGAGAGTGCTGCAACAGGTGATATTCTTGTATCAGCTGCAAATAAGGCTGAATTTCAACAAGCGTATCCGGTTTTACAGCAGTTGTTGGCCACCTTTGGGCTGCGTATAGCACCAGAAAAGATTCAACAACAAGCCCTGTGGAAATACTTAGGAGTTAAAGTGCTAGATCAAACACTTGAGCCGCAGTCTACCCAGCTCCAAGTGTCAGAACCCTAAATGATTTGCAAAAATTATTAGGGACCATAAATTGGGTAAGGCCATACTTGGGCCTTACAACAGAACAATTGAAACCACTCTTTGATCTGTTGAAGGTGACACTGGTTTAATGTCTTCCCCGATCACTAACTAAAGAAGCCAGCTTAGCTGTAGAGAGGATGGCCAATGGTCTGCAACAAAAAAGGGTACACCATGTGGACTTAGAAACTCTGGTAAGTGTATATATTGTCATTGCTAACTATCATCCCATGGGATTGTTGGGTCAATGGAATGAGTGCTGGCGAGATCCACTACATGTCTTAGGAATGGTTATTTCTTTCCTGTACAACCAAGGAAGACAGTAAGCACTCGGATTGACCTAGTATCAAAAATCATCACCAAAGGACATACATGGTGCATTCAGCTCACAGGCCAAGATCCCAATTACCTGATAACTGCCATTGAATGCAATGGAACCTGGTGTTTGGCAAACAGTTTACCATTTTCAGTTGGCTCTGGAAGGATTTAAGGGACAAATATCCTATCATCTTCCCAGTCATAAATTGTTACAGACTTATTCAGACATACAAATACTTCAAAAGCCACTGGCAGCAGATAGCCCAGTGCAAGGCCCTACGGTCTTTACAGATGGTTCTGGGAAATCAGGAAAGGCAGTGGTCACTTGGTATGATGGAAAGCAATGGCAAGAATTGATACACTTGACACAGGGATCACCCCAATTGGTTGAACTTGGTGCTGTCATTGTTGCCTTTAAAATGTTTTCTCGATGTGCTGTAAACATTGTTACAGACTCTGCTTATGTTGCGGATATTGCGCGATGCATGGTTGCGTGCTGCTTAAGGAGGTAAATTCAGAATAACTACTTTTTTATTAAAAGCATTATGGGTAATAGTGAGCCAACATACACATAGATATTACATCCTGCACGTCTGCAGTCACACTGGATTGCCAGGATTCATCTGTGAAGGAAATGCCGGTGCTGATGCTCTTGCAGGTCCTGCTTGGACCCCTCCAGTGCCGGATCTGTTACGACAGGCCCTCATGTCTCATCAGTTTTTTCATCAGGGGGCTCGGGCGCTGGTCCATCAATTTAAAATATCTTTTGCAGATGCAAAATCCATCATCGCCACTTGTCCAGAGTGTCAGTGATTGGGTCCCGGACTGACATTTCTATGAGGGGTCAATCCACGTGGATATCAGTCCTTGGTTCTGTGGCAAACTCCTGTCACACGTGTGCCTTCTTTCGGTCACTTACAGTATGTTCATGTCTCTGTTGATACCTTCTCAAAAGTTGTATGGGCATCAGCCCATACTGGGGAGAAGGCTCTGGACACCATTTCGCATCTTCAACAGGCTTGGGCTGCTCTGAGGGTTCCAAAGCATCTTAAGACAGACAGTGGACCAGCATATTCATCTGCACACGTGGCCAAGTTCCTTGCCTCTTAGGGGGTGGAACATGTTACTGGCATCCCGCATTCCCCAGCTGGCCAAGCCATTGTGGAACGTATTCATCATACTTTAAAGCTACTTCTTGAAAAACAAAAAGGGGGAATGGGTTCTGAGACTCCGCATGCTCGTCTATGGAAAGCTGTGTATACATTGCATTATTTGACTGTGTCGGCTGGGAAAGTGTCCTGTGACTATCTCACATTTCTTGTCTTTGCAGGGAGGAGATCCTCCTATCCGAGCAAAGGTCTTAATGCAAGACCTACAAAGGGGGAAATGGACAGGCCCGTGGGATTTAATTACCTGGGGACAAGGGTATGCCTGTGTCTCCACAGATGCAGGGCCGCACTGGCTTCCCGCTAGGTGTGTTAAGCCTGTTTTAGATCCTAGAATTGACAAGAGGACATCAGATACCAGCTGTTCCATAGAACCCTTGAGAGGGGAGTCACAACATCTGGGTGACCCTGATGCGGAGCCTAAATCAAACGCAGCTTTGTGCCTTCTTAACTCAACCTGAACAACCTTTCCATATATCCTGCCAAGGGCCCTACAGCGGATGATAAATGCAGCCTGTTCGGTTAAAAAGAAAAAGGGGGAATTGTAGAGGTATGAAGGCAGTGGGTTGATTAGCATTGATAATATGCAGCTGTAGCTTTGCCTCAAAGGCAGTGGGTTGGTTGACATGATGTGCAGCTGTAGCTTGTTCCTGCTAAGTAGTTAAATAGCCCTGAGGATTGTGGGAGAGGTTGGTTGGAGGAGGAGCAGTGTGGTCTGATTCTGGAGGAAGAAGAAACAGCATGGACAGTAAAATCTGACGGTGAAAACTTTGTTACAGCCTACTAGTTCATTTGTGCTGCAATAGTCAGGATTCAGTTGCGTTAACCTACCTGGAGAATGTTCTTACTCTTCACTGAAAATGTGAGGGTTCGGATAGTCATTTTAGAGTTTGTGTTGAAGGCAGAAAGCTAGATATCAAAGAAAAGGGCAAAGCTCACTAGTTTAAACAAACAAAGAAGTTATCTCTTGTTATTGTGTATGTTATGTTTAGGGAAACAGAAATACATTTTTCTGTAAAAAAAAAAAATCACAATGAAATTATAACTTAGTAGTATTGGTTTGAGAGAAGACAGAAAAATCTGAGGAAAGGTCAATAATTTTCTTAATATTTTCAGTGTGTAAGCAGTTCCTGGAGGAGTACCAGAAGCCAGAAGTGCTTTGGTAAAGCAGACTCACACAGCCAGTAACATTTTTCATTCTGTGCTGCAAGAATTGCCCAATGCAGATGTTTCAAATAAACAAAACCTTACATCCACACATCAGTTAATGAAAGCTATGTAAGAAGGGAAGGAGAACAGGTGAAGGACAGATGTGATTCCAATCACACTTCAGTAACAGTAGCTGTTTCCTGCCATTGCCAAGGTGCACCACAGGTATATAAGGGTAAGTGCTGCAACTGGCTGAAATGCTTAATGCAGCTTGAAAGTTCCACAGGCAAATACAACAGAACTATTTCTAATCTATGCCATTAGTGTAAACTGCAGCTTTTGTCAATTTGGGGACAAAACTCTTCCTTTTTACTTTACTTTCATTCAAAGCTGTCCCAGATGTGCCTGGGGGCTGTGGAAAACTAAGACACTTTTATCTCTGCATATGCTATTGAGGCTGGGAAAGACAGGTAATTATGTGAATTCTCTTATTCCCTGAAAAATGTCAATGTGATATTGCCTATTTCTGGTAACAAGCAAGTAAGAATAGCCTCGTACTGCACTAATAGACCCAGTTAATATCAGTACACCAGATCAATACAAAAGCAGTGCTCAGATACTGAAGATTAGTTTCAGGGTACATGCATGTACTGCCCACAAATGAGAAAACCCTAATTCTTTCAAGCTCGTTTTTCTTAGCAACACTCAGCATGTTCTTCTCTTGCCTTAGGGCTCCCTAAATGATGCAGAACCATCTGATATCCCGGTTCACTTCTGGTATGAGGAAGACAGGCAAAGTAACTTACTTTTCCAAAGCTTTTCCTGTTTGGCTAAGATGGAGGATAACATTAACGCCACTGTGTAGTTTCTCACCTGAATAAAACAACCTGTGAAAAGCTATAGGCCATTACCATTAAAAACTGCTTCTGAAGTGCAATTTGCATGGACAAAAAATACAATACATATCAGTGAGAGTGGGGTAGGAATTTAGACCAGAATAGTAAGTGGAATAGGAAGTAATGGAATAGGAAGGAGTGGAATGGAAGTAACAGAATTTAGAGTGGAGTAGGAAGATAAATAGAAGATTTCAAATCAACTGAGCTGGCCAAAGTGAGATTGTAACTGCTATACTGTATGTAAACACTGCTATGCTAGGTTTTCAATAACAGCTAGCAGCAAACAGCTGAGGAAGAGTACAAAATTCATACATATAGCATTTATTCTGACTCATATCTCCACCTCCTAGCAAACCTAAACCAAAAGTTGTACCAAGACCACTGTGTTCAATGGCAACGCATAGACCTGTCCTCCAACACATGCCACCCCACCTAGCTACTGGTGCTCCATGTGAGGCAAACTAAATGAGGCTGGCTAAGTGTGGGTGTCCACGTGGCAAGTTACACCTGAGCTAGTGACACTGGTCTTCCTTTTCCATCAACAGAAACTCAGCCAGTACAGTCAGTGCACAGAAGTCCACCTCCACTAGAAACCACACCTACATTTAGTCACATGAATTAACTTTCAAGGTTCCCTATAAAATTAATGGAAAGAGATCTATTTGGTACATATCCTTACAATTAGTTGGCATATTTTTAGTCTGAATTGTACAGGAACTTTAGATAGAGATTAAATGGGAATAATCTAACAAAAGGACATTTCATTATGTACACAATACAAACTGACCTCTTTTTTATCTTTTTCACCACTGCCTGGTCAGATTTATGCTGAGAAATTAAACCCAGCTCTTTGATACAGTATTAAAGAAATCAAATTATTGTGAGCAGTGTGACACTGTGGTATTATTTTTAAACAACACAAAAATACAAAGAAAACAGATAAGCAACAAAATTTAGTGTTTACTTTTAAGAGTATGTATTACTGTTTTTGTAGCAGCAATATATCTGCAATATTTGAATACAAAACCAAAATAAAACATAAAACATTTTTGTATGTATTTAAAAAGCACAGAATTCAGAATACTGTATACTTTTTATGTAGGCTCAAAATAACTTTTAGCATGTTTAAAAGCAAAATCTTCCACAGCACTATGTAAAAAAGAAATACTATGACAACAATAAAAGTGTCTGGTACATGTCAGGATACATACAAATCTTCATAGCCAAGTCAAAAATTAGAAACCAATACACAGTTCCACAAGAACAGAGACGAAGTGCCGCGGGATGATCGTCTTTTCTGAAGTGGTAAAACCGGGGGGAGAGGAGGAAGAGACGGCCGCCCCTCGCAGCTGCCCGCTCTCTCAGCGCCCCCCCGCTCTCCTCAGCGCCCGCCCGCTCTCTCAGCTCCCTCCCGCTCTCTCAGCGCCCTCCCGCCCGCTCTCCTCAGCGCCCCCCCCCGCTCTCTCAGCGCCCTCCCGCTCTCCTCAGCGCCCTCCCGCTCTCCTCAGCGCCCTCCCGCCCGCTCTCTCAGCGCCCTCCCGCCCGCTCTCCTCAGCGCCCGCCCGCTCTCCTCAGCGCCCCCCCCGCTCTCTCAGCGCCCTCCCGCTCTCCTCAGCGCCCTCCCGCCCGCTCTCTCAGCGCCCTCCCGCCCGCTCTCTCAGCGCCCGCCCGCTCTCCTCAGCGCCCGCCCGCTCTCCTCAGCGCCCTCCCGCTCTCTCAGCGCCCGCCCCTCCCCTCCACGCCCGCACCTCAGCCCGGCCTCCCGCGTCGTCTGTAACGGCTAGAAAGGGCGTCACTGACAGAAAGCACCACAAGGCTACATCGGATGGGGAGTGAACCTGAAAAAGGGGTCTCCTTCCCGGAGGATACACCTATTCATTTAGTACAACAAACCAGCTTTTAACGAAGCAAAGCTAAAATAAATTATACTTGATGGCTGCTGCACTTTTGTTTAGTTCGTGTGGTGTCACGAAATGCAGGTCGCCCAGGCCTCACGGAGCTCTGGCTGGGCGTCCAGCGCTGCCTGTACCTTGTGCACTCAGGCAGCAGTGGGGCCATGGGGGCTTCTGGCAATTAAGAAATTAATAATGTAGGGTGTCAAAAAGTTACCGAGTAATTTAAAGTTCTTATTGTTACTGCAGCTTCAGGCTTTAATTACAATAATCGATGATCAAAGCACGACTGTATGTTGCTTCTAATGTAAATACTACCACTTTTCAGCCAGGCAACAGGCAGTGTATTAATACTGGATACAAACCAGAAGTGGTCTTCTCAGATGGGGGAAAGGGGAATATACTTCTCATCCTGTGAGAAAAAGGAGGGGTTTTTTCAATATCTAGAACCCGAATAAATACATAAAGCCCCAGAGAGAATTCTGTTTTAAGATGTGGAGGAAAGGGAGGATGCTAAGCGCACAAGGGAATTTTTGTCATGGGAAATTCTCTGATTGAAACCAACCTGCTTAAATGAAATATAAATTCAAGGTGAAGCTTAAGATGCAACAATATAGTGCAATGAATTTATTAACTGAAAATTTAAATAGCACTCCTTGACATGCACATGTCATTTTCATTAAGACTGCTCAGTTCCAGCGAGAGAGAAATCGTCCCTGAATAAACAAACAGAAACCCCATTCCTGTCATAATGTCCATAATAAAACAGAGTAGCATTTACACAATAAATTGGGTAAAGCAAGAGCAAATAAGAGTAGCTAATGATTTTAAAATAAAAAAAATATGTAACCTTTGCAACTGCGTGTTTATCTATTCTGTCATCCTTATACCGTATCTTGGCTAAGACACCAGGCTAAAAAATTAATGTGATGACTCACTTTAAAAATGGTAGTTGCCAGACATCTTGTAAAAACCCATGGACTAGGTATTCATATTTCATAATTAATACAACAAAGAGCGTAATCCTGAGCAGATTACTAGACTAGACTATAATACAAGTATTGAACTTGTAGATAAACTGTATTTAAATATTGATTGTTGCGTGGTCAGGTACTTGCAGGTTAGGAACTGCCATAACTAAGTTTGCACATACCAATTCCTGCATCTTTGTGCTTTACATGCCTTAAGATCTCATGGAAAAAAATGATAATTTATCATGTACCTGAAACATCTTCACTTTACACAATGGGAATCCCCAAACAAGTAGCTATCGATAATTTCATTCAAATTGTTGATATACATTACACAACTTTCAAATCATGTTTTGGAAATAGATTATTATTTCCTTATGGCTTTTTCCTCTTCCTTTACAACACAGGTCACCACTGTGAGTACTTTATAAACATCAATTCATGAATTTTCAGGGACACTTGGTATAATGGATGAGGTGATGGTGTAATTTTATACAGGAGTACAAAGAGAGCAAAGTCAGTAGTGTCAACCTATTTGGAAAGACCAAGGTGAGCTTTGATTTTTCTGGTGTTAGCACTTCGTGTGTTCTGATCAGGGATCCCACTGACTTCACCTACACATACGAGTGGCAAATCCCACTGCACATTGTAACATTTCCAAATTGTACCTTCCACCACTTTTCTGTATTTTATTGGAGTAACTGGGACAGGATAATACAGGAAGACAGAAATTCAATCGTATTTGGGGATTGTGCAGCTGCCTGAATCCTTTCTTTTTGTGAGGCATTTTTCTGCCTCATTCACGGCACATTCAGTTTGCATATTCTGAAAACAAATTATGTGGGAAAATCAGAGACAACTTCATTCACCGAGGATCATGTTTCATACACTGAAGGAAGCAGTGATCATATAAAAAAGTACTAAGTGACCACTATTGAAGGCCCATACTTCATCATGCTTAAAAAAGTTCTCCAAATGAAGATTGCACACATAGCACTTTCTAGAATAAAAAACTTGCAACTTTATTATGCCTTTAAAATTGGGCCTTCTGTGCTGCTTTTTGGTTTGGGTTGGGCTGGGGGTGGGTTTTGGGTTTGGGGTTTTTTTTTTACTTTAATAGGAGCATAACTTCTTAAACATTAAAAAAAATATAGGAAGATGCATACATACCTTTTCTGCCCTGCCTCTCCAGAAAGTTCATCATGTGGAAATACATTTACCCCACACAGGGTCTGAACAATACTGGACCATTCAGACTGGCAGCACAGACAACTGCCCAGTAACTTCTACACAGAGAACTCAGAAGAGAGGTCACAGATCTTTCCATTGTTTCCAAAGCTATTTGATGATGGCAGATGCACACATTGGCTCCAGGGATTAACTCCAGGCTCTCAGAGGTGTCTCCTTCTTCCTCAGCCATTCTACTTTTGTTTTCTCCTCCTAAGCAAGTTCTCTTTGTCTTCTTTAATATGCTGCTGCCCAGGAGACTTGTATTCTAGTCAGACTGCATCTGTAGTTCTCCACGTTAGTGGTTGAACAAGGAAAGCCTCAGACGTTATCCACAGTCTTAGTTTTAGCACCACAATAACTTTCAGTACCATAACAGAAATTTTAGATGTTCTGCTGAGCTCTGGAGTCCTCAAACTAAGCTACCTCTTTGTTAGCTAGCAGGGAGACAGGGCTATAGCAACAGCTGTAAGGGTTCGATGACCACACTACCTACAAGATGCAGCAGAATAAAAGTCTAATTAATATATAGGAGCTGTGTGGCAATGGAGGACTCTACATATAGCTACAATCTTTCTGAAAATTATAAACCATACCATTTGCATGTAGAAGTAAAAACAATGAAATTGACTAGTTTATAGGTAAGATAGATGTATTAGTATTTACTGAACAGATGGGAATTGTTTTTCCAGGGCTTATTTGGCCAAAATTTGATGGCAGTCATAAAAATAGCAAATTCACATCACTAGTGTCAGAGAGCTTCTGCTGCCAAATTCCAAGTCACTGCTCCAAAATGTGACAATACTAGACCTGATAGTTCTAAAATCTCAGTACCAGGGAAACTAAATGTGAGAAACATGACCCTTCCGTAAGGGCTCCCAAGATGATCCTGGGAACTCTAAGCGACCAAGACTGACCTCCATATTGGGAAAATTAATGGTAAAAACTATTGGTAGAAACTATTACAGATGCAATACTGAAGGACAGGTGGGTAAATATGGTATACTTAGGGAGGAGTGACCATCACTTCTGTAAGTGTAAAATAATGCACATTGGGAAAACAAAATGCAATTGCATATATATAAAAATGGATTCTAAGTTGCTATTAATTCCTCCCCCCTCTCCTGAAAATTTTGATGCTATTGTGGTTAGTTCTTCAAAGAGAACAAACTCTTAGTTAGTATTAATGTTAAAAATTATTGTAATATGAAAATAAAAATAAGCAATGATAATAAGCGAAGAAAACTAAAATTCAGAAGAGAACAACATTGTCCTGCTGTATGCATAGATGGTATGGCCACATCTTGACTACCTAAGAAAGAATAAATTAGTGGAAGAGGTGTAGAGAAAGGTGACAAAGATAACAAGAGGAATTGAACTGCTTCACTTCAAGCCAAGAACTTGCTTGTAGTTTCTCCCAAAATACAACAGAATCCTTCTTCCCTGACAGATACAATAAAGGTATAGAATTAGGAGCTGGAGTTGGAATGTGTGTTGGAAATTATTATTTGTCATTTCTAAAATGACAGAAACAGAGCACTAAGCTAGAAAATCAGTCATTTACAAATTAAGTCAAACTGGAAATCATTTCTATTACAGAAACTAAAAATATCGATGGCTTTAGAAACTATTACATAAATTTGTGGAGTGTATATCCATTGGTAGCTAATGAGCACTGTGAAACCAGATGCGAAAACAAGCTCCAGAAATACCAGACTCACAACCTGTCAGAAGATAAGCATGTATACCAATGCAAGGGCCACTCTATGCTTGACCTGTTTCCTATATTCCTCCCAGGTATCTGCTGTCTTTAGCAGCAGCAGCCTGACATTTCATTTCACTCTCTGGCTCTTCTCACTTTCTTACGTTACTAAGAGATAGTAACACAGCAAGCCTATGCCAGATAAACAAGCAAAAGCATTCACTGATCTGCATGTGGCCCAGATTCCTATGCTTTTTTCAGTTTCCAATAACTCCATAATTGTTATGTTTTCACCCTGAAGAAAATATTTCACTGATACCGTGAAAACTGTCCTTTTCCCAATCACCCAGAGCTACTGATTTATGGAGGTGCCTTATTTTCCAACATGTGTTTAAATTCTAATTTATTATTCTGTTATTTAAAATTATAATTAGTTGAAAACGTAATATTAGCTTTGACAGAAAATACATTGTATTTCTTAAAGTAATGCAACTAGGCTTCTCACTGATTTCTCCATTTCCACAAATGGGATGAAGTGCATATGAGAAAACATCCATTTTATGCAAACCCTTTGGTAGCTCAGGATATGATCTCAACAAGGCAAATGAACTGTTAATGTGGTGATGGAGCCAGAAAAAAGATATCCCCCGAAACTGATGGCACTTTGTTAAAAAAGTACAATTTAAGTAATAAAAACTTAAAATTCTGAAAGTAGGGTCATGGCAGAAGCCAAGTCTCCACTGTACAACTTTCTCGTGCATTAATTTTTTTAAAAGATTTTCTTCAGTGGGAGTATTAATATGATGTCTCTCTGTTTTAATGGAATTTGTAAGGCTTGAATATATTTACATACACGCATATCACTCTAGGAGCTCACAAAACTCTGATTGTTTTGTGAATTTGAATTATGCATACAAAAACAGACTGACATATATACAGTTTTTCCCTCTGCCAAATATGATTGAAACCGGCCAGCAGGTTCAAAAAATTATTTAGAGACAGACTGCAATACATGACTGTAAAAACTTGATTTCCCCATGAGAATTTTAATGGGAAGAGCTGTAGAGAAGGAAAGGAATTCTGGACCCTACTGTAATGGAGATGAGCTGAAGTAACAGGAATGAAAAGACAGTATTAATTGAGTAAAGAGAAAGGCCACAGAAGTATTTAAAGAAACTATTCACTCCAAGTGCTATCTCAAAATGGCATTATTCTGAATGGGAAGGAACTTTTGCTGAAATAAAACATTTCTGAAATTCAGAAGTAGCAAATACTGTTGCTCATTCAGCAAGCAACATGTACAACTATGAATCAATGATTTGAAGTATGTATCAGATGCTGTCCAAATATCAGTCAACTTCAAGACAGAAGGCCTTTGTAAGCACAGGCATATAAGAAAGCTTAGAAAAGAATAATCTTGCATTTAGTAATGATACTTCAACACATTTATGTACTGCAATGAAACTATTAAGTTTAACTTTGATCTTCTTGATAAGTGTATCAGAAAATAGTGAGGTCCTTCATGTCTGTACTGGTCTGGATGACAGCAAAGGAGCTGACAAACTAGTATTTTTTTCTGAATATTAAAGATTTTTTCTTTTAAATTGTATCATCAGAGAAAAAAAGTATATTCTTAGCAATTTTACATCCAAGTGTATCAACAAAGTCAGTGTATCAATGAGAAAATAGGCATCAACAGTGTATTGAAATGTAGGATTGTGCCAATTTGATCTGCAGGACCCTAGATTTTCCTAATTATTCACTGAACAGATTGCTGCAAAGAATGTGAACTAAAAAAAGTGTTGACTTAAGGTATGGAAATTGTAAACCATTAGCATGCTGTATAAAACTCATGAAGTACTTTTAGTTTAAATACAATTAATCTTTCATTAATTACATAAGTATATAATTTATGTATTACTAGGATCTTATATACTTACGCAAAGGGATCCACCTAAAATCTAAGGCAAGTACACAGAATAGAAGTGTTAATGAACTATCAAGCATTATTAATCTGAAGTGTTAGGAAGGGGGAACAATTCAGTTTATAGGCAAATTCACAAGTCACTAGAGCTCCAATAGTAAAACTATACCCAAACCAATCAAGTTTTCTAGAATATTTAATCTCATCTAATGCCTCCAAAGAAGTATTAACAGGTTTAGTATTGGTGGTAAGGCCCATAAAAAAAGAATATTCCTAAGATTTTCAACCCTTTGAATAGTAACACTTCACTGAAAAAAGCAAACTCCGAAGTATCTGATGCTTCTTCCATTTTTTGTTTAATCCCAGGGGAATTCTTGCAAGAAAACTTAAATATGTTCATTCCTTTCTTTTCAAGATGTTAAGCTATTAATACTGTAGTAATAAAGTCAAATTGATTTTATGTTGGGTCCATAGTCTCCCAAGCCTATTCGGTGTGTTGTTTGATAAATGAGGAAATTCAATGGAGTGTGAGTAGGTTAACTAGTGATGGATCAAATTATATCCACTAAGTAATGAGAAAAATGTGTTAACAGTGGGAAGAAGGATTCTGGCTCAGAAAAGTAAATGAGACTAAACCCAAGTAAACTCAGCTAAGCTGCTTTTTTTTTTCGTTCTGACAGAATAATTTGTAACTATCCCCTCTGACAAATGTCTTGTCTACCTGAAATAAAGGTCTATGCAAAAACTTTATAAAAAGCAGGCACAAAGAGCATGTGGGAGCCCAGCTTTATCTTGTGTAAAATAATTGAGTTCACCTGAGTTGCAAGTTCATAGTGCTTGTGAAATACTTTGCATAAAAGTATTACTGGTCTTACAAAGTACTTGCAAGAAATATGAACTATCTTGGTTCATAGTTCACTTTAATACTTTACAACAAATATGAAGATACACAAATGATGGTGAAACTGCCTCATATTTTTGTGCACAGCTTCATCATTATTTTTTTATGTCTAAATAAAAACTGCTGCATCCTCTACTTGCATTAATTCATGTAACTTGTTGGCTAACAGTAGAGGCTAAAGACAGTGCTGATTCTCAGGGTACTTCTAACTAAACAGAAGTTATCACTCTACATTAAGTGTTCTGGCATTGGTCCTAGATATCCCGTGTGGTAAATACACAAAAGGTACTTCACTAGTTTTTAATAATTTGTTTTCAAATCAAGTAACTATAGTATGGACCTGGGTATCACTGTGCACTTCCACACAGCTACATGGCTACCATTGAAGTTTTCTTTGGCATTCACATTTGAAATAATGCTTCTATGTGCTGCTAAATACAGAAGAGTGGACATCAGGGCTCGCATTAGAATCTGAGAGAATGAGAAAGCTCCAGCCCAGTTACAACTCAGTGGTCAATACTTTGGTGCAGGGATTAAAGCAACCACTGTGAAAACAGGGATGGGGAATGGACATTTCAAAGCTGTTACCCACGATGACTATATGTGGTCCACACATATTGCACCAGGCTATACTTGCACAGGATATGGGCTGCAGCACTGCTAGCATCTTCAGTAAATGTGCAATTACTGTGATGTGTGTCAAAAGAGTACAGAAATAACTCTGAAGAGTGTAATTTCACCAGTCAATGTTGGAATTAAAAGATCTGGTATATGATTTCATTACAATCTGAGTCAGGAGTCTTTTTTGGTACTGAAGGCTTGACCACGCTCTCGTGCTCCGGCTGTTCTCTCACTCACTACCTGTCCTAGACACTGAACTGTTCCTCAGCAGCTTAGTTAGTATTGGTGCCAAGCCAGTACTGCATGGATGGACAAGAACCTAAAACAGGAAAAAAGAAATTGGCAAAAGGTGGGACATAATCCAAAGCCAGAGTTCTTGTTCTTCAGCCACAGGGTCCTTTTGTTATGGCTAGCTGCCAAAAAAGACTGGAAAATTAGTGTATGTTTAATAATTTGCTCAAGGGAATTTTATGGTGTGAAACCTATTAATTATACCAAGTATGCATTTGGGCCAGAAAATACTATATTTCAGGTTAGAAGACATACTCAGCAATCGCAAGTTTCATTGCTATTTTGGGTTAGTAAGACATGATATAATTACAATAAAGTAGATATTATTTTTGTAATTTTTTACAAGATATTAAAAATAATTTGTACAGATACTACTCAACTATCTAGATACAGTCATTGACAACGTGAAACCACGTGAAGAACTGAATAATGACTTTAAAGCTATTAGGCAACAAAACAGTCTAAAACATACGTAATGCCTTGCTTATCATTTAAAAAGAATTGAGTTAAATAGAACGGTTACTTGAGATACTCTTTGGCAAAAATTCTCCAGGTAGATGCTTGAGATTGTTTTGTATGTTTGCACATGCCTACAGACATGGAAGAATTTTTAGTTTATTTTTCCCAGAGCTATTGATTTAAAGAATCTATAGCAGAATGGACAGGAACTTAGTGTGGGATCCATTTTCAGGGCTATTTTTCAATTTCCTGTGATCAGATGACCAAGATTTAGTTGAAGACTTTTTAAACCAAAGTAAACCGCAAAAACTAGTACTGCAAAATACCTTTTATTTTTATTTTTGTCTTGGTATTTTGGAAGCTGCTGTTCTTGGGCCTTTCCTTAGATTGCCAGCACTGTTCCTTGCCTCTTTATCTGAGTTACACAAAAAGCTTTATAAGGTCGATTTTTGTGTTTATTTTGAATTTCCATTAAACCTAGTAGTCACAAAGAAAATTTTGTCCCTTAGATAAACTAATTTTCCTTCAAGTTTTGGTGCAGCTGTGAAAAAACAGGACTTAAAAGAATTATAAGACTTGGCCTTTTAAACAAGGAACTTGGAGGAAACCTACAATACGGAAAAAATAGATGTTTCAAACTAAAGACATTAAGATTCAGTTCTTTCTGAGCTGATCTCAGAGCGACTCAAGCTCGATGGAGGTTATGACCGCTAAGGCCCGATTCAGACAAAGCTGGAGTAGCTTCAGCTCTAGCTGTTTGACAAAGGTTGCTATTATGCTGTTGTGCCATCTAGGGATCACGAAAGTGCAATACCCAGGGGCATGCTCCAACAAATTCAGGGCCTGGAAAATCATGGGTTTAGTTTGTGTGAGCCTCAAATACTTTTATTTCAAGGATTACTGTAGGCAATAGTCACATCTGCTTTTCATCCTCCTACCCTTGCATTACACAAATGAGGAGATGGGATCAAGACTGGCCAAAAAATATGTTGTCAATTTAGGGAATGTCATTAGTTACTGTTTGGGAGCTGCAATCTCCGTATTCAAGAACTAATGAGAATCCTTCAGAGTCAGACCGAAATAGACCATTACCATTTATTTCCCCCTCCATAAGTTGAAGCTCTGAATGTAACATTATCCTACACTTCAGGTCTGCTGATCTGCCAAATACGGCTTTAAAATTCTAGTAGGCTCTAAGTCTTATCTTCTCAACAGATGAAAAAATGGTACAGGCATAGTGTTGCAAATGGTAAGAAACATAAAACTCTTATGGGGGAAGCACAGAAGACATGCAGTGCCTGTGGAATGGGGAGAAAAAGAGCAATGAAGCTCATGTCAGGGAAAGTAGAGTCATACAAATGATCAAAAGAATGGCAAAGCTTTATACAAGAGCATGCAGGGCACACAACAGCCCTGAGAAGGACTGTGAACATCAAGAGAATCTGGCTGGCAACAGAAGGCTGTTAGGCACTGTTTGAGAGATGAGGGACATATGCATCATCTGATGGATAGCAAATGGAGGAATGAGTACCAAATAGCCTGGGTACCTTTGCCATGGGAAAAGGTCTGGAAGATTCCTGGGATAAATAAATATGGAACTCAGCTGAGGACTGGAGAGGTGTAATCAGTCCTCTGCATGTGCACTGAGCACACTGGTGCAGGCCAGCTTAAAGTAGCTTTTCCAGGCTAGAGTCAGGAATAGAGACAGGATCACAGTAAAGGTAATCCAGGATTAAAAACCAGTGGATGAACTAGTTTAAAGAATAAGATAAAAATGTGCTCTATGGCAAGACAAAAGGTCAGGAAGGAAAGGAGTCCCTAGTACAGAATACAGCAGTGGAGCATGACATAAAATCATAGAATAGCCCAGGTTGGAAGGGGTGTCAGAAGATCATCTGGTCCAACCTCTCATGGGAAAAGGAGCCTAGATGAGATTATCTACAGTGATGGGGACTCTACCACATTCCTGGAGAGGTCGGGGGACTCTTCCACATCCCTGGAGAGGTCGTTCCAGTGAATGATTGTTCTCACTGTAAATGAAACCTCTTCTGGTACAACTGTACCCATTTCCCCTTGTCTCCTCCATGTGGCTCCTTTCGAAGTGAGAGCTTCCACCTTCTTTGTAGCCACCCTTTAAATACTGGAATACTGTGATGCGGTCCCCCTGAGCCTTCTCTTCTCTAAGGAGAAAGTATCAAACTCCTCTTTCCTCACAGGACGTGTTCTCCAGCCCTTTGATCATCTTTGTGGCCGTTCTTTCGACCATCTCCAATCTGTACACAAGTTTCTTGAATTGGAGTGACCAGAACTGGACACAGTACTCCAGGTGCGGCCTGACAAGTGCTGAGTGGGATGATCACCTCTCTGACTCTGCCAGTAATGTCCCTGTGAATACAGCCCAGGATCCAATTTGCCTTTCTTGCTGCAGTGGCACACAGCTGACTCATGTCAGGTCAGAATAAACAGACCTGTCAAGGAGCAGAAATAAAAATTTAGGAGTATATCATAGCCCAGAAATACATTGAACAGTGAAGGACAGCTATTGCCTAATGCTAACTTGGGGGAAATGCTAAATCACTGGTCAGTTCCTTATTGATAGGGCTTGCTAGGCCCTCCGTCACTGAAGAGACAGACTGCAGGTAGAGTACACATTTTGCCTGGCCAGAACAGTAGTCAGCTGCATGACCTTCTCGTGGTACATATTCCAGTGTATGCTCAGGTCTCGTCTATAAAAGATTCAGTTGCAGTGAAGACCTACTTACATTTATGTTTCAATATTTTAGTTTAAGAGTTGAATGACAAAAATAGGAATGTTTTCAATACAAGGAGCTTCAGTTCCTAATGAATATGTACTAGAATAGACACCTTTGCTGGCAGTCAATATCTTGTCATTTGTTCCCCTTTAAAAATCTAGTCATAAAGCAGCAAATATAGCTGCAAAAAACTTCTAAACTATGAATGGTTGAGACTAATATATAATTTTTCAAACTGAACATCCTGGCTCATCCAGGTTTCAATAGCATTCAATCGCAACTAATTAGGCCATTTTCAGAGATCGTGTATTCTTAAAAAATACATATTTTGATTCTCAAATATTTATCAATTATAAGTTAAATAATTTTAGGGAAAGTTGAATAAGAAGAAATGTTAGTGGCTATTTGTAAGGTAAAAGGTAAAGTTCTATCATCACAAAAAAAATTCATACTAGTTTTAAAAATTAAGAGGAACCTGAGATGCACCAAACAGCTATGAAAATAAAGCTTATATTAATAAACTGTTAAGTTCTCCTTTCTCACATTTGTGGACTGATAGCATGCCTCTTTTAAGTTGGCTTGAGTGGGTAAGGCAAAACTAAAGGCTTTTTTCTGCCTTATACCAGATTGTGAAGCACGTTTCTGTAAGGTTTAATGATCAATGTTACAAGTAGAGCTCATCACTTGCAGATGTGCCATTTACAAACCACTGAGGAACACTTAGATTTTGGATGCTGCACATATGCTTCATCTTTGCTCAGACCAAAAGGGTTCTGGCAATGCTTCTTGGATATTTACTGTGTAAATAAGATATTGTGATCTAGCTGGCAATACATGTACTAGATCTAGCTTATAGAGTGTTTCCTTTTGGTCTGGTATTTTTTCTTTGCAGAAACTACAGAGTATTTTTTTGGATAGAAGAGAAAGACTCTTCTAAGCCCCTAGCTAAGAGATGCTCTTATGATTAGGTCCCTATGAGTGGAAGCAGCTGGGCAAGGGGCACATTTTGTACTGCACATGAGCAGCACAAGAGTTAATGTATTAGTGCAGTACACCTAGGGAGGGCAAAACTGGGACCAGCATAACATAAGATACACAAGCCATTACATAAAAAGGCTGCATCCCTGCAACATGGTACGTCTACTATCATAGACTTTTTCTTGCTGATTGGTTACATTTATAATCAACAAACTAGTTAAGTTTGGTCAGCTTAGTTTTCAGAGCTTCTTCTAACATTAATGAAAAGACTAATAGCAAACACGTTGTTTGAACTTAAAAATAGGGAAACTGCCAATAAATATATACTATAAGTCAGAATGTCCAGCAAATCGACAGGGATGTGAAAAAGCAAAGACTATTTCATCAGGAATATTAGGGATACAAGAAGGAATTTAAGAAAAATTAGGCAAAAAATAGGTCATAAATATTGTATTTGTCCCTGAGTGGTTTGAAATATTACACTGATAATAATTCTGTAATAAGCAGAAGAGCAGGTGTGTCAAATAGGCAATTTCATATTTGAGAATACGATGGACATCATAATAATGGACATATATGATGTCCTTTGGTTTCCAACAGCAATTAATAATGGTATGAAAAAGCAGCCACTGTATTCTGATATCTTAAAATAATTAATGCCTTATCATTTGTATCCTGGAATTTCAGATGAGCTGACCAATTAAGGCATTGAGCTTGCTGACCAGAGTTTATGCTGTCTGATTCTAGTTACTCAGCGAAAGGTACCCAAATTTAAATAGTATTATCTATAAATAGGCTAAACTTAATAAGAAACAAGGAGAAGAAATTAAAGCTTTTACACCTGAGTTCGTAGTCTTGCTGAATCTGGAACTGTAGAGGACTTTGGTTCAGTCATCTCAGACCTACATATCCTCAGAGCTGTTTGCAGCTGTAGGCTTTTCTTAAATTCCCCTCGATATGCTCTTCCTATGCTCATCAAGCTTTTGCTGACTAAACTGGCTTCCATTCGGTATGTCATCAGCATTAGAACACTGCAAAAAAGAAAACTGACTTGTGACAGCATTGCCTTTGCCATACAGATGGTGCATTTGTTTGCAGCAGCAGTAAAAGTGAACACCATGAGTGACTGAAAGGTTCTGAGATGTTTTCAACAGTGGCCCTTTATTCTGAATGACAAATGTGAATTCGGAAAAGAACAGATAAAATCTGCTGAACACATAAACCAGTCAGCAGGCAAGTCAGCGGAACACAGATGGACTGCAGCCATTATTCACCTTATCTGAATCCATGGCATTTCTGCTGAAATTTCCTAGGTATAATAAAACTTATGGCAAGATGCTCTCCAATGGTAGTTCATCTAATAAAATCCATAAGGGATACCCTTAACTGTCAGAAGAAAATCTGAGAAAACAACAGAATGTATTTAATAAAGCAGAAGCATCAATTGCATGTTCCTTTGTTTTGGCACGACAGACTAAACTGTTTAACAGCAGTAGCAACAGGTGTACCTTACCCTCTGGGAACAATGCTCCCACTAGAACCATCGTGGACATAAAAGAGGAATGCAAGCAAGTGAAAAAGGTGCTTTAACAGTTAATTCTGCTTGCAAACATCGCAGTGATTATTATTCAGCATCAATTTTAATACAAAGATAAGGATCCAGTGTTTGGATTCAAAAGCATTTAATAACCTTCCACCTGAAATCATAATTTTTCACTGATTCATCATTTTGTGATCATTTTGTGATCATCACATGATCACAAAAATCTGATGTGATTTTGTTTCAAATATCAGCGCATAACAGGAAAAGTATGCAGAACAATCCCAACCAAGCAGTTGCCAAAGTTAAAAGAAAGGTTTCACAGTGAGCTGCTTTTTTTTCCAGCATTTTTTTCTGACTTTGTTCTGAAATCACACCCAGTATTTTCCCACATCTTCAACCAACTACATATAGACAACTAAAAGACCAGAATTTTTAAAAATACATCTGTGCCAATGTGGTGTAGCTAAAATATTCTTTTAATAAGTATATTACCTTATAGGACTTTTCATATGGACATAAATTTAATTCTGAAAGGATGGCATGTTTTGGTTCCTACAACAATTCAACAGAAGATAATATCGAAAACTCATTAAGATTGTTAATTAATAAAAATATGTAGGTTATGAGTTGACCAACCTGTACAGTAGATCTGAGCAGATACTTTCAAATCATAAAAGGATACAACACAAACAGGGGGAAAAAAGCTATGCTCAGAGATCTGTGGCATATACCTTGGCAACCAACAGCAACAGATGTTTTGGAGGTTTGTTTCTGTTTTTTATTTTCAGAAGACTCCCATGCATTTTTGTAACTAATTGCTTTTCCACCTATACTGACCTGGCTCTTTGTTTACAATTTTTGCCACTGAATGTCATCCTAAAACCATCTGAACTGTCACTGGCAGAACTTCTGATGTGCAAAGGATGAATGACATACCAACCTATGACAATACTGTAATTGAAATGTATCTGATATAATCATAAAGTATTTGAAGATGAAGTCCCAGTACAAGGAAAAAAATTCAGCAGTGCAGCTTGGTGTCTGAAACAAAAACACTGCTTGAAGTAAGATTAATAAGAAAAAAATCCTTCCTCATGCTCACAACACTGTAGAGTTTGAATGAGAGGAAAATAGTGATGAATGGGTTATTAGTAAAAGGCAACTTGCACCAGCTTATTAGGGTGGGCATAAGCAGAGCAGTATGTATATCTGTGTACAGGTGAAAGCAAAATTCCGAGAGCGTTAAGCCCTACTGACAGAATAAGTGAGAAGGTATGACAGAAAATGGGTTAATGCAAAGGACACACAAATTAATGGGATGGTTTGCTTAATGGATACATTAAGTATGGATATATTAAAGCTTTTACAACTGAGTTCATACTCTTGCTGAATCTGGAACTGTAGAGGACTTTGGGATTACAGGGACACCTGTAACGGTAATGCAGCAAGAAAGCAAATGAAATGTTAAGATATATAGAAAAAATACCAGAAAGTATCTTCCTTTAGTGTGTGGCAAGTAGTGTGGCTATTGTTGGCACATTGCACCTGTTTCTGATGTCCATGATTCGTGAAGCATGAAGATTGCTGATAAACTGGAGATGCCCTATGATCACATAATATCCATAACAAAGAGTACCCTTTTGTGAGTTGTATATATTCAAACGAAACCAGAACTTGGACAGAGAGATGGAAAGAAGAGGTTTAATAAGTTACAAAGTCTGTGATTTAAAGTTAAACTTCAAGTGAGTCAAGTAGTTACTGTAACAATTTAGGGAAGATCACGGTGGACTTTTTTATCACTATACACTTCCAGTCTAGACTGGATGCTTTTTAAAAATACCTGACCTGGATCAAACAAGAAAGCTAGGGAGGTCTTGGTCCTCCTTTATAACACAATCAGACACCAATGATCCATTCTTATGCTATAATTTATGAATTTTCCAAATTACAGCAAGTCAGTTTTTTAGATTCTGCAGGAGCAATTATGCAGCTATGTAAACATTATCTATTGAATAAATATGCAAAATGTATTTGTTGATCTTTCAACTGAAAAACATTCAATGCCACTTTTATGAAAAGAAAACAAATGATCATTTACATACCAGTTGCAAAAGTACTTTGATACCCTTCAACTATTGCTATCTACCTAATGATAGGACTTGCCCTTCCTAAAGACATCAAGAAAAGATTGTCAAAAGATCAGTGTAATTTGTTTATTACAAGTGTATAAACGGAGACCTACTTGGAAAATATGGCAGTACAGTTAAATGTTTATGAGCAAGATAAAGATTAATGAAAGTGAAAGATAAAAAATAATAAAAGCAATTCTACTGCAAGCAGAATGTAAAAAGTACTTTCACTAATTTGAGTAAGAAGGTGTTATTTGAATGCTAACAGTTTTTAGCCACTTTTTTGTGTTAGTCTGAATCCCAAAATATAGCTAGTTTGTTTCTTTGCTCCCATACAGATATTCTATTTCCCAGTTTTTAAGTAAAATCTCAAGATGAACATTCACACCAAGCACTGGACAAAGCTTAAAAAAAAAAAACAAAAAAACCACAGAATGGATGGTGGTGCTTTTTGGAATTACTCTGAACAATAAGAAATTTGGGGAAATTTGACATCAAGTCAAGTGAGGGTTGTTCTTAAAGCATGAGAACATATTGTTCAGCTTTTCTTGGAACACTTATTCAGATAAAAAAAGCCACAGGGTTAATTTCAATCCCTATCTCAATTCTCAACATTTAGCACTTGATATACACTATTTTCAGTTAAAACCAATAATGAGATCAAACATGAGAGAAAATGACCCTGGCTTGAAATGCTGCTATACATCAGCTCATCTACAGAACTAGTAAGCTTTACATTAGAAGAAAAGTTGGGATAGTTCAGTTTAGTTTTGCCTGTAACAAAAGAATCCCGTTCAATTGTTTCACATTTGCCACACCATAAGATTTCCACAGGCTTTCACCAAGGCCTGGCTCATTTGAGGTTATTCCCTTTGCAGTGTGTAGCCCAACTTAGCTAGCCAACACACTTAAGAGTATGTCATATTGTTGCTGTAGTAAATACAATCATATGGATGGTATTTCATGCAAAAGAATTAAAAAAAATGTGCAAGTATGCACCTGCTACTACTGCAATGCCACTACTAAATGTGGGAAAGAAAGAAAAAAATTGAAAACCTACAGCCACATAAGACAACAAAGAATGTACTGAGACAGGTGTGAGCCTGCAAACCATACCCCTTCTCTAAAGCGTGGTTTGCTATCCTGGGTGTAGTTGTGCCCTAAAACAGAGCTGCCCGGCCATTTCTGCCCCCTCCACCATTTAGATGAGGGCTCTGTCAGACCTGCGCTAGTTGGAGGCAGATAGTGATGAACATTTAATCTATGGGACACTGCAGGGAGACTAAGGCTTCTCAAAAATCAGGTGACAGGAGGAACAACCTTCCCATTGTGCATGGACATTTTGGTCCCAACCCTCCTGCATGCTTATCTACTTGTATTAACAAGTTTGAGGTGACCATTTAACAAGCAGGTGTTCACATAATAAACACTACCATCAGGAGCAGTACTTACGAATTCACTAAATACAAGTTAGGAAAGAGGTTCAGATAACCGACACATAGTCCTCAAACTAATGGTTAAGAATAACACTTTTATTCCTATAAAAAGCATGCTACATCTCTTCAGGCCCATATAATTTGAACTACTGTATATCTTTTTTTCTAGGGCTTGTTAACTGCTATCAGGCCTGGTTTATGATTTTTCCCTGTCACTATGCCTTTTGGATCCTTTCATTGTCTCTTCTACATCAGACATAAGCTTTGCAGCTGTATTTTCAATGCTCTCATAGCCTGCTTCCCTTATCTATTTTCTGTCATTATAAAAAAATATTAATGCCAATTTGATTAACTTCTGTAGACATCTGCTCCTTTTTCACACAAATGTCTTTGTGCTATCTTCCATCCTATCCTTCTTGCTGGAGAAGTTTTCTTTCAACAGCCACAAAGCCAATTAATTTCCTTCATCAAATCCCACCTTATGTCTTCTTCACCGTGATGTATACACAGAAACGAGTTAGGCTGATGGTGTGTTGCAAACTGCCTTCCCAGCTGATCGATACAGTCTCATTGTTTCCTTTTCCCCTCATCTGCCTGTAGCCATCTGCTGTCTTTTGTTTTATACTTTTGAGCTCTTCAGGGCAGGAATTATCTTTTCGCCCTATATTCCTATATTTCTATACAGTATATCATTGTGATCATAGTCCAGGATTAAGGCTGCTAGATAGCAGTGTAATACAAACAAATAAAAATAATCGCAAAATTTGCTCCGAGTTCTTTGCAGGTTTGTTTTTTGGGTTGGTTTTTTTTTTGTTGTTGTTTGTTTGACCTAGAAATAAGAGGTGGTTCAGGAAAAAAATCACCAACTTCACTGTTTTTTCCATTGCCTCTGAAAAAGGTTTAGAATAGCAGTGGATAGGAATATTAATTCAGGTCTTTTAATATAGCACTGGATCAGGCTCAGCAGGTCTGACAGCCTATCTCCATTGTAACTCCTACTAAAGGCAGTAAAAGGACTCTCATGGGAAATGAATCAGGCCCCAGAGCCCATGAAGCAGCGTGCAAGAGGAGCTATCCCTCTGCCTGGCAAGAGTGGTGGCTCAGCTAGAGGACCACATATTAACAGTTTTATGATCGTCTTTAATTTAAACATGCCATATTTTCCTATTCATTTTAAGATGAATGTCAAGAAAGTTAAAGAGCTGCAATACTATACAAGGTCATAATAAGAGAAAATGCAAGATTATTTCCACAGGAATCATAATTCAGGCAGACTTGTGAACCACAGGTGCAAAAGAATACATATTGTGAAATGCGTACTTCTATGCAAGAGGCCTAAATGTCAGTTATCGCCAAGAATCCTCATTGCAGTGTCCACTCTGTGCCTACTTAGACTCACAGAGTCATTTAGGTTGGGAAAGACCTTTCAGACATGCTCACTTAGGAGACTGTAATATGTTAGGGGGTGGTTTTATCTTGCCCTGAACACTGAAAGCGTTCGAATTTGCCCGTCTTTCCACAGCACTGCTCCAGCAGGGACTACCTGACTCAGCTCACAAACTAGAGCCACAGCATCAGATTTCCCAACCCACTTAATTTGAAAGCCTGCCAAGATAGGTGAAAGACCTTATAAATATGTAAAGCAGGAAGTTCAAATTACACAGTGATGTAAATTCCCAGTGATTGATGCCCTTTAAAAAACAATAAAAATCCTCGAGAAAGTACAACGTTGGTAAATCTGCTTTACTAGCCGTGATGTCTGGGGGTGCCGTACGGAGTTTAGGCGATGCATTGTACTTTTCGTGCGGATTTTATTTTGGATTTCTACCACTTCCTGGAGGCCAGGGGGAGGCACAGTGGGAGGAACCGAAAAACTCAGTGCCACAGCCATTTTGTTTGTGGGCAGCATGGTAGAATTCTGTCAGTCAGTATAAGGAGGGGTTTTTAAAACAGTATTTATGGAAAAACTATTCCTGCCGTAACGGATGTATCTGTTGAATTTAGTGTTAATTTAGTTCTTTCATAAGGTAGGTATTTCTATTTGTAAGTACATTGAGTATTTGTTTGGATTCAAGAGTCTCCACTTTCCAGGAATCATGGATTTTGTTTCAGGCATGACTGGCTTTTCTAGATGCTGGGAGGCTGCCGGACCCCGGCGGGCCGGGCTGCGGGGCCGCCCGGGGCCGCGGGGAGAGGCCGAGGGATGCGCTCGGCTGCAGAAACTTGCTGCGGGGTTAGGAGTGGGGGCTGGGCGGGGGGAGGGAGAGCGGCAAAGTCTCGGAATTATTTTCTCCAGCTGTCTTTCTTTATTAATTCTCAAGAGGCGGCTTCTGTCACTGAAGGGAGGGATGAGGCCGAGGGGTTGCGCGGAGCGAGCCGTAGTTTTGCAGTGTCACCGAAAACCAGCGCTAGACTTTGGTCCTGTGTGTTTCAAAGGCGGGTGTAAAATGGCACACTGCATTTTTCCAGGCGGCGGTGGCGGCGGTCGGCGGCGGGGGGGAGCGGGGAGGGGGGGCGGCGGGGCCGCTGCCCGCGGAGCCCATCGAGCCGCCGGCGGCCCTGGCAAAGTTGTGACCCCGGCGGCAGCGGGGGCTCCCCCGCCCCGGCGCCCGCCGCCCGCCGGCATCGCCCGCAGGCTCCGGGGGAAGCCGCCTCCTTCCTCGCCCGGCCATCCTGACGGGGGTGACGGGGAGCGGGGGGAGGAAAAAAAGAGAGGGGGGGAGAAAAGAAAAAAAGAAACAAAACAAAAAAAAAAGGAAGAAAAAAGTCTCACCACTTTTTGCGTTTGCGAAATATTTTAAGGATGTTCGGGGAGCCCTTTGCAGCATGGAGGTGGCTGGCTGTAGCAGCGCGAGGATGCGGTCCATATTGTTACAGCTGTTTTGCAAGGACTGCCTTCTCCGAAGGTAAGTTTGTGGTTTTAACCAAAAATATTTGTTGCTGCGGTCTTTTTGGCGTGTATTGGTGCGGTGGAGGGTTTTCCTTGTGTTGATGAACAAAACGTAGCCTTGTATTTTTCTTAGCTTTGATCTCATGTATCCCACCCAACAGTGTCTCCTTAGTATCGACAATTACTGAAGTCAGTTTTGTTTCCTCTTTAAAATTTTATTCACGCGAAGCTTAACAGCAATTTCAGCTCAATTTAAGGCTGTAAGAACTCGGATATTTTCCAGATGGACTTGTTTTTTTGGTTCTGGCTTTTTGTTTGGAGGGTTTCTTTACCGAGTAATAAGCGGATCCAGAACCAAATATATGACTGTCTTTATAAATATAACGCAGCTTTAATATATTAAGAAGCATATTATGTCGCTGCTATATGGTCGTGGCTAAAAGAGTTTACAATGCCATTTGTGATGGCCCTTGATGGATTACTTTGGTCTAAAGTACGGGGGGAAACTGCCCTTGGTATGGTGAAGGTGGAGATTGACATAACAGGGTTTATATTAAGTTATGTCTCTTACTAAACAGCGACCTTTTTATTTACAAATTAGCGCTCTTGTGGCAATTAGCTGAAAGCATTAGTTATATAAAGGTCCTTATTTCACCACGTTTCATTTAGATGTCTTGGCATTCGGCTTTTTTTTTTTTTTTTTTCTTGGGGCGGGGAGGGGGGCAGGAATAAGTGGTTTGTTTGTTGTTCTTTTTCCTCCAGGAAGGTACATTTGGGAGACATTTTGTAATTTTGGGCATTTTTCTAGGCGCATTTTTTTTTTTCACACGGTGGGAGATCTTTTTTGTTTTGCATTGCTGGGTGCTGGCGGCGCTGCGGCGCTCCGAAACAATTTGTGTCCCTGGCTGGGGGGAGGCAGAGAAAGGTGGGGCACGGTTTGATCTATTGTATCTTTTCCTTTTCTCTGTATCAAAAGTAACCGCAGATTAGTTAGAAAGACGATTGAATCGTATCTCTGAAAAATTGTAGTGTTCCATGAACTATGGCCCGGAACAGGCATGACCTCACCCTTTCACTGGTTTGTGTAATGAAGCGGATTTTAATTTATTATTTTTTTTCCCAATCCTGTACCTAGAGACCAGTTTTCTTCAGTAATGAGATTTTCGGCCCCACCCCCAAAATGATTTTACAGTGGCTGCAGATAAAAGGTTTTAAAATGATTTTTGCATACAATATGGAAGGCTTTGGTGTACACATTTATTGTGCAACTAGTCCATTGTTTGCTTGTTGTGAAGTTAAAGGTTATATTCACCGCCAGTTATTAAACCGTAAGGTCCCTCTTGCTCGTGTGCTTGCATGTGCAAATTTCTTGTGGAGGTCTGTAGGAGTTTGGATTGTGTATGATGGTGGGATTGTAAAGGGAAAACCTCACGTAGTCCTTCAGATTGTAACAGGATTCACCTGAGGTGGGTGGATTTTTTCTTTCCTGTTGCTAAGTGGAGCTTGTGTTTTCCATGTATTTATAAAAGTATATATATATTTTTTTAATATATGTCGTTTTCTTTTGTTACAACCTACAGATCACCTCAGTTCTAAGTGCAAATATTTTAGAAGGCTTTCTGCTAACATCCATATTAGATGCTTAAGAAAACAGAAGTGATTAATGGTCTAAGAAGATGGGTGGGAAGACACAGTCAAGCCTGTGATCTAGGCATATATTAGAAAACTCAACAGGTTCAGGAATAAATTTAACATTAAATGTAGCACATTTTTAAGGAATCAATGGGCCTATTATTTTGGAGTGATATGAAACTGACAAATTTAAGAGACCTTTACATCTATTTTACATTCCAATGTCTTCACTATTTTCAAAGAATAAATTTGAGAAATGCTAGACAGTTTGAAACAGTCTTTTCTCATCAGCATTTGACTTTTCAAAAATGCATTTAGATTTTGTTTTTAAGGAAAGTTTGCTCATTAAGTTACTTTATTTCATGGAAACTGAAAGACAACTTCAAGTAGATACCTGCAATTGTCTCCTTTTTTTCTTCTTTTTTCTCTTTCTCTTTTTTTTTTTTTGTTTTTTTTTTAGGTAAAATTTACTTCTGTCAGGTAAATATATCTTGTAACCTTCTTCTGGTAAGAGACATCAATATCCAAGAGAGCAGTCAGCTTTTAGCATCTCTTCTGTGTCAGACAAGATGTGCTTTTATGAAGTCTTGGCTAGAGCATAGAGTGCTGTTGGCCTATGACAGTGCAATGTGACCATTACATCTTCTGTGTCCTGGTACAACTCTTAGGTCTTGAGAACAAGTATCAAGATATGGACCCTCTTAGAAAACGTGGATTTTGGACATCTTCCATCTCTGAGACTTGATCACTGGGTCACAAGGTTGGAATTTCGGGTTATGCCACTGGAAGTAGAGCCAATCATTGAATCTATTACAATGATTATAAATCTTAGGCAATCACTGGGTTATTTACATCTGAGTAATTCTGATACAACTTTCATTTTCTTCTTTACGTCATGTAGACCAACATTCAGTTTGCTCACCCATAGACAACAGTACTGAGCAAATGATAAGCTGAAGGTAATTTCATGTTTCTGCTCCTCTTGTCATCCTGGACTATGAAAGTGATGATTTCTTGTGACTGCAGCCTGTGCACACAGGCCATGAATGAGCTGATTACTTGTGATGTCGCTGCTCAGAGTCAGCTTCTAGCTCAGTAAAGTCAGCAAGAACAAGAATGCTGAACAGAACTTGCTTCACACTTGCTCTTCTCTTTCTCATTCAGCTGGGGCTACTCATTAACATTGGTTATGGTTTTGCAACTTTGATGTTGCATCTGATGAAAGTGTCTGCTCTTACTACTACCAGGAAGTCATAAGATGAGAGGAGTGAAATGCTGCTGTTTTGCAATTCAGCAGTTTTCTCACTTCTCTCCTGCTTCCTTTCTGAGCCATTGTTGAACAAGAAATAGTTGCCAGCAGATGTGTTGCCAATAAGGAATAAGAATGGATTAAGATTTAGCATCCTCTCAGAGCTGAATAGCAACTAATTTACCTTCTGCATCTTGTGCAGAAATGCCTGGAAGAGTCATTACTGATGGGCAGGTCTGTTGGGATTGTGTTTTTCCCGGCTCTGCTCCTTCTGAAATGTCTGTCTGTGGAATACCAGGACCTAAAACATAAGGGTTTTTTGTTTTGTGGTTGGTGGGGTTTTTTTTCTTTCTTTGTGGGTTTCTTCATTTTGTCGCCTATATATCCCTTCCTTTCTAAAATGGCAAAACTAATATATTTTTCTCCTAATATAGCTTCCCTTTTACCTAGAAACTCCATATAGACTTCATACACCTTTCAAAGATATTTGGCTCTCTTGGGTTAAAACTATTTGAAGTATAGCATCCTACTGCAAACCAAATAATCTTTTCCAAGATCTTAACTCATCCTGACTGACCAAAATGCTCTGTGTGCCTTCATGACATTCTTCCTGCTCCTAATGTTACTAGTATTATATACTCAAGTAAGAGGCACAGGGTAAAGATGGCACTCTGTCTAAAATTGTCATAGAAGCGCAGATGTGTAGATCCCAGGCAGATTTAACCAGCTTCCAAAGTTAGCCAATAATAATGTGAAGACAGTTCCCCAGATGTGTGCTAGTGGTATAAAAGAACATTATTTGTGACTTGGTTCAAACGAAAGCCATAACTCCTGCTTCATTCACTCATATATCACTGTGTTCTCTATTTTCCTATGGTGATAACGTACCTTAGCATTTGGGACTCCTGGCTGTTCCCTTTTGAGGATTCTAAACTGTTTATTATTTCCTTGATCCAACACTCAACAAGGTTTCAGGATGGGGTGAAAAGGTGTCTTTATGTTCTAAACCTTGTGACGTAGTCTTGTTTCTCACCTTTCTTATGTCATGACTTTGCTATCTGTAGTACTTCACATCACACGTCAGCATCAAGTTACAGGGATTAATAATTTTTTGAAAACTTGCTTCAAGGGTCACGTTTCCCAGCTGTGAACAAAGGATGATATATTTCTTGCTCGTTTCAGACTTTCATCTTCTAGAATGTTAGGTTCCTCCTCACCTCTTCCAGACTGGTATTTGCATGGCTTTTCAGTGTTACGAAATAATCTGCTCTACCTCCTATATGCCAGAGGCAACCACATGGCTAGCGCATCCTTCCACCTTTTAGCATTCCTCATATTTTTCTTCTTTTATCAAACAGCTTGAGAAGTTAATTCATGTTATAGTGAAGAGGTCCAAATCCTTGAGACAATCTTAGATTTTAAATGCTTTAGTAAATATAGGGGTGGGGGGTGGGGGTGTCAAGGGGCAAATATCAATGCTTTCAAACATTATTTCTCTGGCTTGCTGTTTTGAGCAACAAAGTATGCCTTGGACACATATGACTGACTGCATACCAGTGGCTTCAGCTCCCATAGACTTCTTTAGATCCTTTGTTAAGTCATGTTTCCAGGATATTGTGTTACCACCCGACCGTCCTTTGGCCCCAGCAGCAAGATAGTACCAACACTACAAACTTCCTTAATAGGAAGGGGTTTTTTCGTAAATTCCCTACTGATAATAGCTAGAGCCTAAAATCGGTGGTCAGAATTTGACCCTTAAAGTAGGTATGACAGTGCTTAAAAAGTAAGTTTGCTAAAAATTATTCTTTCTGCTTATCTCTGTCAAACAGAAAGAGATAGGAACTGCCAAATAGCATGTGAGTACTAGTCTTCACTAGTTGTGCAGGGAGTTGAGATGCTGTTGTAGAGGGCCCAGACGGTAAATGGAAAGTTGCTCAACGGCATACAATACCATACAATAGAAAACAGTAGTTACAGATGCCAGTGTCTATTGGTTTGAGCACCAGTAAAAATAGCAAGAACTGTAAATGCTAGGCCTTCTGCAGTCTGTGGGAATTCAAACCTGGAGCAAAAGGTCTCAAATGATGGGAGGCTGACTGTCCATCTTCTGTTGTTGAAGACAATCTGGATCACTTTAGCTAGGGAAAGATAAAAGGAGTTAGATATTACAATGTGTTGAGCACTGGGATTCCCAGAGGAAGAGGGAAAAACGCGGGTCGGATCTCATCCCTGCTCTGAGGTCTGTTTCATGGTTTTTAGTTAATAATGTTTAAATGCAAAATGTAGGAAGCCCCAGGAAGAGGGAGCAGAATCAAGGACTTGTTCCTTCCAGGGCAGTCCACTTCTTGTCAGGTTCCATTTTGGTTTTTCTTTGGGACCTGTGCTTACAAGTGTATGGTTAGATAACTAGGTAATGAGCCTGTCAGGTGGTGTTAACTCATGCTTCATGGTGTAACAGTAAACTATGCTTCTGAATAAATTGGAAGCACTGTATTGTAAACCCTTGATGTAAAACTTGCTTCACCATACTTTAGATGGGTATTGTTAAATCTGTAAGCATAGTCATTGAGAAGAAACAGGTCAAGTAAATCACACCTTTAAAAAAACTAATAACAAAAAGTCCCCTCACAAAAAAACAAACAAACAAACCAAAAAATACTGGATTTCTGCTGCAATATGAACTAGCTTTTAAACTTCACTGAGTATCCTGATCAGATCTCCATCTGCCTAGTATGACTAGCTCAGATGTGAATGTTCTTACTTAATCAGATAAATCCCATGCCCCAATGATTACTTATACTAACATGTGCATGATTTAGGCAATGAAAAGTTAGCTCTTTAATCCTCTCTCCCCTTCAGATCTTTAAGAAACTTGCTAAATGGATGCAAGATGCCCCTGGCCTCACAGGTGTGTACATCCTGAATATTGATTAACACAAATAAAAGAGTTTTCCATGTTTGCTCAGAGTAAAAGAATAGGTGACTCAGATCTGTGCCTTTCAGCATTACAGGCATCCTTGAGGTCCTGTATGTGTTTACTAGGAATCTTGGTGCTGCCATAACCTGATGTCTGAAAGGATAATTTCTTCAAAGGGTCGTTTTACCTGATAGCTTTTCATCTGTAATGCCAGGTATAGATAGGGCGTGTTACCTGGATGAATTGGTTCAGAGAGTTTTTTTCTTAAGAAAATACAAAATTTAATTTAAAATGTTATAATGCAGAGCAGTTATGCCAGTTGTGATGGTCTCAAAGGTACCTATCTATACGATACAGAATATCTTGATGCCTTTAGACAATGTGATTGTGTATTTAAAATTCAAGAAAAGTGCCACAATTAGCATATTTTAAGGAGAAGCCATGCTGTATAACAGAGGGAAAAAAAATACATGACTCTGCACGGAATGAATGAAGATTCCATAAGAAAGTATTCTGATTTCTTTTGTCATCTCTGAATCAATTTCCAAGTTAAAAATTGGGTAATGCAGGAATCTGTGGAACTTGGAAGCTCTAGTCAAGCAGACTTTCAGATGAGCTACTTCAATGTGAGAAACTGTTCTCCTTCCTGACTTGTACGTTCTCCCCGGCTTTTTAGGTCATGTCCTTTTGTGCTAACTCTTCCTGAGTTTTCTTACAAATCAGATGAATTTCAGCAGACTTGGCACTCGTGACCAGTACCTGGCTTGTGCACAGGGCCCTGTGTTAACGACAGTGGTTTGTCCTCTTCTCCTGGGCAGATCAAGTGTCAAGCTGTTGCCTCACAAGCGGAGCTGGTCACCCGGTGTGCAGGGAGCCAGGCTGGTACACAGAGCCGAGGTATCAGTTACTGGATCTGCGCAGAGGTGGGTGCTAGGTGGTAAATCTACAAAGCTAGCACACCTCTAAACACATAGTCAAACGTTTTATACACTTTGAACAATTGTTTACAACCACATTTAGTCACAATTCTCATTGTTTCTTAGGAGCCTGGTCTCCATTTAGAGGTACAGCATTCTTTTTTTCACAGTGCATTTTCTGTGGGGAGGGGGCTTTGTTAGTAGGGGGCTTCCTTGGCTCGAGGGTGGATCTTTTAGTTAGGCTGATTAGGAGAGTTCACACAGTTCAAGCAGTTTTCTGTTTGGTCTCATTGACTGTTTGGTTCTCCTTGAGTTTATCTTGTTATGCCCCAGCTTGACATATTTATGGTGTCTATTCCTTCCCTCAGGGCCATGTTTTGTTAACTATTTGCAACATCCTCTGTTTTTCAAAGTCTTTCTTGCTTTTCATTATAGATATTTACATATTTTGTCTAAATTTCAAGTTAAATAACAGATTGACCTTCTATTGATCACTTATCTGCGAGCCCATTGACTACAAAACAACTGTAAAATGCACTGTTTTAATAAGAGAATAAAAGTGGAGTGTCTGCATGGAGAGAGGTGAGGGGCTGAAAGACCTGACTGCTTGTACTCTAAATGATCTGAGAAAACTGCTTTCTACTTGGTTGTATTTCTCAGGTTGCCCTTACAGCAGACTTGAGGATTTCATTTGGGGGGGGCTGGGAGGAGGAAGAAAATGCAAAAAATGCCAGTGATATCACATCAGATTGAGTTTTCTGTGCCCACTTACCTTAGTGACATAGAGAAAATTATATAATATGATTTCTCAATCTTTCTTCTCAGGACAACTTCATATTTCCATCTAAACAAAAACACTTTCCCTCTCAACATCTGCCCACCTCCTGCAAGTTTTTTTCATTCTCTAAATGTCAAAAAACCTCTGAAAATGTATTTTCTCCAAGTTAAACCAAACAAAGTTTTTAATTTTTATGCCTGATTCTATCATTCAAATATATATACGTGTGTGTGTATATATTTATATATATAATATATATATATTATATATATATAAAATAAAAACAGTCTTACCAGATCAGTTCAGTATTCAGATCTAGCCTCTTCTGCTGGATATGTATTTTCAAACTTAGTTAATTAGCTTTTTTTCCCACTAATACAGCAATATTATTTGAGCTTTCTGAAGTGTTTATAGAAGTGTTTGGTTATAAATACAATCATGATTAGTTTGTATCCCAGGAGACAATATCTTTATAACATCCTGTCATAGTCGATTTAGAAGTATATTTCAAAATACAGTGTGTAGTGTAAAGAAATCCACGTGAGGTTGAAAGAATTTTTGTGTGCTTGCAAACTAATACCATCAGACTTCTGAAATCCAAAAGCTGATCTATTTATGTTTTTTTCCTTTCTTTGGAGAAATTTATTTACCTTAAGTAGAGGTGGTATAGCCTGTGTTAAGTACTTAATAATACAATCCTATTAACTTGATCTGGAATTCATAAGAGTTTAGTTATACTGTAGGTATGTAGGTATATTCCACTAACACATTAAAAAAAATAAATATATATATATCTTGACCACCCCCTACTTCTACTCCATATGCATCACACACATCAGGAAATGCCTCTTCGTTCCAAGATGCAAGTATACTTTTCTGCACCAAAAGACTTCTGAAGCTTAGATAATTCCTACCTAGATATAAATCAATGTTTTTCTGAATTGTCAGAGGCAAGCACACAATACTACTTTTCGTTCTGATTCAGAAACTGCAATTTAAAGCATTTGACATTATAGAGTAGATAACAGACTATAACTACATTATTTAACATCAGCAATGCAATTCTGAAGTTTTGCAAATACTTGAATATGCCATCAGGAAACTCTAAAGCACTTGAAACAATTTTCAGATATTGACTTGCAGGATAGAAATCCTGTCTTGGGAGTGGAAGGTATTAATGTTAATTATTTATTTTAAAAATATTTTAAAAGTTAGAACATATGAGTTTACCTAGATTGAATATGCTATATATTTGCACATACATAGAGCCATGCATTTGATGGTGTAGTAGTAAACTTTCTAAATTTATGCAGAGGAATGTAGCTTGTCCCCAGTTTAGTCCTTTATCCCGGCTTAGTGTGTGAGCCTAAGGTTTATGTGGTGGTGCGGTGTGTGTGTTTGTGGTGTGCGGTTTTTTGTTTATTTCTAGCTTAATTGAAAAAAAGGTCAATTGAAGGATTCAGGACAGTGTGCATCACTGTGCCTACCATCTATGTACAACGGATCTATGTACAACAATAATTTCTCGATTTGTTTTACATTTCTAGCCTTTCACCTTATCCTATGCAGAATATAAAAGTAGTCTAGACTAATCTCTTTGATTAATGAATTAAGAGTTGCATTGGCAAGAGGATGTGAGACTTTTGAGACTTTGTAAATTTGGTTTGAGTTTTGTTGGTTGGTTGGCTGGGTTTGGTTCGGTTTTTGTTTACTTTTTCTTGTTTGTATTTGGCTTCCAAAAAAACCCCCTTGATCCTTTGCATTTCCAGCAAAAAAAAGGATAAGAGCCAGCAGAAGGGCAAAAATCTTCTACTGGAAATGCATAACCATGTGATTAACCTCACTTGACTCAGAAATTATTCATGTGTTATAAACCAATGTTTGCAGAAGTCCATGCCTAAGTAAGAGGTGGCTAGCCTGTCTGCCCAGCTCAGATGTTGTTTATCATAATGTTTTAGAGTGATTAGCATGAAAAAAGAATAAATTGATTTTAATATTATTATTGTCTTGTATTTCAGAATAGAAAATGTTTTAGATAAAGGTTTTAAAAAAACCTGGAGCATGAAGTCAGAAACTTCTGCATTTTTTTTTTGGCCCCCACTCCCCCTTTTTTTTTTTTTAACTTTGCAAAAGGGTACTCCTTAAAACTTTGTCTCTCTTACTACTTAATCCTATAAGATTATTCTGTGAAACAAGTTGCTGGAGAAGATTACTAAAGCAAGAATTCAAGGTGCGTCTAACCTAATATTTTGGAAGGAATACATATTACGGAATGAAAGGGAAGAAGAAACAGAAATCACTTGTCTTTTAACCCTTACAATTCTTAGGATAACTATTCTGGATCCATTGAAACTTAAACAGGGAAAGATATATTTCCATACAGAAGGGTGTCAATACAATTTTTATCTTTTTTTCACTGCTATATCTAACAGAATAGCTGCTTCTACTGTTATGTGTTTTCCCTATACACATAAAAACTTAAATCTCCTGAACAAGCTATATAAAGGAAGCTAATTCCTTTCTGACAGTACTAAAAAACTCCCACAAACCCTTAGTGCCTTCAGATACATTTTAGGTAAGAGAAAGGCAAAATGGGCTCCTATCTGTACAGGTGATGTTGGGACAGAGGTTGAGTCTGTAAAATAATAATCCTAAGACATTAGTTCTTGCAGTCTTTCTGCACCTCCTATGGAAGCAGCTGCCTCCACCATCTTTAAGAGCTTAGCTACAGCTGCAAAAGTAGACATGTGGTAACAGCTTTTGCTGCTTCTCTCTCAGCTTTGTTTCTTCTCAGTAGAATTGCTGGCTAGTGACTTTTCCTCCTCTTTTGGATGTAGCTCGTTGGCATAATGCCTTTGAGGCTCAGCTTAATTTCCCTGAGGATGCTGGACTCATCCAGTATGCATACCTACTGTTGAATATGTATGGCTGGCAACCCATTCCCCAAATAAGACTACACCATTAAATCAGCATTAAAATCCTTCCACTCATATAGAAAAATGTTGCCTGTTATAGATGTACTTGAAACTGTAAAGCCCCACCCATACGAAGTGATACGTTAGCAGTCTGAAAGAAAATAAGAAATCCTTCCTTTACAGGCTAGTTTAGACACTAGTCTTGTATGCAAAGGTTTTTATATATAGCATATGATGGTGTATTACTGCTTTGAGTGTATATTAAACTGCATATACAGTTTGATCATTTTCACATGGTTTTGCACAGGTTTTATCATTCCAGACTACTATATTCTGTAGCCTTCACAAACTGTATCATGTGAAAGAAAAGGGCAGTGGCAGTAAACTAGCTAGTGAGGGAATATAACTTCTAGCATGGCTCTTTTTAAGTTGCTTCTGATTTATGTAGTTGGGTTTTTTTACTGACTTGTTAAAGTATCTGACATGAGCAAGGGTGCTGATACAAATGAAGGGGCAGTGCAGCTAGAGAGGAGAAAGAACAAATGGCAGCGCAGAAAGCCGGACCACAGTATCTTAAACTGATACTGTTAACAAAGGCAATATATGAGAAAGTGATAGTCTCATGGGAAGAGCCTTGAGAAGTACCTAACACATCTCAACCACGAACACCTAAAATAACTTAAGTGAATATATCAGCCCATTCTTTGAGATGCCAAAGCTATGAAACACTAAGTTATCTTTAAAAAAAGTGGCAGAAGTTACCACAAATGTGTTCTACACCGGTTTTGTAGTATGGTGTCTGAACTCTTTCAGTGTTTGACAGTTCCATTATCTCTTTTAAAACAGACAAGTTGACACCAGCAAATAAGGTGAAATTCACTATGAATTACATCAGTTCATTTATGGTTGAAATCTTCCTGCTGTTAAGATAATTTCCATATGCATCTACTTACTAGTCTAATGCGCCATTTTATAAAATAATGAAGAACCTCTAATGTCATATTTGCCTACACTTACCTCATTTTAATTCAAACTCCAGGTAGCTCACTGAGATGATCTAAAAGAATACAGCTATCTAATGTTACAAAATATAAAGAAAAAAATAAAGATAGCTGAGAAGCAAATGTGAACAGAAGCATCACCAGCAAATAGGAATATATTTACAGAATCCATAATAGCTTACTACAAAACAAAAGCGCCACCTACATCTTTCCAAATACCCTAAGAGTAAGGGAAAGAAATCAAAGTATAGTAACTTCATAACGCGTCATTTCTTAATACGTGATTATTGAAAGGGGGGGGGGGGGGGGGGGGGCAGGAAACACCAGTGATGCTTTTTATCAGTTCAGAGTAGTCAGCATTTATGGAGATAAAAGGCAAAAAACCAGGTCAACAAAATTGCTATATAAATTAACAATGAATTAGTGAGCTGTACATTAAGAGAAGCAGGGTGTTAAGTATTCCCAGAGTGAGAAAAATGAAATATTGCAAATATTTATGAATAAGCAAGTTAGTGTATCATTTAATGTACTCAGCATATTCCTCAGTTTATGAAAATACTTTATTATGTATGTAAAAACTTCTGTACGTAAAAACTATTTTTAAATAGTTGGCAAGTGAGAAATGTTTTACCTTTAACGTTCTACTTTTAATTCTTGTCTGGTAAAGTTTTAAGTAGGTACAAGAAAAGTATGACTAGAAAAAATGAATGTGTGTAAGGAGTCAAATGTACTTGGTTTCTAATACCAGTTTGATTCTGTATTCCAGTGTATCTGTTTTGGGGGGAAAGACAAGGTAAGAAGACAGCTTCAAAAACTCTCAAAAACAAACACTATCCCCTTCCAATGAGGCTGGAGAGTGGAATGACATCAAATGTTCACTGTTAGTATAACACTACATATTGCTGTGGATATTTATTTTCTCAAATAAAGTCTTTCCTTAAAAGCAGAACAATATAAAACTCATATATGTAGTACCAGCCTTTAAATAAAGGCAACATAAAATAAAGGAGCTAAAGGTTGAAATAAAGTACTTAATTAGAGATAAACTAATATAAAAAACAAAACCAAGAATGTATTAAAGAAAATAGGTTTTTTAGAAGTCAAACAACTGTCTCCTAGAATCTTATACACTTAAAATATGGAGTTGCTTGATTCCAGAAAACACCACAGATGACACACAGTTTAATCTATACGACCTTTATGCATCGCTATTTTGTGATTATGATTGCCATTGGTAGACAATATTAAACCCACGTTCAGAAGACTACAACTCATGCTTAAAGAAACTACTGAAATAGTTTTAAGCCACAAAACTAAATAAATGCTAAAATTTATAAAAAACCTTGTCAAATGGTACATGGAACTTGCAAACCAAAGTAGCAAGTTAAGTTTTTGCGCTTCACAAACCTGATTTAGATGATAACACAGAAGATCCCTTTCTGTAGCTGTACAGCTCAGGCTTGTTGGATCTCTGCCCTTAATGCTCAGTCTGAATAGAGTACTCTGAATGTATATTGAAATTTACCACTTACATAGCTGGTATACAAAGTTATTTCATTTTAGTAAAGCTTGTCATTTTAATTAAGTATTTTGAGACCATAAAAAGATGGAGCCTGAAATAAATGCCTCCAGTGTTAAAGATCTAATTTCAGTGGTTTGTACACCCACCCCCCCCAGTAGTTAGAAATGCTGTATTCATTATATTTCAGTTACATCACAGTTCATTAGTATCCAGGTTTTAAAATGGACAGATAGCACTTTGGTACAACAAAGGATTTTACACTCACTGATCTTTTACTGAGAGCTGGCAAAGAGTATTTTGGTCATCATGCAAAACATACTAATTTTACATTAACTACTGTCATAGTGCAGCACTGATGTCTACAAATGTAATGTAAGCATGTTGGTAAATGCTACAAAATGGTAAAACAAAATATATCTGCATATCCTAACTGAAAGGAAGGTAAAACAGGAACATCAGTCTGTTTATGTTCTCTCTGTTTACATTTTTCCTGTTACCGCTTCTACAGAACAGAACTTAGGGCTGATGTCGCGCTGTTTTCAAATACCACACTTTTCATCTTAATATCAAATTAATTTAGGTAATTTTGAGAACTAATCAACTTCTACAAAACAGTTAAATGCAATGTATTTTGTTGGCAAAACATTAGAAGCTGATGAGTCCAAGAGTTTCAGGCCAAAACTCTTTCTTAATGCATATTGTCCTGTTTGTATCCAAATGCTATTGTCCATTTTGCTTGTTCTGCACTTTTGCAAGCCTGTGGTAGGGTTAGAAATGCAAAGGTCGATTGAGGATAACTTTAAACTTGAATATTCTTTATCGTTCAGGATATTTTCTATACTTTTCATTTGTACTGTTTTTCTTTCATCAGTGGAAGTGGAGAGTTTTATTTAACAGCTTATTTTTTGCTTAGCCGCCAGGTATTTAATTTTCATTTAGAGTTTTAGGTCAAAGCCAATCTATGAGAGCATGTTGTTTGGGTGGTTTGGTGTTTTTTTTTTGTCATCACCTTACCTGTCTGTTAGTTGGATAAATTAAATTATTCAGTATTTGTGGAAAACTGTAGTTTTATGTTCAGTTTATTTTAGGATTACTATTTCTAGCTAGCACGTGCATTAAGCTTTAAAATTAGTGTAAAAAGCAGTATGCATTTTGTAACGTTTGGTTCCGATATAACTACCAAAATACAAATGAATACAATGATATTCCTTAGTTCATGCCACTCTCCTTTAGAAAAAAAACAAACCCCCCAAAACAACAAAAAAAACCTCAAAGCAAATCAACCCTCCTGTTAAAAAAAAAAAAAACAAACCAAAGAACCCCCTCTTTCTCCCTAGCAGCTGCTTTCCACGGCATTACCCGTTTGCAATACAGATATAATTTCCTGTCCCAGAGAGGCTGTGAAGCTAAATGACTTGCAGGTGAAACAGTTTGGGAGACCTATGGGGAAGTTAGACATGCAAATAGTTGGCTTTAAATTGCTGTTAACAACTATATCTAGCAGTATTTAATCCAGTGGCTAGGAGGTGGTTAAGGTTGGGGATGAGTGGTATTATTAAAGAGGTGATGCTATTAAAAAAATAAATGGCTTTTTCTTCTATTATAGAGATACCAGATTTTAAAAATTACTAAGCAAACTAAAGCTTTTCTAATGCTTTTGTTACATTTATGTCCTACTTTTGAAATTTCTATTTCCCAGGAGTAATATGTACTAAAGAACAAGTTCTGTCTACTGATTCTCATATAACAGCACAACACTACAGTATTTTTCTTTAAAAGTAGAGGGATACTTAAAAGTCAAACAAACCACAATTTTTAATGAAAGCAAACATAACTTCAAGAAGGTGGATTTATTTAACTCTAGAACTAGAATTACATTATTACTTAATGCAAGAACATAACATACATAATAAGCACGTGAAGTGTTCCCTAACTAGACAGCTCTAGCGAGGGCCTGGGAGAGACGTTTTTTGACGTTTTTATTATGGCTGGGCTGTGGTGACCTGGGGCGGCATGTGGAGATATCGCTGAGACAAGTGAGATTCCAAATTTCCTACCCTTCTCTTATAGTAGAATACTGCACCAATTTAATCGAATCATTGAGATGTAAACGAGCTACCTAATGAGACACGCTCACATTAGTTCCAACCTTTGCCTGTAGCGAGTTCGCTAGAACGGGTAACGTAACTTAAATCCAGGCAAGGGTTAAACTAGTTCACGCGCCTGCACTTCGCTACCGGACCAAGTTTCTGAACGCCTCTGAGAAATAACGTTGTGGAGATGACCGCCTCTGGCCGTGCTAAGCGTTTTCAGGGAGGTGCCTGTGCGTCTCCTTCATTTAATACGAATGCGAACTGGGTTCCGCGGTGCAGGGAGGGCCCGGGCGCGGCGGGGGCAGCGGGTGCCGCCTGACTCCCGAAGGCGCCGCGGGGCGCCCGGGACAGGGGCTGCCACCCGCCGCGGCGCCCGGGCCGGGCCCTGAGGCGGGGAGCGCTGCCCCCTCCCTGGGCGGCTCCTCGGCTGCGCGGCCGCCCCGCAGTCGGACCCCCGCGCCGGGCGTCGCTCCGGCCGCTGCTCGGAGGCCGCCGCCCTCGAAGCGAAGCGGGCAGCCCCGCCGCCCGGCCGGGCCGGGGTGAGCTCAGCGCTCGGGGCAAGGCTGTCCTTCGGGCCGACGCCCGGCCGGCCCCCGGGTTAACGGAAAGGTCGGGGCCGGCGCTTTCCCGCTCCCCTTCCCCGGGCTTCCCGTCGCGCAGAGGCCGTCAGGGAAAGGCGCTGCCGCTCTTCCTTGGGGCAGGCTGCCCCTCCGGGGGGCGGCGGGACCCGGGGCCAGCTGAACCGCCTTGCCCCCGTAGGAGCGGAGCGCGCCTTCCCCGGCGCAACTCGGCGGCAGGCGAGCGGAGCGGCCCCGACAGCACGCCGAGGAGCAGGCCCTCCCCTCCTGCCCCGCCACGAGAGACGGGGACCCGCGGGGAGCCGCTGCGCCCCCACCCCCGCGAGCGGTGCCCCGTGCCCGCTGCCCGGCCGCGGCGAGCTCGGCCGCGCTCCCGAGCCCGCGCTCCCGTGCCCGCGCTGCGCGCGCTCTCCCCCGGGCGGCGCTGTGCCCGCGCCCCTGCGCGATGCAGTGTGGGAATGGCTGTGGCGCTGGGGTTGGCTGAAAGAGGCGGCCAGTCGAGGTTTAATGTCCGCCATGTTGGCCGTGGCGTATTGAGCGGAGCCGGAGCGGCGGAGGACAGAAGCCAGCGCCCAGCCCAGCCGCGCCAGCCGGCGCCGCCGGGCCCCGTGTCGGAGTGCGCCCCGCCCTGCCGGGGGAGCCCCGGTCCCTCCATGAGAGCGCTCGGCGGGGTCCGGCTCTCAGCTCGGAGCGCTCTTGCTGTCGCCCCCCCCTCCCCAGCCGGAGCCGCCATCGCCGCCTAACATGAGCAAACTGTCGTTCCGGGCCCGGGCGCTGGACGCGTCCAAGCCGCTGCCCGTCTTCCGCTGCGAGGACCTGCCCGACTTGGCCGAATATGCCTCCATTAACCGGGCCGTGCCGCAGATGCCCACGGGCATGGAGAAGGAAGAGGAGTCGGTACGTGAGACCCCCCCCCCCCCCCCGGCCGGGTCCCTCCATCCCCCCCGCACCCGGGGCCCCCACCTTCGCCTCTGCGCAAGCACAAAATGGCCGCCATCTTCTCCCCGCTCTCCCCGCCCGCCGGGAGGGGGGGGGGGACGGGACCTGGGAAGGGAAGGCGCCGAGCCCGGCGGCCCCTCACCGCACCCTTCCCCAGCGCTTTCCTGCGCCCCCCTCTTCCCCCAGCCCGCGCCCCGCGGTAGCCGGCGGCCTTCGACAAGGCCCCGAAAGGCACAAAGGGGGTCACGTGATACCGCGGGCGGCCGCCATTTTGTCTCTTGGTTCTTGGGCCGGGCCTTGTGCGGCAGCGGCGCGGAGACGGGCTTCGGCGGCGCCGTGCCCGCTCTGCCCCACCGGGTGGCGCTGCCGAGCCGGCCGCCGCCGCAGGGGGCGCTCGGCGGCGGGTGGCGCTCGGAAGTTGTGGCTGCCGGCGCGGGAGCGCGCGCCGGCCCGGGCCGCCCTCTTGGGGGAGCGGGGAGCAGCGGCCGGGCCGGGGGCGGGCGGCGGGGCTGCCAGCCGGCATCCCCCCGCACGTGTGGCGGCGGCGTGCCTCCTCCTGACGGGCGGTACCGCCGCCCGCCCGGCTCGGCCGCGGGGCTGCTCTAGCGGCAGCAGCGCTCGGTGTTGCTCGTAGCGGGTGGGTGGGTTGTTTTGCTTTGGTTTGGGCGTTTTGTTTTGGGATTTTTTGCGGGGCGGGAGTTTGCCGCCAGAGATGGGAAGTGGAAGGGTTTGTGTTTGCTTTTATTTGAAAATCCTGCAAGTGCCTTCAGGCAGGCGTGGTGTGAGGAAAATTGTGATATTCGCTGCATGGAAATGCAAAAGTCAGTACTGAAGTACTACTCCGAGTAAGAAAATCCATCTTCGGAGGCCAAAAGCCTATCGGTTCCCTCTCAGTTTTGCTGTCTTAGTGGAGAATGAAACAAACCTTTTCAGACTTCAGGATAACTTAATCATTCACTCAGCGTGTTCCAAGACAGATATAACATTCAATAGCTGTTATTGCTGAAGACCTCTTCTGAAGTGGGTAACTTGTTTTCAGTGTTTGCAGATCTTTAGTTATTTCTTTGGTATAATCAGTTTTCTTCATTTGTGCATTAAGCACAGCAAATAGAACTGTAGAAATACACTTATGTGAACAGGTTTTGAAATCTAGTGATAAGAACAAATTCGACAATTTCATAGTCTTGACTTCTGCTAGCTGTCAGGCTTCTTCGAATGTGACGGGCTGTAAAGTTCCTGTTTGCATTTCAGGACCAGCAAACTTTGAGTTACTTCTTTAAAACTTAAACTACACATCTCTTCTTTAAATGTAGTCTTCTCTCTGTGCCGCTATTGCTGGAAGTTAACAGATTCTGTGAATTTTTATGAAATGTCTCTAGAAATCGTTCAGCCTGAAGAGTAGTACTGGGCATGTTGTTGTCTATTTAGTAACTACTCTCTGAGGCTTTTCTAGTGTACCTGCCTATCTACCATTTTAACATAATATTTCCAAGTCCTGTGCAAATAAGTTGCTTTAAACATCCACTAAAATGTATAATGTGAAACGTGGGGTTTCTTTATGGTTTTGTTTTGGTGCTGTTTGTTTTTGTGATGTGAAGGCGCTCAAAATTTTGGTGTGGCCATCCTTTTAGTAATATTTAAGCAGTAGGTAGCTATGCTTAGATGCTCATGTTCCTTTTGATGCAGTAGATGTATTCTGAGTTGGTACCTGTAGATTCCGAATGTGAGAGCACCCTTAATTTGCATGTGTAGCAGAACTTAAAATTTTGTTATATTTGCTATATGCTTCCTTGCCGAGTTTATTTCTCAGTTAAAGTGAGCAAGAGTGCATGCGTGCATTTATGTAGAAATGTCAGGTTGCTATCTTTCTCTTTTACTGTTTGCGTGGCAGTTACAAGTTTTCAGGCTAGCAAATTACATTGGGTAACTATATAGCCTCCATAAACACAGAGACACATGTCCTAGCTAAGGAAAAGTAGTTCTGAGCAAGAGTAAATTTTCAAATGTTAATTGTAAGACTTATTTCTGTGGTTAACATGACACTTTTGTTTACTCAGTCTAGCTTTGAGGGTTAAACTTCAGAGCTGTAGGGGTTAAGTAGACGTTCTCCACAGTTTGCTCATGCTTTTGCTTTAAAAAAATGTGTACACACACCCCCAAGAGAAATTTGTTTGCCGTAAGTAAACACGGGTGTCTTCCTGAATTCTTTTCAGTTCTTCTTGCATAAAATAGTTGATGTTAAACTCTTCCCCCTTCTTATTTCTGGACGTTTGCTGAATTTCTTCCTTCCCTATTGTTGCACCAAAATTTTTCTCTTCAGTTTTATATTGGTGTTGACAAAGAGGCATGGTAGTTGACTCAAGTTATAATAAACCTTATAGATTTAATACCCTACTGCATCCTGTTTCCCAAACTTCATGCTGTGCAGGGTTTAGGGAAGTTGGGAGTTGCTAGTGTTTTGCAGCAGTTGAAGACTTGTATTAGAAGATTTCTTCCCAATACTTACAAAAATAACAGGTATTTTGTACTATCCATTTCTTTACAAACAGATGGCAAAGTATCTATAAGAATCTGGGGGGAGGGGATGGCTTCAACTAGTGTGAGCAAGCATTTATAACTATTTTATAAATAGAATTCTAACATTGCCTTGAGTTTTGCATAAATGTAATTTTAAATGAACACGTATTTGGAGTTAAGAGCTCTCCTCTTGACTAACTTTCCCTAGAGAAAAACGCAATCAAAGAGATTTAATATTCAAGCATCAAGTTACAAGATATTTAAATGACTAATTAGTGTTTTGATGCACAAAAAGGAATCTTATTTTGTTTCCCTTTCACCTTATCATTGTTCCATCCTCTTCCTACAAAGAATAAATATGGAAAATAGTGCATCTTCATTACTACAATTGGAACCTACAGTTGAGCCGCAACATTCTGTAAGTCTTGTGAAGGAAAAACGAAATCGCTACATTTATCTGAGTTCTAAAATACGCAACTGATAAGGATATAGTAACTTAAAAGTGACAGCTAAGGACCTTAAAGTGATGTTGATTCTATTAACAAGTAAAGTATACCTTTCTGCTTAGTCATAATTTCAGTTAGTGGATTTGCTTGGAGGTAAAGACTATAGTAAAAAGCTCTTTGACACACAGACAGAGGGACTTGAAGTTATCAACTGTGTTCTGACAGTTGATTTAGCTCCCAAGTTTCTAGGGTAAACACATTGTAGCTGTTGCCAAGTCTGTTGCTAAATCTGAGAAACTAAAAACTATCAGGATACATATGCATCGCTAAGAAAGAAAAAAAAAATCACCCTTCAAAATGTAATGACATTTCGTACGCAACGCTAAACATCCCCTGCATTATCTCAAAATCCTGTTTTTGAGCAAAATGCATCCTTAGTGCTGTAATTTTGAGAACCAAACAATAGACCACTGTTAATACAGTAATACAGATTCGGCTAACAAATCCATTTTAATTCATAACAGCCTGAATAAAGTAGTAGATGGATTGGATTTTTTTTATCCTTTGTGAAAGATTAAAAAAAAAAAACAAAACAACAAAAACCAAAAAAACCCAACCAAAACCAAACACAAAGTTATGTGGCCTTTTGTTTTGTGTTTTTTGAGGTGTTGCTTTTGTTTTTCCTTAACTGGAAATTCAGATTCTAGACTGAAAGAACAACAGCTGGAAAAGCAGAGCAGAGGTAGCTTTAGTTATTTGGGACAAAATGCCCTGCTGAAAAGGTAAGACAGTGATGCTTTTTGAACATGTTCAGTAACTTATGTTTCAGAAAGGAAGCATGCATAGCTCTACAGACATCCTAATTTGATGGCTTCCAAGCAAACCAAAGAAAACTATACTTGTTTTCCCTGTATTTTTCTGAAAGGGAAGGAGTTAGGACACACACTGCGTCCTCATCCTCTAGATTCTCTTAGGTAAGAAATAGAAACTTAAGGGTTTTTTTGAGACTGTAGATAATTAACAAAAAAATGGTTATGGAAAGTTACTGTGTATATAACTTTTTTAAACTCTCTTCAAAAAGTCAAAACAAAGTTGTATTTGAAGCACCTCATATCAACATTTATAAGGCATATTTAAATTGTTAGGAAATGTGAACTTCCTAGCCAAAGCAGTGCCTCAACAAAGAATAGTGTGTGAGCAGAGATACTTATAATTAAATGTCCTAGTATACTTCAAAGACATTAATTATCTAAATAGGAGAATACAGCTATGTTGATGACATACCCATAGAACTGTTACTAGCTCTTGGTAATTATCATGGGTGTGAATTTTTTTGTTTTGTTTTCTTGAGTGAGTGTATCTTGATGTAAATGCTGGTATTACTGTGGTCATACTAAGGTTTTGGGTGTTACATTTCCATTTAGTCCTGTGTATATTCAAGTTTGTATAGGTTAGGTGGATATTTCTGTCAGGTAAACCTTTCTAAATCCTGGTGTCTCTGTCCTTGGTATTGCGGGGAAGGAATAAGAAAGTGAGAAGTCCTGATGCTTTATTGTATCACTCTTAACTCCCTCTTCTGGTGATTAATCGTTGCCCTTATTTTAATTCTGGAGTAGCAGCTTTCTTGTCCTGCTAGATCTCTGCCAGACTGATGCACTATGTGGAGTTCTGTTTTTAAGGTTCCGAGTTTAAAATTTGAGCCTGCTTTCTAATTTTAGTCAGTGTTGCTAGCAGCAGGTAGAAGAATTGAGCACCCAGATTCTGAAATTATAAGCTGTACAGCTGCTCATTCAATTCTTACTATTCTCCTTTGCCTATGTGTTGTGATATAGCCAACAGGTTGCACAAACGGTGGGATTAAGTCTGTATGTACAGTTGTCATCTGTAAATACTGTCATACTCTGTTACCTGGTGTTTGAGCAAAATGTTGACATATTTCAGAATGTGCTTTTGATCTCCTTAAATCCATAGTTGTAGTTACCTTCCCTGCCTTGGCTTTGGGGATGTTTAAGAAAAGCTTATTTGGTAAAATTTCATTATTAGACATAATATTTTTTTCCTAATACCAGTATGACCTGTCAGTATTTGCTAAATGCTGTGGAAGACCTGATGAAGCTAACCTAATGTTTAAAGTGTTCCAAAGTATTTGAATGAACGTATTTGCTGATAGGATGTGTCTTAATTTAGCAAACCACTACTTGGTTAACTTCCATTTTACACAGTTTGGGTAGGCTCAGGGATCAGATCCTCTCCATTAAACTACTTTGAGCCCAGATACCATAGATCTCTTCCAAGCAATGCCTGCACAGAAAATACGCCTGCCTTCTCCCAAATCTACTCTGGAGGCATTGGGAGTTTACCATATCCATGTTCTCTTGATGCTGAAACAGCTGGTTTTGCCTTATCGAGGAGAAAGTAAGGAATGTACAAGGGGCCCATATGTCACCATCTAAATCATGAGGAATTTAAAAGGGTATAGCAGAGGTGTAGGGAGTCAGTGTATGAATGGTCTTGAATTACAGCTGTGAACTTCACTAAATCTCCTTAGTCTTTTTCATTCATTACATTCTTGCCAGCTTAAGAAACTGCATTCTGTGTGTGTGTCCGTACAAGTATGTATTTTCTTCTAACAACTGTGTTCGTGGCATCTAGGTACCCTTAAAATAATCACTACCTTGCTGATGCACAGTTCACTGATACTGTTTCAGGATCTTGTAGGGGCAATCAGAGTTACATGAATATAAAATCATTACAGATACTGTAACTGAATCATCAGTTTCAAGTCTGGATTATTATTTTTTTTTCTTTGAGATAAGGTCAGGAAACTCCCTATAAAGTTTTTGGTTTACTAATGGAAGAGAATCTGTGCTGCTGCCTTCCCCCCCCCCCCCCCCCCCCCGGTTGTAGAAGTCAAGTATAATGTTGAAACAGATGAACTGAACTCCTTTAGTGGAGCTGAAACATTGAAGGGTTTAAAGTAAAGGGAGAGAGGAGAGAGAGAGATTTTTTTGCATACTCTTTGATTCAGGAGTCCCACAAACTGGAAAAATATTGCTTCCTATTCATGTCTCTCTTTTCCCACCTTTTCTGCTCACTTGTAGTAAGAGGCGTTAATTTTATATGCCACAGTGTTCTTTTTTTGTGTGTTTAATTTTAAAAACGCTGAACTCGTAGATTATCAAACATGTATGCTCTTAGGAATCTAATTTGATAGGAGGGGAACAGAGAAATAAGGGTTTGTCGCAGTTTTGTCTCAAGTGTCTACAGATGCTTCAGTTCAGAGCTGGGGGAGATTCTTCTGTGAGCTCATATAACAGACTTAATTTACCTTTTGGTTTGGTATTGAGCTTAGGAACTTACTTCAGACATACCTGTGTGAAAAAGATATGAAATCCTTAGCCTGAGAATTTTGAGAGAAAAAAACCCCATGACAGCTCACCACAAATATGGCCAAATTTCAAGTATATGAAAACTCCTATACCATGTCAAAATACTCAGGTGATTAAGTGTTTTCTTTTCCCCTTCTCTCTCTGTGTCCAGCTCCTGACTGGTAATATTGACAGTTCACTGGGTTTTTCACTTTACAATTACACCAAAGCTTTCTGTTCTGTTGTGTTTAATGTTGGAAGGTGTTCTGTGCACCTGAAAATTCATACAAGTTAGGAGTCTATCAGATGGTGAGGAGCAGCTTCTATAGTGAGCAATTTACGCACTGTCTCCGACTATCTAAAGAAACCGGTTAATTCTATGATATGAAACCCACCTGTACCAGCAGTGTTTTCTTTTTGAAGTCAGAGGGATGGTGGTGGCATAGACTTCTATTACAGAGTGGTGAGACTTATTTGAGGATGGAGTTTGGGGGTTTTTTTGTTGTTCCCCCTCCCCCCCCCCCCATCCCAGTTTGAAATAGGAAGAAGCAAAATTTACCATGATCAGCTAGGAACAAGAAGTATAGATTATGTCTGTGGGATTTGACAACTTCCTAGAAGCTAGCAGTTCTGTGTAAAAGATTAGGAATCATGATAGATGGCCGGTTTTTATATCATAGAGAAGTCAGACGCTAATTTGAAGTTGTGAGCAGGGGACTGCCATGAAAGTGGTTTGATAATGTGGTATTAGTTCTGTATATGAATGAAGGTGTACATGTCATGCTCTGAAGTAATGTTGAACATACTTAAGGTTTCAGAAAATAGAAGAGTTGGTTGATCATCAGTGCCTTTGGTTTTTTTCTGGAGTTGATCAGCAGTCCAGGTTCTCTTGAAATGAGGGAGGATATGGATAAACAAACTCAAATTTGGAAGAATTCTAAGTCAGGACTTTAACGTTCTAGGTGGAGGATGTTCTTTTTCTAGTTTGTTTATTGTCTATATGAGCTATCTGTGTAGAAGAGCAATTTAATTCCTCCTGAAAAAGCTGTTCCAGAAAAGCTAATTGTAGACCAGTCTTAAGGAATTAGTTTAATGTATGCAACTCAAATTATTTTTAACCTTTTCTTGACTTCCCAGTAATTGCAGAAAAATAAGGCATGTAACAGTAGTGGCTTTATGTATAGCAGAGTTAACTACAGTGAGACCAATTGTTCATGTTCAGACTTAACGATTAAAAAAAGGTTAGACTTATTTAGTACTTGTTTATTTACAGTGAGTATGGTTAACCATGGAGGAGATTAAAAATCCCTCTCAAATTACTTAAATTAAGACTGAGGGGGAAAACCCACAAATACAACTTCGTTAGCAGCATTCTTAATAGCACAAGAAGTAATACAGCTGGCAGAGTTTTGGAGTTGAAGGAGAGGAACTTATGCAAGTCGTTTTGAGGCCAGGCTTGTATGGAAAGACTTTAACCCCCTGGGAATTTTCACAGCCTGTCTTAAGGAGGAGCCCCATAAGGTTATCTTCCTGACTTTTTCAGATTTGATCTATCATATCATGGATTTCAGCAAAGGATTGGGTTTTAATTGTATGCAGTAAAATATTGATAACAATAATGGGAAAGAACAAAATTCAGTAACCTTAATGTTTGAGAATTAGTGACGCAGCTTTATTTTTCTTTTCGCTTTAATAGCTAACACCCTGTCTTTTATTCCAGTAAAACTTAGGTTGTTCACAAAAACCTGCCTAATACTGATTTGTTTCAGGTAGAAAAAAGTGCAATGTGGCAAGCACTTAAATCTGCTACTGTTCTGAGTAACTGCTTTGCTTGTAGGTGTAATTGTGCCATAACTATGTGATCGTATACCTCAGAAATGTATATGTAGTTATTGCAGTATCAGTTATAAAGACTGTTCAGTGTGAGTTTTGAATGCTTGTAAGCTAATATATTTTCAAGTTTTTGTTTTAAAGGAGTGTGTGTGTGAATCTGCTGTCCTGGAACAGAATACTGTCACTCGCTGGCCTTAGGTATATGTAATAAGTTATTTGTTCTTTTTCCACTTCATTCCCACTTTGTACTTGTAAGAGGAAAAACTAGCTTTAATATCAAGATATGCATCAAACGACTAATGCATCAGAATACAGATACACAAACACAAAAGCAGCAGCCAGTATATCCTCTTCCTGTTTAATGAGCCTGTACATACCCTGTGCTCTCTGCCTTCCATCATTGTGTATGTATTTCTGTGTATTCTACATTCAGGGACTAACCCTGTTCTGGGAGGATCTTTCTGGTTAAACAAATGTGAGGGTGAATTGCATGAATCGAGGGTAGAATAAAAGTCTGAAAATTTCCTGGTCTGTCAGTCTTTTCAAGCACAGGTAGTTTAAGTGAGGAAGGAAACTATCCTCTTAAGGTTTAAGGACCACTCTTAAAGATTTGTTTCCTTTATATTTAATCAGGAGTTTAAAAATTCACGCCTGTTGAATTGGAAGCTTTCAAGAGGGCGGTATTAGAAAGGATTGCTTTCCAACATCTGTTTACATTCATACCTTTATACCAATTTCACGACTTCAAGGTTGTTTCTTCCTAGTTGTAAATAGAAATTAATTAGAGATCTTGTAGCTTGCCTAGGAGACTTATCAAGCTTGCATTTGAGGAGAGAGATTTGTAGTAAGGGCTGCCTTAGACATATGTTTCATGCTACTTACTGTCTGTTTTCCGTTACAAAGTCAAGAGCTGTAGTCCTCAAATTCTTAGCTGATTAGATGTTATACTCAAAGCATGGCTGCTGAGAAGGTGTTAGCATGGAAAGCGCAGTTCTGCATAGGCTTCTCTTTCCACATTTTCCTTTTCCAAACTCGAGGATTTTGTGCAAGACTGTGTTGTTGTTGTGAAAGTGCGATGATTGCGTGTTAAAAGATGCGAACTTGCACCCCTTCTTCCCTTTCCAAAACAAGTTGCTTTGCTGAACTCCATTGATCTGTAATGAGTCTCACCCAAAATACCTTTCTCGGCATAAGTATGAAAACACTTTATATTTTCCTTCTCCTTACTCTTCTGTCTGTGCCATTATCATTCCTGAGTTACTCTGTCTACACGGTACATAACATTTTTCTTCCAAGTGTTTCCCTTGATTTAATTATTTGAAATGTCCCGTTTACTTGTGTTTCTAAATTCTCTTAGTTTAGTTCCCCTTTTTAAGTTTCTTTAAACACAAGTGATAGAATTGTATTCCTGGTTTCCCCTGTGCCTTTATGTTTTTGCTTAAGAAATGCAGCTTTTAACTGTGTGATAAATCTACTCCCCCCCATCCTCAATTATGTATGATGTATATTCAGCAGGACATGTCCTATGTGCCTTTTTGATACTTGATTTTTCTTTCCACTTAAACACAAGAAAAAATTCTGAAGAGAGTGGCAGAAAATAGGAACTGACTTCAGGAAGAAGATTTTATAGTATCGTGGTCTGACCTATATCTCAGTTACTGAATTGTAAATATTATATCTCAGGAAAAAAAGCAGAATTTAAAACAGTGTGGTTTTATTGAAAAGCTTAGAAGAAAGGCTACAGGTAGGAGCCAACTTGAGTTTGAGCCCTGCAGAATTTTTGTTTTGTACAGTTACTGGAATCCTTTAAGCAGGTTGCTTAGATAAAACTGTTGGATCCTTCAGCTGCTTATGGATAAATTTAGGCACTCTCTTCTGTTTCTCAATGATTTATTATTTTTTTTTAATTTTGTATGTTTGCCCAGCATGATGATATTGTTTGCCCATCTCTTGCTATTTATCTTCTGTTTTGTTAGAAGAAAGTTATGATTGATATTATAGTGTATTAGCTCTGCTTCCTCATGAAGATGCTGTGGTCTTAAAGTAGGTCAGGTACTGTATGAGACTGTTTAAATGTTAGAAATAAAGATAGTTTAATACAGTCCATCTGGGCATCTAATTTATTTCATCAGGTCAGAACTTCAAGTCAATAGGAAATGCTTCATTTTCTTGCTGTTTGTGTGAGGAGGACAAATTTAAACTACCAAAACTGAAGCAAAACGGCTTCCCTTTTCTTTGTCAGTAATGTAAGATTTCTTCAGTGAGAAAAAAGTATGTGTGGGGAATTAGTGAAATATGCATATTTACAGAGTACCTCTTTCTTTTTTTAGACAGCTTTTTTATGCTTACTAGAGCTGTAGGATGAGTGATTAACAGAACATTGTTGCGTGTTCATTCTGTCAGCCTCTGAGGTGTGGTGTCTTGAAAGGATGTTCAGAAATTTGCTTAGTGGTAGTTAAATACTGAAAACTAATTTGACATATCTTGGGCTGGAACAGAAAGCACTGAGGTGTCTTGATGTTCTTCAGGGCTTTGTTGGAGGAAGTCGTTGCAGATAATGCATTAACCCTTATGGCTGGTCTGGGTTTCCATAGCATCTGTATTTTAGTGCAGAAAGACCTTGAGCTGGTAGATAGTAGTTGTTAAATGTTGGGTTTGGGAGCTTTGGCTAGCTTTTAGTAGTTGGGGCATGGGCTGCAGAATGTCCTGGAAATAAAGGCAAAACTTTAGCATTCATAGAATCTAGAGAAGCTGGTGAGGGAAGAGAAGCTCTGAAGTGCTCCTAGTAAGTTCACAGGGCTCCTAATGAGTTCATGTTATTGAGGAAAAAGTGCACCATAAACTAACCTACTAGCTACAATTTTATAGGTGTTAACATCATGGGTGTGTTGTGGGACTAGTCCAGTCAGAAGGTAACAAACAGTTCTGTCATTGTATGGTGGGGTAGTATGAAGTTCCAAAGCCATCCAGGAGCAATAGGAAAAAGGTACGTGGATATTCCCATTGGTAAATGAGAGCCTATCAAAAAACCAGACCTGTAAAACCAAGCCCTCAATTGGTTCACAATTGATTCATTATCGATTCATTTCAGCAGGTACAGAAGGTCCCTATGCATGATTTCGAAACCTCATTATTTTTAAATGTTATATCCAGTGGTTGACTTAACTCTGTAATTTGAAAAATTAGTGAGGTATCTGACATTTTATTTTGGCTTGTATTAAATTGTAACTTCCCTGGTATAATTTTCTGGGAAAATTTTTTTGACTGTTTTCCAGTGTTAGTCTTTTCATGAATGTCATTGTCCTGTGTCTCAGCAGTGTAGGTTTGACCCTTTACTTGACCTGTGCTTAAGAGAACTCTGGATAAGAAGCACTTTTTTTTTACTTGATAGAAAAGGGGAAGATTTAGTAATAAATTTGCTGGAGAGAGTCTCTTATTCCAGGCTCTTTTGCACTGTGGTCAGGAGTGTATGTAGAGTTCACTTCTATGTTTATACTGGATGTTTGTCTTGTTTTTGTGGTTTATTCCCATGGTTCACAGAGAGAGTGTTGCATATGTGTGTTAGGCTGTGGTGTAATTTCTCTTCAGATGGTTGTAGAGCTAAATGCTAGTGGAGAAGTTTACTCTGGATTGTTTCAATACTTTGCTCTTTAACACATGCTAAATATGAATTGTGCATTCACATTACTTGAGAATGCTAGACAGTATTGCTGCGGATTTGAAGGAAGCCAGACTGCCATTTCAGCAAATGGCACTGTCTGTACAGGTGGAATTGGAATTTGAGGTCCTAAGCCAGCTTTTGGCAGCAGTATCATTTCCAGGGATGGAGAGAACATCATCTTGCTTTGGCTTACAGTTACTGAACTGACTCCACTAGATGAAATCTGTCATAATACTGAATAGATGGAGGAAGTAGGAATACATTGTCTTGTGGATCACTAACAGTGCTTCGTAGGGTAGTGCTTCCCTTTAACTTACCAATCAGGAAAGGAATAAAACACCTCCTTAAGAAAAAAGCCATGCAATACCAGGTATTTGAGGGCTTCAGGTAGATAGTTGTCAGAACAAGTGTGCTATCAGAAAAATCCAAAGATGTTTGCATTTTGAAATTTGAAATTGAAATTTGAAAAACCTTTTTAGTTTCCTCAAGCTGCTATTCTAAAAAGCTCTGAAGTACTAGTCTTGAAGACTTTTCTTTCCATGTTTTGGTAATACTGTGTTGATAAACCTAAAGGAAACAGCCTATCTCTGCAACATTGGGACATCAGTGTGGTCCCCAGTACCACAGAAACTTCTTTGTGATAGCAAACTGTGACAAGCATTTTGTCATCTCTTAGAATTTCTTGTTAACAACACATTTTAAGTTTATTGCTAGTTTTTCTCACCTTCCATTGTAATGTTGTTTTTGCTTTCTATTGATGAGTTACTGTTTGGTCCTTTGTTCTCAGCATGGGGAAAAAACGCAGTTTTATAGAATGATCAAACCATTTAATGTGGCAAGCAGTATGAAACTGAGGTTGTAAGTGGTAATTCAAAAGCATAGTATGTTAGGCAGCTCTGAATTTTGTTCTCTTAAGAATATATGCAGTGTCAAGTTGAAGTTTTTCAAGATACAATGTGCTAAATCTTTTACATATACACTCATTTAATGGCAATAAAGCTAAAATAGTCCTTGCACAGAAGGGACATGATGAATTAATGCAAAGTACGAAATCTTGCTTTGCAGTCTCTGGTAGTTTATATGGCACTAGGTGGTAAGAGGGAGAGGTGGGATGTCTAAAGTGATGTTTTCTGAAGTCCTATAGATGGGTTTCTCTGCTGATGTATGGGCTATGCTCTTGGACTCAGTATTTGAGAAAGGCACAAAGCAGTCTCTAAAATGTCTATTATACTTCAGTAGGTTAATATATATATTATATAGGCACATGAAATCATGGATATTCACACCACTGTAACTTTATTCCCCTGGAGCCAGGAATTGCCTATTATGAATCAGTAACAGCTGCACATGTCGTGGAAGAATAGGCAGCTCCATGTTGTGACCAGCAAGATAGGGCTCAGCTGCTCTGCCTATGAGAGGTGGAGGAAATAACATGTATCTATTCCTTCGGAGATCCAGTGTCCTTTATGCTGTGGGTAGAGGCTTTTACTAATGCAATAGACTAAAACAGTGAAGGCTGAAGACCTAAGGAATGATGAAGAGGTGTGGAGGTTTTGTGTTGGATTTTTTGGTTTTTTGTTTGTTGTTGTTGGTTTTGGTTTTTTTCTTTAATAAATGAAGGTCATAAACTGACTTGAATGCTAAGTAATGACAATGTGGCCTGAACTAACTGATGCTGTCTCCTTCTAAATCACATTCAGTAGTCCTATTTTGTCCCAGCCAGACACTTTAACTCTCACTGTGTGTGCAGAGAGAGTAACAGTAACAATGCATTGAGCTTAAAAGCAGTAAGGAAATGTTCGTCCTTACCATAAGCCTTTACCACTGCTGTTCTTCCTTTCCTCCCCTCCTCCATATGACTACTTCACTGTCTTAACCTTAGTTGTTCAGTGTTTATACCAGCTTTAAAACCAAGTTTGATCATAACTGCATGTGAAAGGTCATGAATTCAAAATGCTAGTCTGTCTTGTGTTTTTAAAGGCAATCTAAATAAACATAGAGATTACAAGACACCAAGAATAGCTTACCTATAAAGAGTAATGATTTGGTGCTTGACTCATAGTGCATGTAGCACTTTGTCATTCAAAACATATTTTTATTGATCAGGAAACTTCAAATTGGTGTTCTGTCTAAGCCTTTCAGCCTAAAACAGGCCTCTGCTCTAGGTAGCTTTTTTGTGCATTCCAGTGTAGCAGTGTTCATTCTAAGCCAAGAAAAATGTCTAAACACTTATATTTGCAAACTGAAGACGGACATCTGCAGCAGGAAATACATAGATAAGCTCATTACAGTGGGGTAATCTTTGGAAAATCTATTTGAAGTTATTCATTATTGCACCTGTCACTGTCACTATTGAAGAAGGACTTTTCTACCTTTTGTGGCATCAGATCTGAAATTCTGATGTGTTTTGTGTTGTGAATACAGAAGCTGAGGCAGTTTAGTTGAAAAGCATTGGTAGGTTTTGCTTGCATTTTCATGAATGTATTTTGACAAAATTTAGTTGATGAGAGCAGTTCCGTACTAATTGCTAAGTAGGTTTCTTCTTTACTAGATGCCTTAAGCAGTATAACTCTAAAGTATGCCTCTTCTAGCGTTTGTACTTGGGTGGTGGTGTGAGGTTTACTTTTAGTTTTCTCAAATGTCTTGGCAGCTGTCCCGATACCTTGCTGTCTTTGTATATGAAAAAGCTTCTTCTCATAGTAAGGGTTACAAAAGGCAGCGGGCAACGAGTGGTGTTTTCTGGTGGTGTGTGCTTGCTTGCTTGGTGTTTTGTGGTTCTGTTACAACAAAAGTTGTAATTTGGAGGAATATGAGATGGGAACTTTGATACCATTGATACTTGACAGTCGTTCAAGGGCAAGGTTAGGTATACTTTTTGCCAGCCTGTGCGTATTTGTACAGCTCACATTTCTGCTCATCACTATATGACAGTTTATTTCCATTGTGTGTTACACAGAGGAATAAAGTACTTAAAATGCAGATAGTGTGGAGTCTGCAGAAGTGTGCCTGTTTAACAGACTAGCTTTTAGTCATTACTGAGATTCACCATGTGCTTTTTCTATTGATTTCATTTCTTCCCTGTAGCACTGAAGTGGGTAATGCTAACAAGTGTGTTTTGTTTGTTTATTTTTAAAATCAGAAATAAGCTTGATAGTTAAAGGTGGTGCTCTGGAAGCTTCTTCAGTTTGAATTTTTTTAACTGAACTGTTGTATATGAGCTTTTAATATGGCATGCACGTGTGACTTCTTAAAAGGTGCCCAGATTGTTTAGGTTGTTATGGCAAACTTCTTTTTGGTTGTCTGACATGAGATGCTGAGCCTTAACTTGTGAATGAACAAATTTGCGCAAACATTGACACTGTTTTCTTGATTATGGTTTTGCTGTCCCCACGTAACTTGAATACTGCATGATGTTCAGTGTAAATATTGGTCAGTTCTATTACTATTTAAATGTGAATGACTGAGGTAATGAAACTGTACTTTACAGAATAGCTAAACCTGACAAGAATGAAGCAACCTTATGGGAAGGTACAGCTCGTTCAGTTTTGTGTGTTACAGACCCTGTGTAAACACCTGGTTTGCTCATTGATTGATCTTTTCTTATTATTATTTTTTATTCATTTGCCTTTTTCACCCCAACCAAAAATAAAGTTGGATATGTGTTGGGTATCTCTCAAGCATCTTTATTAACATTAGAGTTGCATAGTGCACACTGGACTGAAAAGCTCATAGAAGAAAAAATAATCAGACTACTAAACACAAAGACTAAGGTTATATGGCTTGCACTCCCAGCTTCAGATACCCTATGGCTCAGGGAGAGAACAGCTGTGGAAGTATGGCTGTGGTTTCTGTGCTGGTTTTGGTAGGGATGCCCATGGGCCTCTTCTTGAGATAGTGTTAGGCAAAGTGGCACTCTGTTAAAATCCACACTTGTCTTGCAGTTAGTTTCCAAAAATGTTTCTGCATTCTTCAGAGAGTTAGGTTACTAGTAATGCCTAGTATCTAGGTTAGCCCAGTCAGCCAGTTTGGACATTTATTTAAAGTCCTTGGGTAGTTGTGCAGTTAGGTTTTTAGAGATATGACCTTCAAAATCCAGCTGTAAGTTTTAGATTCTTACAGAAAATTCTGAGGGGAAAACTAGTAGCTCTAGATTCTGTTTTTAACAAAACAATCAAAATCCTGTTCTTAGACTCCCCCCCCCCCCCCCCCCCCTTCAGAATCTTTGAGCCTATGTAATCTGGAAAGCTGTCTGCAGTTTGTGCAGTCTGGCCTGTGGAAGAGAATGCTTTTAAACTTTCAGTAGGCTAATACTGAGGAGACAGAGGTGCTTCTCAGACTGTATGTTATGGCTTTATTCCCTTGCCTGGTGTTTTTCTCTGCCTTACCTGTTGTGATTCTGTACTGCTGCTGAGTTGAATAATGACTCCAGATTGATATATGCCTTAACTGCAAAGGAAAAGGGGTTGGTTTAATGGGGATCATTTGAAAACCTGGTCTGAGGAACAGCTTCTGTGGAAGGAGTGGTATATTTATTTTTTTCCATAGTTGACATATACTACACTTCTCTCAAAGTTTTCTAAGACTTCACCTGGCTCAGTTGACTTCTTTTTAAGTCCTGGTACCTATGTAAATGTAGATTTGGAACTTACTTTTAACCTGGCCTAGTACTGTGTGTAGTATTCTGCTATGATATGTAACTGGAATAGTTGAGGCACCCCATGTATATTGAAATATATATGGAAAAAATACCCAGTGTATCTGCATATTAATATTGTTCAGAAGAGTAATGAAACAGTAGGAACTTGTTTCCTGCAAAGTTGGGCTATCATGTTCTTTGTTATTGAGATGACACTGCTTTTTTTTTTTTTTGTCAGTGCTCAGTACTGTTAGCAGTAGTATCAACTCCCTTTAAGAAGAATGTTGGAATGAAAATGTGCAGCTTTTGCCATCCGAAGTTGAGTTGTTACACAGTATTGCTGGGGCACAGTAATGTTTAAGCATGCAGCAAGATATTGTTGCATATATCTTTTAACTTGGGAACTTCATGCAGTTTTATTTTGAGTCAGCTGATGAAATGATCTTGAAGTTCCACTTCCTATTTTCCCCATACAAGGGGAAAATGATTTTGCTGTAAAGATTTATTCATGATCTCCTAAATGGCTTCGTAGCTGAAACCTCTGGTAAGGAAAGATTAAATTCTAAGGGCTGCTCTCATTCCATGTAGACTGCATCCTGAAAGCTGTATTATTGTATCAAATCTTAATTAATTTTGTTACAGTCCGATTTCAGTGTGGAGGTCATGCCCTGGACTACCTAAGTAATGGGTTAAAGGCATCTTAATGTGTTCTTTAGAATGCTTTATTTAGGGGCAATTGGTTTAGTTATTAAACTGTACTTTTAGTATAGATCACTGAAATAGTTTTGATGCACTGCAGGCTCACAAATCACAGCGTTACAGCAGGCCATTTTAAGGAAGGGGGGGCACTTTGACAGGTTTGCAGTTAAGTCTGGGATCTTGTGAAATGTGGCTGTGTGGCAAAGTCACAAGAGATGGGCTGATCTGATTTAACTGTTGGTATTGAAGAGACAATTCCACTGTTTCCTTAGAGCTTGCCATGGTCTGCACCACCTGCCTGTGAACTGGATTAGCTCACAGCAAAAGACTTGTTTAACTCCTCGCCTCTGTGGGTTACAGGGCTACATAAGCTGAGTAGTTCCATGAAAGATGAAGTGATTACATGGGGAAAAGATGGGAATATTTTATGGCCATTACCAATGTTTAGGAGGTGGGATAGCCTCTTCTGCTGGTACTGAGCTGTTAGCAGTTCCTGAAGAAAATACTTCAAACTGTGGTTCTGAATGCATGTAGCGCAGTGACGATTTGGCAAGCAGCCGATAGGTAGTCTGAACAGGACCTGTGCCTGGGAAGGCTGAAGTGTTAAATTCTGTTTGTGAATGAGACTGCATAATTACTGCATGTGTTAAATACTAGAGCTTTTCTGATTCCCAGGGTTCCTAGGTTGCATGCATTATACTTTTTAACATGTTTTGAGCCAGTCTCATTCATTTCTTCATCTCTGCCTGTTTTCCACAGTAATTGAAAATATGAAACTAATTTCTTTTCAGTCTTATGGTAACAGGACAACAAATCACTCACCATTTCTTCTAGCATTTTTGTTGATCTCTAGTACTAATGTTGTTAGACTTCTGGGTCAAATGCCCTGTGTGTCCTCTGCCTCCCTGCCACCATTCACTGAACAAGCACAGCAGGCAAAAATTTCCCAGAAGGTGTAAGTAGTTTGCTGCTGAAGTCCATGACTATGGAAGCAAGGTATTTCCATGAAAAGGGCAGACTCCATGCATACTCTTAGAACTGTCTCATTTGAACATGGGGAAAGCATTTTAATATGATGCTTACGATGGTGTGGCTGACTTAATTTCTAACCAGTGTTCCAGATAAAAAGGCTAATAATTAGCCTGGTTTCTTGATAGTCTGTTAATTACAAAAACATGTATTTTTAAAAGTAAATTAGATCACATTTTCACTGAGCAATTGCTATTTAATCCTATGCAGCTATTTTAAGTCTGCATTTGTAGCGGAGATCTAATTATTATAGTAATTACTGTGGGATCCTGCTTAATTGACTACTCATGAGACTGACATCAGTTGATTAACAGAAGTGATCTCCATATTTTTCTCCATGTTTGGAATATGAAGGGACAGTTTCAGGCACTTTTTGTTATTAAACAAAGAATTTACTGCATAGAATGATTCAGGGCATTGAGAGATCTTGCAACTTCATAAGGGAAGATCTACAGCGATGTGACTTGGGTGAATCTTCAGGCAGCTTAAATTGATGTGAGAAGGTGTTTACCCTGTTCATACTAGTAATCATAATAGAAAGATGGCTTACAGTTGCTTGTGGGCCAGATGGGGGGTGGGAGAAGTGATCTACTGTCTTCCTTGGGACCCATCACAGGGGGAGACCAAGGAGCAACATAATGCTGCTTTGTTGACCCACCACTTGTATCCTATTTTGATCATGTGTGCTTGTTCTGACCAAATTTAAACTATTGCTGACATGTTATATGATGTTCATGTACTTGAGATCAAGAGGATAGATGCTGCATTTATGCTTACCAACATAACTGTTACCTTGCCATTATCAAGGGTCAGATCTATAAGCTGATATTCAGGAGCCAGGCTTTGCAGTTTCAGAGGTAAGGATCAGTGTAACTCAGGTCTGACCCTGTGCCAGAATACATGTTGAAGACTTCTGTGCTCTATCAGATTGCCCTCGTCAGTATGATTTCAGTCAGATTTGGAGCTCTTCATCAGCAGTTGTTTGGAAACAGATACTGTGACAAACTTGTCAGAACGTCTTTGCTGTTTTGCATGTAGTTATGTGTGACTAGATACTCATGTGAGGTAGTACAAGGAAGAGTGTGTGGTATGTTTGTTATGAGTGCTTCTGTACTGAGTTGCGATGCCTGCTTTGCAGGAATAATTGAGTGTTTTTGCTTTCAGTCATACTAGAAGCTACTAGAGTCACTTTCTGCCCTAAAGATAAGAAAAATAGAAAGGAAATCTGAAGCTCTGAATTTTACAAAGTTTACATTGATCTAAAATGGGTACTACTACGTTCTGGCTAAGTGTTCTGTACCTTTGCTTGGAGCGTTGATGGTGCCTGTCCCTGATTGAGCCCTTTCTATTGCAGCAGTAGATAATTACACCACACACACCCACCCCCAAGAGTCCCACATAAAACATACTTGTGATGCCTGAACTTGTTCTAGGAAGGAGGAAAGAATAATGGGGGGGGGGGGGCATAAACCCCCCCAACAAACAAAACCTTAATTTTTTTGCATGTAATTCTATGAGATCACTCTCCATGATCCTCCTAATTTTGGTTATAAATTGTGTCTGATTAGTAAGTTGCAGGACATCTAGGATCTGGTAACAGGAGGAGAAAGTGAAGAAAATGAGCCAGTTCAGTTATTCTATTACTTTGTCTCCTTTGTGCATGGATTTATTGGATTGAATCTATGGACAAAGTTCATTTAGAGTAGATTGTCAATCACTCTTCCAAAAGAGGCCATCTTCCCTGATCATGCAGGTTACAGAGACCGTCCTATGGCTGAGAGACAAGTTACATATCCCATAGCTCACTGAACCAAGGGAAGGGGGGGGCTGGGGAGTGATTTGCATGCAATAGGTCATAGAAGTTCTTCACTAGTCCCTACCATATGTTATAGGGCAGGCTAGTCTGAATGGTCTTGGTGTGCAGTGGGGTCTCCTCGCAACTTTGCTCTGTTGGCTTCTACTGTCCTTTCACCAGTAAATGTTGCTGTAGTGAGATAATCTAGGTGTAGGAACAATATTGTCCCTGTGAATTTAGCAGCCAAAAATCTTTACATTATAACCTGGAATCAGGTTGCTCTTGCACCAGTTTATAATCTCTGGATGACGTAATTAAACTTACGATTTTTCCAGTTCCTAATGTTTTCTTATTTCATCTTAGAGTAATGTGCTTGTGCTGAAGATGAGTTACAGTTTTGTTGGATTCTTCTTGTGTGTTTAGTTTTTTCCCAAAAGAGTTTTGGATCACAAGTTGCTGGAAGGTAAAATGTGTATAAAAAAAAGACAGGTCTGTAAGTTTGTATGTCCTTGATCCTGTCTCAGCTTTGAGCTGTTTTAACGTAACTGTTGTGAGCCTAATACTTTGAGACAAATACCTGTTGAAGCTGGTAACCTTTTTAGTTCTTGTACCTAAACTTACAGTGTGAGCTGTGAGATGGCAACTTTGGAAAGCACATAGGCAAGGGATGGAAGTGAGAAGATTTACCCCAGTCATGCTGATGTAAATTAGCAGGTCGGCAGAGACCAGTAGATGGGCAGTGTGGTTTGACGTGTTCCCGATAACGACAATCAATTGTAGTGTCCTTTTGTATAGTTTTTGTATTTCAGAAGCAGACGCATGATTATGATGTACACAGACTTGAACTCACTCCTGTGTCCTTTTTATAAATACTAATATTTTAAAAAAATCTTTCTTCTTGCTGTGTGTGGCTTCCTCTACCACCCTATCTTTGACTTCCCTCAACAAAGAGCACGCCCTTCCTTAGGGTAGGCTCTTGACAATTTGGAGACTTTCTACTCTGCTCTACCCTCTGGACTTAAGAGTTGGCTGTTTTCGCCATTTCCATAAGCGGATGTGTCTTAAATGATTATTTCTTTTAAGAGCTGTGGAATAATTTGGAGAAATTAATTGAAGAAACATGCAGTCAAGTTACAAAACAGTGGATTGTGTGTCTTGTTCTTAAGACGATGCACTCATTGCTACTGCAGTAACATTATTTTCAGTTTACTTTCTAAAATAGTAATGTGCAGTCTGAACCTTGGGTTTGTTCACCTTTAATGACAGGGTTATGTTGCATAGTCTTTTAACGCCTTGTGTTGTGGTTAGCCTACTTTGAATATAGTTTCCAAGGTGTGTTGCAAAGTAAGTATTTCACCAAAGGAATGTTTGTGCTCAGTGCCACTTTTCTGTGAGAAACTTTAACTAACTTGGAATTAGTCATGTTGCCAGAAACTTACTGAGCATTACCAAAATGTGAAAGAAGGCAAATACTGCTTGCTTTCAGTTGCTATACTCCTGCTTGTTTCTGCTTGTAGGCAAGAGTGCCTGCTAATACTGAGGTTGAACCACAATTGTAGTATCCTTTCTCTTGTGTTCTGATTATTGTAGTTCAGCTTTTTTTTTTAATGTAGTGTGCTAGAAATGCAACAAGTATGCAAGTGCTAAACTTGTTTTGAAGAGTTGCACCCATGTCCTTGCATTATTGTTTGAGAGAGGTCCTGTTGGTTGCCGAAAGCAGAGCTGAACAGAAGTTCCAATTCCTTCAGGCTGCATTGAGAGCTGCTCTGCTGTATTCCTGCTTTCCCTAGTGCCTGAATTACTGCCAACTTGCTTTAGATTATTTTTTGAGTCTTTGATGTTTTGGAACAGGCATGGCAGTACGGATGCAAGGGATAAACCTAGTGTCTTAAAATTAATGGAAAGGAAGACTAAAGAATAAAGAATGGTGTAAATACATGATTTTGCTTAGGAAATTTAAGTATATCATGCCTTGTTATATTCCGGATAGTCAGAAGAAGGATTGTTGTTTTGGTGGGCTTTTCCTGTAGACTGTCTAATTAAAGGGAAATTTATAAAGGAGGAAAATGGCTGTTGAGCTCATGGTTTTTTAAACAACTAGCAGGGTAATCTGGTAAGCATGGGCATCTTAACTGTCTGCCTACTTTCCTGGACAGGAATATAGTGGGATGGATAAGGTGCAGTTCATGTTACTGGCTGAAAGCTGCAAAAAGTGAAGCTGCTTGTTTACTCAGGCAGCCTCTGTCTCAGAGCTGAGTGCTCCTACTGCATCCATTCGACTCTGGGATTGTCTGGCCACGTGATGAGCCAGTGTAGGAAGCCAGTCTGATGGAAAATGAACTTTCAGGAGGAAAGGCAAGCAGATTTTTAGGTTTTGAATGAACTCTTTGAATAGCTTTTAACACACAAATCTGGGTAAGCATTGGTACTAGGTAGAGGGAATGAAGTTTACAGAACAGTAGCACCATTCTGAAAGTACAGCATCAAATGAGCATCACAGCACAACCAACTCCAAAGTTGTATTTCTGATAGCTTTTTATGTCAGGTAGAGAAAGCAACTGAAGAGGGAAGCTTTTCTGGATAGAAGCCTAACTAATAGGTTGAAAATAGTTAAATATAACAGTGGAAGGCAGTTTCAGTGAGAATAAACTACCTTCTATAAGTAAGTCTTGTGAAACAGTCAGTGTATGAAAGATAAAAGGGAAGCAAGGTGAGAGAGAGAGGGAAGAAATGGCAGTCTTACTTGGTAGATTGGGCTGAGTTTTTGTAAGACAACTGCAGCTATTCCAAGTGTATTTTCAATAAGGATACCTTAACACAGAAATCTGAATGCACTCAAAGTGGAATCTGATGAATAGGAACAAATAATATGTGAACAATTAATACTTACATGGAACTCCTGGAAAGAAGGAGGAAGATGAGATCATTCTAGCAATGAATGTACGGAATAAGATGAGAATATCCTGTAAATATTTGTAGTAAGAGGAAACCTTGGTTGTATTTGGTACTCAGATGGTTGGAATGTTACCTGCCATAGCTTTTCATGAGTCTTAATCTTGCCCTTGGCATTCATTTCAAAAAGACTTTTTAATTTAATGATGCAGCTAAGCCAGTTTAATGGCTGGCTGCTACCAAAGGGAATCGTCTTTCTTCCTCCCTTTCCCCACTGCCTCCCTGCCCGCGCCACAGTTCAGGAAGCTACTTTGTCAGAAGGCTAATTGTTTCTAATTGTCTTCACGGGAAATAACTGGGGAGAGATGGCTGGGGAGAGATGGCTTTCTGTGAATTTAGTTTCCTAAGCTGTCACAGTAGGTTCAGTCTGGCATTAGGCAGTAGTAATACGGAGAATGACAGCAAGGGGCACAAGAGCGCACCTTGTGGTGGTAGCTAACTGTTAAATGAGTTTCCTTCTAACATGACAAATTACAGCTTTTGAGCTTGACTAACCCACCTAAAATTTGTGAAAGGAATTTAAAGAAACAGTCTGAAATAATTTCACTGCTGATTGATAACTTCTGAGGGGCAGATGATGTTCCAGAGGAGAAGGGGAAAAGGTACTGCAACCATGCATCTTAAAAAAAAAACAACAAAAAAAAACAAAAAAAAAAGCCCGCAACCACCAAACCACCACCAGAAAACAAACAACAAACCCCAACATAAAACCTAAAAAATCCCAGACCAAAACCCTGTAACAGCCTGTTGAAAAATTGGGAGCTAGAGGGCAACAAACGAGCTGTCTTAACAGCAGTTCATGGAGGAATATGGATAATGTAAATTATTTGGCCCCAGTAATCACCTGGAAGATACTAATCTCTATGTGAACAACTAATAGTGAGTTTTTCAAGAACAAACCCCGGTTGATCCAGTCTAATTTCTATAGCAAGGCAAGGGACCTAGTGGATAGTTGCATCATGACTTTTTTAAAAGGCTTTTTAATACTGCTCAGTTGTGCAATGAGTGGAAACAGTGCTATAGAAACTATTGTATAGTGGAAATGTCTCTGATTGGAAAACTGTATCTGGAAATGGATGAACAGTCAAAGTGAAAAAGACTTCTTAAATTTCTAAAGAGGTCTGTCTTTACCTATTGGTATTTTCAGGAGCGACTTGGACTGTACAGCATTGATATATTAAATCAAGATAACATGAATGGCAGCCAGCATGTTTGATTAGGATTTGGAATTCAAAATCGTTCTGACAAACTGAGGAAACCATTGCATTTTCAAATGGAAAGCTACTGTTTGAGATGAATGGTGTTGCGTTTGGGTGGGAGTAATCAGCTGTGCAATCACAGTGGGGAATGACTGCTGTAAGGTGTAGTAGGTTAGTTAACATGCTCTTATGTTAAAAATGAGTGCTTCTGGGGTCACCAGTCACACTTGTTTGTAGGAGACAGAGATGTGCTGAGCCACCAGCTGAGATGTTGAAGCTGGGGACAAAGTCACTATTGCTGATTCGTCCAAATAAGTGAGAACTTGGTGCATGGGGGTGTAAAGGGGAGGTGCTAATTTAACTTAGTGGAGTGTCTCTTGGTATGAATTGAAATGGATAGGAAGAGCAGATTAGTTTATGTGTGTCAGTGAAGGAACTTTTATCCAGTGGCTTTCATAATATGTGTGTATTTTTTTGTAATTTGGGTGAAAGTCAGGCAAAACAATGATTTGTGCTTCTGTTTCAAGAATATTGTTAAGATTTCTTTAAATACTTGTTACTGAAGTCTGTTAGGAAATAAGTAGACTACTGCTACTAACTAAACAGTACCCATTTCTGTATCAACTGGATCAGAGAAATTGAAATCTTAATTCAGTGTCTAACCCCCTTTTCTTCCCTGAAGCAAAGCAGTTTTTTGTGTTTAAAAACACAAGTTGGGATAAATGCACCAGGGATCCTTCATATGATTAAGAACAGTAAACCTTTTCTGTTGTTCAGAATCCATTGACTATTAGTATGTATTTGACATGGAATCCTACTGTACTTTATGAAAACAAAGCTTAATTCCCTGTTCTGCAACAGTTGTAGCTGTTGTGCCAAAATCCTGAAAAATTATTACTGTTTACACAAATCTGAGGTGTCTGGCAGCAGTGCTTCACAGAGAGGTAAAAAAGAAATTATTTTGTACCATACCCAAGAAAGAATTTTAGCTGCCACACCTCCTAGGTGATGTATGTGCCTGCACTTACCAAAGGTTAGAGGATCAGAATCGGTCCAATGGGTTTTACTTGCAACTGTACAGTATGTCTTATTCTCAGAATTAGTCTCTTTTTGTGAAGAAACTTTTTAACGGGATAGATCTGGAAAAATGTTTGTAGCTTGTTTGAAGGTAAAGATGGGCTAAAATCCTGTGAATCCTTGCAGCAGAATTATACCTTGGAACAGGTTTTACTATAAAGTTGCGCTATACAAGTTACAATAAAGCCTATTTTATAATTATCTTGATTTTTTTATTATTTTTATTTGAAGTTTAGACAGATGATATTAATTTTTATTGTGCTGAAGAGGGGTAAGTTTAAGCCAAACAGGCAAAGATGTAATAAGGTCATAATGATGAACACCGGTATGTTTTTATTTCAATATTAAAACAGATTATCCCTGCCACCCTTTTGCTGCAGTTTCTATTTTTGAGTTTTCCAGTAGTCTGGTTTCCAGCATCTCACTGATAGCTTACTGACACAGCTGATGCAGCACTGGCTTACTGAGCACCTAGGAAGGAAGAGTGTAGGAACTTAAGAAACCAGCTTTGGTACTAGGGAAAAAATACTGTGTTACATAGTAAACTGCTTACATGCACACATCTTACTGGGTGGGTTTTTGTTGGTAACTGAACTCTGCTGAGGCTACTTACTGTCTTGACAGCATCACAGGAAGAACAGAATGCATTTGAATAACATTAGAAAATATACTAGAATTTATGATGTTACTAGTCTGTTTCTTGGGTTGTAGTAACAGATATAAATGTGCTTTACTTTTAAGCTTGAAAAAACAGTTGCAGATTTCTGAAAGTTAATTATTCTCACCTTCAGAGTTTATAGTTTATTATTAAACTTTGACAGATTAAGAGGGAAAGGAGGAGGATGATAACGGAAAGCATTGCAATAAGCAAGAATGTCTTTAGGACTCATTATCTGTCTGGGTAAGAATAGTTGCTTCCCTTTCTCAATAGATGATGGCAGGCCTCCTTTCTGGTGTTCTGACATCACTGGCGATAAATGGCCGTAGCAAATAAAGAATAATACCAGAGTGAATATTTGTCTGCAGCTAGTTGTTATAATCTGTTTGTCTAACCAATCTTAAGTGTCTCTGCAGAAATAGGTAAAGATAGATTGCATAGTTTGATGTGCCAAGAACATGCAACATCACTTACTAAGTTTAGTGACTGGTGGTGTTGTGTTTGTGTTAAGAGGGAGAGCTCCACCTACTGGAAAGACCAGTTTATGGAGTGTGTTTTGAGTGAAGGGTGCAATACCAATTTCCCAAGTCTGGTCTCAGGGATTTGGAATGAAAGCATTTGCAAATAAATAGAGTTCCTCCAATTTAAAAAAAGTCTGAGTTCTGAAAACGTTTTCTTAGATTTTCATCTTGACTTTTTTATTCATAGGAACATCATCTCCAGCGGGCTATCTCAGCACAACAAGTATATGGAGAGAAGAGGGATAACATGGTTATACCGGTTCCAGAAGCAGAAAGTAATATTGCATACTATGAATCTATATATCCTGGAGAATTTAAAATGCCAAAGCAGCTGATTCACATACAGCGTAAGTAAAGTAACTCAATTCACTGAAGTCTACACTGAAAACTTTATTTTGCTGGTATTTTATGAGATTACTCTTAAATATCTATTGAGCTTGCATCAAGACTGACTCTTAACAATTTTATCCAATATGTAAAGGAATATATACTTCTTGCTGAAGAGGTGTATTTAGCTCTTGATGAGGAAGTAGATGGATGTCCTCCTTGAGTCTAAGTCTATATGTTAGTACTTTAAATTTAGCAATCTCAAAGGCCTATTTCTGCCCTCTGTTAACACTCTGTAATTACAGCTTGCAGGGAAGTTTAGGTGCGTTAGCAAGGACACAAATCTGCTTGAAGAGAATATATAATACATAGCTAAGAAACAGTGCTGTTGGAAGAAGGGTTCGCTGGAGTCAAGAAGACGCTCAATATGAGTTATGCATCTTGCTCAACTTTATTAGTTTCTAACACTACTTATATAGAACCGATACACATGCATATTCGTAAAGCAGAAATATAATTGGTTAGTAGTCTCTAAACACGCACAGTTCTCACACCCCTAATTATCATGACTAAAATAAGCATTCTATCCAGGTAGGTAACTGTGTTGCTCTGCTTCAGCCTCGTAGTTTGTTACTCCCTATTTTCCCATACCGGTCCCTATCTTTCTTGGCCCTGCACCTGCTTTCCCAGCAGCTGTATCTTGTTACAGCCACGGCCTGTTGGCACAACATAATTACTTGGTCTCAGGATTCAGGAATAGCTCAAGGCTACCTTTCTTGTTAACTTCAGCACAGCAACTTCAGTACAATTCTGATTACAGGCCTATTCTAATACCAGGCCTGGATTGTGCAGATCTTCAGAGATTCTAAGGCCATGCTTCTGCAGCCATTCTTCTACAGAGTGCCTCTCCCCTGAAACTTAAACCAGGATAAAGTGGATTGGGAAGCCAGGCAGAAATGGCAGCAGTAGTAGTATTAGCCTGTGCCTGGATGGAAGTATTCTCCATCTAAAAGTAGATGGGTTTTGATATCACTGACTGGCAAGTGTGTTGGGATTTTGTTTTTGTTGGAAGATAGCAGCCATTCTGTATGGATGTGATCATCATGATACTTCAGATAACTTTTGAAAACATGATTAAAAATATAATCTGTTGCATGGTATAATTAGTAGAATTTTAAAAGTAGTACCTGTGCTATGTAAATGGATCTTCTATAGCAGTCGGGGCTTCAGTGATGGCTTTAAAGTATTAGAATCATAGTTTGGGTTGGAAGGGAACTTTAAAGATTCTCTAGTCTACCACCCCACCCTGCAATAAGCAGAGACAACTTCCACTAGATCAGGTGGAAGATCAGGTAGATTAGAGCATGTCGCTCTGCCTCTAACCAATGAAGGGGCTAATACTAGCAGTCTTCCATGCTGATATTAAGGTTACACTTTTTTATTCTTCTTTTCCTTATCTAGTGGTCTAACAGGAAATAGTGATTTTTATTTTTCAGCTGCGTTGTCTGCTAGCTATGTATTTATTAAAAGCAAGGCATGAGAACTAGGGAGATCTTGTTTTGAATGAAGAATGCTGCATTTTCATAGGGTATTGTGGAAAACAGAGCAGTTGTTTGTGTTCTGCAAAACATTACTTGTATTTGAAAATGCCTTGCTACACAGAGTAGACCATACTGGGCCAGTTTACTCTGACTTGCCTACATCACAAAAATCAGTGATGAGAGTATGTGTAATGTCATTGTAATACAGTCTGCACATACTTCAGTAGAAGTACCTTTTAAGTGCATTTGGGCTGAAGTCTGAATTGCTAATAATACAAGACATAAAACCGCAAAATACTAGACAGCACTGGAAGTTTTGACCAGTCTAAAATTAATTTCTTACTGAAAGCAGTGAGGTAGAAAGCTGCTAGCTGCTTTTACCACTGGTAAGCTTTCATTGGTCAACAAAAGCATAATTAAATAAATATCAATTTTTAATGGTGTAAAAAAACCTAGATATAACTTTGAAGTAGTATTACTCCAACATTCAAACAAATGATTTTGATTTTGTTTTGAGAAGAATCTGGTGTGTACTCCAGACGTTGCTATCAGAAAAAAACATTTCTGTAGTAAAACTAACTTACACCTTTCACTTGCATTGTTTAGCTTTCAGTTTGGATGCTGAGCAGCCGGATTATGACTTGGATTCAGAAGATGAGATCTTTGTGAATAAGTTGAAGAAAAGAATGGACATCTCTCCTTTGCAATTTGAGGAGATGATAGACAGACTAGAAAAAGGCAGCGGTCAGCAGGTACAATGGTACTTTGAATAAAGTATTTGACATGCACACTCTGTGTATTGCTATATGAAAGTGACATGCTGGGTTTTACATTTAGCCAGTCAGCCTGCAAGAGGCCAAGCTGTTGCTGAAGGAAGATGATGAATTGATCAGAGAAGTATATGAGTACTGGATTAAAAAGAGGAAAAACTGTCGAGGTCCCTCTCTTATCCCAGCAGTGAAACAAGAGAAGCGAGATGGTTCCAGCACAAATGACCCTTATGTTGCTTTTAGAAGACGGACAGAAAAGATGCAGACACGGAAAGTGAGTAGATGGGTACCTTCCTCTGCTTCCCCCCTCTTACTTTTTGAGAGGGGGAGAAGGATCTTATATAAATAAGTGATTCTGCTTTGTAGTATAAAACAATAAAATTCATGGTGTTCTTTTGTTTAAATTTGCAAGGATAACAACATAGAAGAAACTAGGACAGCTATTGAATGCAAGTTTGTATTCTTTTTCACTAGATCTACTGCTAAACATACTTAATGGTGTTGGTAAGCTGTAGCTCATTGATAGCATGCACATGCTTCTCTGTTTTAGCATGTGATTTGTTTTCTATATACATAAACATTTAGAACTTTTAATTCAGACTATTTAATTTACATGATCTGGGGAAACATATGCACTGTGTATCTACAGAATCGAAAAAATGATGAAGCATCTTATGAGAAGATGCTTAAGCTCCGTCGAGATCTGAGTCGTGCAGTAACCATCCTGGAGATGATAAAGAGGAGGGAAAAAAGCAAGAGAGAGTTGCTGCATTTAACACTGGAAATTATGGAAAAGAGGTAATCTTTATTGAAAACTTGCTGCAGAAAGCTTTGGAAACTACTTTGTATTCTGATTCCCACAAATACTTAAAACAGCGAGAGATTTTTAAAGTAAGTATTTAGACACTTTCACATTTACAGGAGCTTGTTTTTATATATGGCTATGGAAAGCAAAATAAAATGTTAGGAAGGTGCTGCTTATGGGAAAGTGACCCATCACACTTATCTATGTTGTTTTATTACATATATGTGTGTATTCAAATGTATGTGTATATCCTATATATTATACAGGAAGAGAGATCATAGTTTTAGGTAAACTCATTTAGGAATTTATGTGAAATATGTAGAATAAGGAAGTCCCAGCTAATTCTGTTTCTCATCATTGCTGTTTTTCTTAATTATCACTGTTCTTTTTTAGCAAGGCTTGATCTAATACTGTCTTGAGGAAAACATAAGCATTTCATACGATAGAAAATGTTGCTGTCTAGTCATCTCCTCTTAGTGCTGCTTTTGACATCCTGTTTGTCAGCTGTGATGAAGACCAAATGCTCAGCTCTGTCAGCTGCCACTTCCCAATCAACTGAGAATTGTATTTGAAATGTGTAATAGTTCTCTAGGTTGATACTTAAAATCTGAATAGACTTCTCTAACTTGAGCATCCGTGTTTGAAAACAAATGGTTTGAGTCAGTATCGTAAAGCTTTAAAACTAACGGTTTAGGCTGACTTCTTAGAGAGACAAGTTGAATGTCTCTACTGGGGCATTTTTTTCAAGCCCTGACCATTTTCATTAGAAATAGAGAGGGGAGAAATTTCAAAGACTTTCCTGTAGCTTTTTCAAGGAAAAGCTGTTGAATAGAGGAGAGACTCTAATGCCCCCCCTTAGAATGGAAAACTGCTTCGACTCCGCACTTTCCACAGGTCTTGAAATGTAACATGTTTCACGGATCTACTTCTGAAAATATTCCATAACACAGAGAGGGAAGATTCATGAATATGGCACTCTGCCTCAGTGTTAAAAACCTTTTGGGCGATAAATGTATGTTTTTAAATGGTACCTGTCCCCAAGTGAGCAGGGAGAGAAACCGCCTTTCCTTCATCACAATGAAGTTTCCATGTTACAAGTCCCCTTTTCTGAATAATGCTTTCTGTACTACTTACTGTCATCCTGGATGTCCCTTTAGCCCAAGTTGCAAGTATTAGCCTGTTTCTCTGTGTTGTGCAATTTTTTACCAGAGATATTGCAAATATTTCAGCAAATAAAAAAAAAATAATAATTCTGATTTCAGGTATAATTTGGGTGACTACAGTGGAGAGATCGTGTCTGAGGTCATGGCACAGCGGCAACCAATTAAACCTACCTATGCTATTCCCATCATTCCTGTGACTAACAGCAGTCCTTTTAAACACCAAGAAGCTATGGAACTGAAAGAATTTAAAGTTAAAGTGAGTAATGTCAGTAATCAAGTTAATAGTTTATGCTGTTATGTATGCAAGATACAGCATTCTATGATGGGAGGAGGGTAGAAGCGTTTTGAAACTGAAAATAGACTAGCTAAGCTGCAGTTGGAATAAAATGCTTTGCTTTGTTGGAGTTACGGGGATAACATATGGACTACCAGCATTCCTCAAGACAGAAATAAAGGCAGTATGGATGAACTACAGACAAAAGGATGCATGCAATAGTGTTGTTACTCTGGGACATACGAACGTTTTTCTTTAATGCCACCCATAAAGTTAGGATAGCCTGAACAAAACTGTATTTATTACCTAGATACTGGACAAAGATAGGACTAATGAGTTAAAACGTAATTTCTTGTTCTAAATTATGTAGTTATTTTGTTCCGGAGGGTGGGTTATTGTTTGGGGTTTTTTTTTTTCAATGTGATCCACTGATATTCCCAGCATACTGTATGTCTTTGTCTGGTTTTATATTTAACTAAAGTGTCAATCTTACTTGATTTAGACAGCTGACCAGCACTTTTTTCCCTGCAGGCTTTAATTTTGTGTCATACACAGCATAGCTACAGTGCCAACAACTGAGCATGTTAAATAGGTCAGGTAACACAAGAGAAATGCTGAGGTATAATTTGAATTTTAAACAAAGACTTCTTATAACTGAAGAATGTCCAGAGCCTGTTCTGAATCTGGCAAGGTGGCTTGAATTGGTGAATACTTCCATTGAGAGTAGAGCATTTTAATTGAGATTGCTGCAATCTATTTACCTGTTAGTGATGTTGGGTCAGCACAGTGTCTTGCAGCTTGAAAGAAACTTGTTTCTTGGAAACTTGAGAAGTGCGCTTCAATTTGACTTTGCATAGTATGGGGAGATGTGTTTTAATTTTTAGAGGATTTTCTGAGATTCTAGGTATCTTTCCGAAGTCTTAACTTTTTTGCTTTTAAAGCATTGTTTAGTGCTTAGTAATTCCCTAACACAGCATAAATGCCTATTACAGGTGCCTCATGGAGATAATTTTATATATTTTGGTCTACTTCTCCGAAATAGTACTGTTACCTTAACAGCTACTGTTTCATCTAGCATGGATTGAGCTAAGAGTGCTTGATTCCACTTTGTCTGTTAAATGTTTCAGTTACTGGAAATGAGATACAGATATTCATGAAATGACTGCATGTTTTGCTATCAAGGTGGTGGAAAGATGAGTTCACTTTTTAGTGTGCTTAAAAAGGAGTTTTCCAAAACTCCTGATTTCATCTAATTTGCTTGTGTGTCTAATTTTACACTGCTGTTTTCTTCTTTTGCAGCAAGATAAACCTGATGTTATTAGACCCAAAAGAAAGTATGAGAAGAAGCCAAAAGTCTTACCTTCGTCGTCTGCTGCTACTCCTCAACAGACAAGTCCTGCTGCACTGCCAGTCTTTAATGCTAAAGATTTGAATCAGTATGATTTTCCTAGCTCAGATGAAGAACCTCTCTCCCAGGTAGGACCTGTAAGAGTTCTATGCTGCTCTTGGGGAAAGAAGTAAAACTCATTAATTGACTAATATCTCTCCTCATACACCTCCCATCCCCCTCTTAAAGGTCTTGTCTGGTTCTTCGGAGGCTGAGGAAGAAAATGATCCTGATGGTCCTTTTGCCTTCCGTAGGAAAGCAGGCTGTCAGTACTATGCTGTAAGTAGAATTTCCTTGTGTTTCATAAGACAAAGCACCTGTGGGAAAATATCTTGTGTTTAATTGTTTAAAATTATTTTAAGCCTCATTTAGACCAACCTGGCAACTGGCCATGGAGTAGCCCTAAAGAGGGAAGATTAGGAGATGTGCGTTACAGATACTGCTTAACCACCCTCACTGTACCACAGAGGTGTATTGGGTTTGCACGAAGACGGGTCGGCCGTGGTGGAAGGTAAGTCCTACATAATTGTTCCTGTTTTTAAAAACAAAATTTAAAATAAAAAGTAATTGGTAAGATGCAAAGTTTAAGAAAACCAAACCCCTCAAAAATTGAGATGTCGGAGAGATTGACTTTTTAAATACTTCCACTTGGTATGAGTTTCCTTAGCTGGTTAATGTCTCCGTTTTTATTTATGGTAGTAGAAGCTGTTTTAATACAATTTTCTTAAATGGTTCTAGGGGGGTGTTTATTGATGGCACTCCCAAGCTCTGAGATGAAAATAGGTCTGTGTTTTCAGTTGTGATTGGTGGCTTGTATTTAAATTATTTGCATGGCTGTTTTCAAATAGTAGTATTCAAAAATAGCTAAAACCACATTTTTCAGAAAATGTTTTTCTGAGTTTGGACCATGTTTCGTGATTTGCCAGTTGCAGAGAATTTTGAGAGGAGTGCTTAAATGACAATAACTTAAATTTTGAACATGGCAAAAATATCAAAGACTTAAGCACTTTCAGGTATTTTGCTTCTAAGCATCTGTATCAAAACAATTTATAAATAGGTCAGTGTTGAATAAATGCTATATTTTTAAAATATGGAATATGTCTTTAAAAATTATACGTTGCTATTGGATTTTAATTTTAAAAAATAATAAGAATGTGTTTTGGTTTTCAGATTAACACTTAGCACCTCTTCACACATTAGCAAGTCAGATTGGCATATCGGCAAAATCAGAATTGGAGCTGAATGCTCTTACTGGGATTTTGCAAGGGCATTTGGAAGTTAATGTGTGACGTCCCCACTGCATTGGGATGGTTGTGGGTGCATTCAGTATATATGGGTATAAGGCTTTTGAACTTGAAGTTACTTTAGGAGGGCATTTAAATTGCTCTTTAGTTAATTAAGCAATTTTATTTTGTTCTCTGGGGTTTTTTCTTTGCATTGTAGAACTCTGTCTTCCAGCCTGACTTTAAAAAAAAATATGTATAGTTGCAGTGTCTCAGTATATATGTGATGTACATCAGCTGTTCAAACAGTAAAAGCTAGAGGATACCTGTGAAGAGAAACCTAAACATAGTACTTACAGTAAAGTAACATGTAGTCATGCATTGTGTCCATCAGCAGGGATTGCTTGTTCTAGAACAGTTTTGTGTAGTTTATTCTATCCCTTTGTCACACATGGCAAACTGGTGACTTTCTTGGTATTTTCTTGCCACTGTATCATTCTGCATTGTTTTCCTGTTTTTAGGGTGCTACTAGACAGAGCGCATTCGGACTACGATAATACATTTCATCAGCTGGATTTGGAAATGTTTTCCTCATCACAACACTCTTCAATCAGTCAACTTGCCAATACCTCAGAAACAAATACCTCGGACAAATCTTTCTCGAAAGACCTCAGTCAGATACTAGTCAATATCAAATCATGTAGATGGCGGCATTTTAGGCCTCGGACACCATCCCTACATGACAGTGACAATGATGAACTCTCCTGTAGGAAATTATACAGGGGTATAAATCGGACAGGCACAGCACAACCCGGGACCCAGACATGCAGTACCTCTATACAAAGTAAAAGTAGCAGTGGTTCAGCACATTTTGGTATGTTCATTTTGACAAACTTGCTTCTAGGAATGTTACACCCTGCTCAGATAATCCAGAATGTCGTTAGGTCATCCATACCTTACATCATGGTCTATTTTGATGGTAACAGCCCATCTTCACTTTTTCTTTATTTGGTACATAGAATGTTTGTTTGTATTGCTAGTGGTAGTGTACTGCATCTCAAATTCATGCAACTGCTGCCTTGGTATGTAATTGTAATTTTAGAAATATGAAGACTTAGAAATCAGTATTGTGTTAGGGTTTAGGTTGACTCAGAAGATCTGGATTTTTAAAACAAAAAATACAGTGATTGAGATGTTGATATAAATACTACATTTCAAACCTTTTCTAGTACAAGATGTGGTGGTGGTGGGAAATGTTTAGTCACAATGTAAGCTTTTAAAATCGCAGCATATTAGGAGTTCATACTTGAATTTACATGAAATTAAATGCCGTTTCCCATCCAAAAAATACCCAGTCCCCCCCAGTGATGCATCCTGCTCATGCTTGGCAAAATTCTTGGACTAGTCACCCCTGTATCTCATCAGCAAGTGGCAGATTACATCTTACAGGACGTGAATTGCAGAACTGAGTAAGAAAATTTGATATAGTGTTAATTGGTTTTTAATTAGAATAGTGTTGGGTAGCATCACTCTTCATATTCGGTTCTTCATGCTGGAAGACTGATATTTATGTAGTTAGAATGTAACTTAAGTTGAATTTTGATCAGTCAGTACAATAAGTGCCATCTTCTTACAGAAAGTGATGTTTTTTACTAAAAAATTACTTCAGGTTCACCACCAGTTTTTAAGGAGTCCCTAGAATAATCTTTTCCTTGCCATTTCGAATTACGGCTTTGGAAATAAATTAGAAAACCTGAGTAACATAGGAGTGGGGTGGGGAGAGATGCATGTACCTAAAACTCCCCAAATTGTGGGATATTTTGGAGATTTTCTTAAAGAGGAGTGTACCCTGGTATTGGATTACTTTAATCTTGTTTTCCAATATATTTTTTACTTTCCCTCCCTGCACCACCTTATTTTTATTTTTTTTCCCTGAAAATTCTGCCGCCTTGCATTTTTAGACTTTCTGGGCAGCTTTATTCTGCTGCTTTATTTAATGCTTCCTCTCCATACTGTCCTAGAGTAGGCCCTTGCACCCATTCTCCATTCTTTCTCTTTTATGACTCTTCTTGCTGGAAATATTAGGGCTAAAACTGATGGTTCTTCTGGTTTGTGATCTAAGTATGGCTTTTGCTGTTTAAATTCTGACCCTCCAATGTTTCAAATCGGTAAACGAAGTCCAGAACTGAACAAGAGCATCCTCGTTGTCTAGTGGATAGTCTGAACTATGATAAAATGGTAGTCAGGTTACTAGTGTGAAAACAAAACTACGATGTGATGAACAGATTAGAAATACACTATGAAATACTAATGGCCAGTACATTACACCTGAAAATCACATAGACTTGGAAAATTGGCTGATTGAGTTTAAAGCATGTCTCTGTGTGTGGTTTTTTTCATTAAATAGGTGATTAAGATATTTACACCATGTAGGAATTAAATGTAGTTGCTACTTATGCTGATGAGTTCTGTCCAAGGTTTTAATTGTGTGGTTGTATTTTCAAGCCTGTGGGAAAGTAATACATACATATAAACACCTAGCATGTTACGTTCACTTGTGCTTGGAATCCTATGCAGATGTTTCATCATCTGTGTAATATATGTAAGGTAGTATTCCCAGCTTTTCCAAATGAAGTGGAGTTTAGATTTGTGTTTTTATTAGGGTTTGATACAAGAATGAAATAATAAAAAAAATATGTCTGAATTCAGATATATATAGTTTAAATTGGTTACCACAGTCTTTGGAAAGTCGCTTGTTATTAATATTACCAGGCAGACTGTACCCATTTAACTACTTATAATCTTAGTCGTGATTCCTGTAGCATTGGAGGTGTGTAAGAGGTTTTGTATGTGCTGTAACCATGATCATCTGTTTAGGTATAGGTGTTTGAAAGGAGGATACGGTCTAGTTCATCTTGGTGCCATTCTGTTTTCTAGTGTTCTTTTTTTTCAGTTTCTTAGAGGGTTCTTTAGGATACATTGTCTACACAGATTACAGGTGTGTTTGTGTATCTCATACCTATGAGTTTGAGTTCTTGAAAAGTGTGTATCAGTTGGGGCTGCAGCTGCTGAGCTATGTCATCTTACTTTCTGTAGCAAATACTATAAAAAATGTCAGGTATCTAATATCTGTACTGAAGTTTTTCTAATAGTTGCTACTACAGATTGACAACCCTGTAGCGTGTTCCTATTCCTTTTTCTTAACTGTCTTTAAAGCTGGGAGTTTGTTTGGGGTATGGATTTTTTAGGTTTATTTCTCTTTGCCTTTTAGGTTTTTGAAGTGGCAGTAGGCCTAATGTTTTATTATCATAAAAAAACCCCCAACTCTTTAAAAAACCCTGTTATTCTTTTGTTGCTGCAGCGAGTTTTGGTCAAACCGTGTTGCTTACCTGTAAGATGAAGCTTGTCCTGTGATTGTGTAGTGGCTGGCAGAGGTGATCATGCTGCTATTCGTTATGCGCAATCACGTGAATGTTGTCACATTAAAGTAGTTCAGAGAAGTCTTGAGCTCTTTACACCTTGAATAATCCAGACAACATGCCGCTGATGCGGAAAACCTTGCTCTTCAAGTCTGTGTATACATGGCCAGCACAGGCATGAAGTTGAGATGGTATCTCAGGTCTTCTGTTAATCAGAGGGCATGTTATAAAAGCTGTGCTGTGACATACCATTCTCGGACTACAGGAGGCATTGCTTTTCATCCTTGAACATTGGAGAGAGGTTTCCCCAAAGAGCCAGGCATTTTATTAACATTTTGAAGTGACTTTGACCCTGAAGGCATGCAAGTTATTCTGGTCCTGGCTTTCAGAGCGCTCATCATGAAAGATATATGGAAGTTGATGTTGCTGCATTGAGATTTTGTGTGTAAACTGAAGGGATTTTTTTTTTCTTTTTAACAAAAAAATCCCTTACAAGTTGCTTGAAAAACAGGGCTTGTAGTGGACTTGTCATGTGCTGAAGTATAGACATCAGCAGCAGGATCAAGTGACCAAGAAAAGTAGCACCGCTTTTGAAGAGGGTGGTTCCTTTTCATCGTACTAAAGAATTATGAAAATGAATCCTTTGCCCTCTTGCAAAAAGAGCTGATTCAAGAATCTTCAGTCAGATGTTATACAGAATATCACTAAAAGAGGCAAGAGTGTAAAAGTATGATTCTCGGGGAGGAGTAACTTGTTCAGTGGGGAGGCTATTCACTTTGAACAAAATGCAGCAAAACTACTTCAGAAAAGGAGCCTGTATTGCTGACAGTCTCATCAAGTTTCTGAATCGTAATCTTCAGAGGTGGAGCTTGTGTTTTAAGTCTGGAATGTACAGTAGGCATGAATATTCATCTAAAGTATTTGTGTCCCAGGCATTCAGTCTTCCTTGTTAGAGTAATTGATTGACCTAGTTCTGCCAGTTCTGTAGTCTTCAAACTGCATCGTGTTATAGAGAGACTGTGCTTTCTTCAGGAGACTTGCTGTTAAATATGTCATGTTCGTATTTTTGGATGCCTGCATCTAGTAATCAAAAGCTTGAGATGTTTAAAACTGCACAGCATGTATAATTGGCGCAGCCTTGTGTTTAGGAGGCAGACCAGAGATACCAGTCTACTAGTGAAAGATTGGAGCACTGGTTCCCAGGTTGCATAGCAAGACCAGGCAACTGTCTTGCATTTTGTTGTTTTCTGTGTTCTTTGCCCAGAAGTGGGGTCACTTTGAAAAGAAAGTCTGCAAACCTGTCAAGACTAAAAAGGCTAGCAGTAGAGTCTGCTTACTAAGTTTGTAATTCTTTCTTTGAGAAGCCGAAGTATTCCAGCAGAAGCCTTTTAAGAGTTAGGGTGTTTAGTATTCTAGATCTACTGTATATGAAAAACTGCAGGCATCCAGAATGTAGTTAAGATAAAGAATCCTGAGTAGCTTACCTTGCTTTCTCTTGTAAACTAGAGATTTAGATGACGTGCTGCAAGTTGTTATTTCTAAGGAATTCCCACAGAAAGTCACTGAAGAGCAATGTACATTTTCCCCAGCAGACTTGGATACTTTTTTTGTGTCTCGTAATCTGCTTTTTAAAAGCAAGTTTGCACACTTGCAGGGGTCTAGCAGGATGGTGAACTGTGCTTCCACTTCCCAAATGTGCCTTTAGCATTCTGTCTGTTTAATGGAGCTATACTGGTTTTTTCATGTTCTCATTAAGGATGCCTGACATCTGTCTTCAGGCATCCCTTTCCTGGAAAGAAGCCGGAAGAAGCTCCTCAATCGTTGTGGCAGTTCCTTGCACCAGAGTAGAAGGGCTTGTCCTACCTTTTCATTGCTCTCATGCTATCACTGGCTGTGTTTAGATCTTTTTATTTGATCCTTGCATCTGTAATGGTCTCAGTACTGCTCTCTGTTTTACTGTTTTCTCTTTTTCAAATACCTATTTTCACATTGCAGGTTAAACTTGGTCATGAAAAGTACTGACATTTGTAATGGCCGTTTTGAGTTATCGTTGGAACTTTGCAGTCTTGGCTTATCCGTAGATGAGATGTTGAGAACCTAGTTGAAGAAGCAATGGCTTTGGGAGTAATAGATGTGTATAGCCCACCCTAGGCTTAGTTGAAGGAGGAAATCTTAAAAGGAAAAGCCTCTTCAGTCTGGGAAATGTGACTGGGGGTGGAGGGAAGAGTCAGCACTTACTAAAACATCTGAGCACTTCTGGAGACTTTGAGACTTGTAATTACATTAGATTTTCTCATTCAGCTTTAACCCAGTTGGAGTAGTACTTTGCTCCAAAGTGCTGAATCTTTGGGCTTGTGTGAACTGTTACACTTTGTCTGCATCCCATGCAAGGATGGGTCATGTTTGTAACTGCGGAGTAAACTACGTACCCCAGCTGGTCTGTGACATTTTCAGTGGAAACTCATGTAAGAATGATGGGCAGACAAATACAAATGCATAGCAAGCATTCCTAACTTTCATTCAGTGGCTAGTAAAAATCCTCATTATTTATTTCCTGTCTGTTTTTCTTCCACTACCAAGTAGGGAGTGCATATATATGTATCTTATATCTAGTTTTATAATTTCTAAGTCTAGAGTTCTGATACTAGGAATTTCATACTTAAGTTCTGTTGGGCTGAAATATAAGGCTGTTGTAGTAATAATCAAGGGCGTAATGATTCATGTTCTCATAGTGTCTAATAATGCCATGTTTAAGTAAAATCAATCTTGAACTTCTTTTCAGAAAGTGAAACATCTTTGGGCCTGGTGCATCAAATACTAAATCACACTGATGGCTCTAAGTCTCTCCAATCTTCCGAATTCACTGGTGAGAACTTGCTATACAGTAGAAAATCTTTAACCAGGCAATGTAAGCAAGATAACATCTTTCATAAAATAGAAATTTAAAAATGTGATGTTCAGGATTACTTGGTTTTGTGAATGATGTTTGCTTTGCATGCACTTTGGCATTAGTAACCACTAATTGTTCTCTTATACAGCAGGGTTGTGATGCTGTCATGTATTTCCCTTAAGAAAACATTGTAATGTGATTACACACACCATAGCAATTCTGTAGTTTATGGGATTTCTCAACTGGAAGCTTTAGTTATGAGATCTTTCTTCTGTTATCTGATTGAAACTGCCTTTTTAATGACCATCACCTTACCTGGAAGATCAGGGATCCAGTACTCTGGATTTTTAGGGAAGTTCTTTGAACTCAATGTAGTCTTAACTTTTCATTTTTCATACTGAAATAACCTTTCCAGTTGTTAACTTGATGTTATAAAGCAACTGCTTTTTTAAGTTACTCTAATTCTTCAGATGTTTAACAGGACTCAGGCATTTGCTGAAAGGTTTAAGCTGTTTGATTCTCTTTTTTAAACTTTAAAAAACCAAAATGCTTACCTGGATAGGTTATTGTGTTTACTCCACAAAGCTTGTTCAGTTTCCCTGGCAAATCTAGTGAGTGTCTTCCGTTCAGGAAATAAAAAGGAGTGCTAGCAGGGGGGCCAGGAGTTTACACACACATTTTCTTGTCCAGGATGTGCTTCCTGGTTTATAGGAAACTGGTTCTTGTGGTTGATTTTTTTATAAGTTGGTGTTTTCCTACTTCAGGGAAGCAGAGTAACAACTAGTGAGTTACCTCACAGTAAAACTTGCAGTAGTAGTTGGGAGGGGGGCTGTGGCTGTTTACCAGACGAAGACCAGTCTGTTCATACAGGGTCCACAGCTAGCCTACCGCCTCACAGGTTTTGGCCGCTTCTGGGAAGGACTTGCATTTTCAAGGAAGCTAAATGTAAGCTGCAGCGCTGTAAGACTAGTATGTGTTAAATGCTATGGTAAAATGAGTTAGCACTAGTAAAAATCGTTTTATATTGCAGTATAAAAGTGCTGAGAACTGTGGATCTTTTGAGAAGTCCATTGACAGCATCACAGTTACTCTGTGCTCTAGGAAACAACATTTGTTGAGTGTCAGCATCCCACAGAATTTGGTAGATATGTAAACAGAATCATCCAATTGAAAGATATTATCCAGTGGCTTAATTTGAGCAAAAAAGGGGTATGTAATTATCCTAAAGATTACAAACATCTTGATTATAGTCATGTAAATGATTGTGGGAAGGCGTATTCATAGCGTAGTGAGCAAGAACTCAGTTTTTTAACAGCACAAGATTTGTGGCTGTCGCTAAGGAGATACTAAGCAGGCATTTATCCTGTCAGTCAGTCTTAGTAATGTATGGTGTTTCTTTCCTTGTATTCATAGCTGTGGATCTCTGAAGTGTTTTCTTCTACCTTCCATTCCTTTTTGCAGCCTGTAAGCCAGAAAACACTCTCTTGCTGCTAAAGTGTAGGACTGATACCGTTGCAGAATAGGGTGTGTGTTATCCCAAGCTGTTAAATGAAGAGAAGTGTTATATGATGTACTGACTTAAAATCCCAATGGTTGTCTCAACTGAAATGTTATAACTTGATTCTGAATTCTACCAGAGACAATTCAGAAGCATACTGAGTTTTAATTGTTCTAGTTCAAAACAGTATGCTGCAAACAAACAAGTAAGAAGCATTCATGTAGCCTTGTCTGTCAGTAAAACTTGAGCTACCCATCTTCTGACAGCTGTCTTGACATGTGGATAACTCCAGGTAACATTGTACCTTAAAAGGTTCCTAATGTTTAAGGTTAGGAAGAGAGTTGGGTTAATTTGAGGAGTCAGGTGACTTGCATAAATTACTGTAAGTGTCTTGGAAAGTATGTAGGAGTTTGGGGGGAAGGTACAGTTGTTAGCTAGGGAAGACAGTTGAGACACTCTAAAATGGTAATGTTCTTATTTATAATGTATCTGTAGTGGCACTTGAGATAGTCCCACCCCTTGCTGGATTCTGTGTAGTGAATGAAGCTGGCTATTTTGCCGCTGTCCAATTCAGTACATTCTGTAGTATTAAATAGTTACTCCTGTATGATGGAACCATGACCACTGGTCTTAGCATGCTGTTTGGGAAGAGTCTGTAAACACTGCACTGTCTAGGGCTGCTGGAGCAAGAATCTGTTTTAAAATCTCATGTGTTGTCTTTAACCACTGAATGTTACATCTTGTCCCTTTTTTTTTAACTTGAAGCTGTTGTTCAGTTGTCCGTTGCTTTATTAACTTTTTTTAAAGCCTTGAATGTCTCCATTAATACCAGGAATATGTAGCTTTGTGTAGCAATACCCTGAGTTACCAGAAATGTGGTTGCTGATCTAAGTTTACAGAAAATGTGTGGGCTTGCTTCTTGCCTGCTGGTTTTTTTCCAGGCAGATAAAGACCAGTGTATGACACAAAAGAAAATTACATTCATTTTTGCTACTTCTACATTTACCATTTTTCTCTGACACAGATGAAAGCTTTTCAGCTGTATCCTTTCTTTTCTTTAGAATAAAAACGGGAAGAGGTAATAAGACTTCTGGAAGACAGTTCTTAGGGACACTGTTTTTTCTAGAAAAGGTTATGTTCATGAGATACTAAGTTTGGTGCCTATGCGATTGCATCTAAGCTAGCTTTGTGGGTAAGAAAAAAAAATCCTCTCTGCAAGCCATATAATGAACCCATTAAAGCGGCTACGTTTTTATGGTCTGCATTGCATTCTCCTTGAATTGCTTTTTAAAAGAGGACTGTTGAACTTAGACTAGCTCTTAGAGAAGTTTAGGACTGTGCCTGCAGAGATAGATGCACAGAGTCAGTACACCCATGATTCCACTGTGCTGAGCATATGTGTGATATCCCACTCTAACATAAAGTATGTACAAATACTTCTTGTGTGCATGGGAATGATAGTCTCCAGAAACAATTTACCTCACAATCAATACGCTTGGTTTTTTTCAGTTGAAGTGTAATACAGACTGTATTCTGTGAGCAGGGGGGGGAAGAAACCTAATGATAATGTTAGTGAGCAAAGTACATGGTGGCTTTTAACAGAAGAAGAATAAAGTATGCTCTCTTAGTTTGCAGATCTCCAAAAGAAATGATGATAAATTCTGGTTTGGATAGTTCTCAGTAGTCGTAGCAGTAGTAGTGTTTTCAATAAAACCTTCTATGTAGTGGTCCTTTAGCATGGAGGGGGAAGAGCTAGTTTATGTAATACGATCTATAACCTCTTCTGGTACATGAGCCTATCTGGGTATGCTGTGGAATGAAAAAGGAGTATCAATCAGATTATTTTAGGAGGCTGTAGCTTGCAGCAGCCCTTTATGGGCAGTGTTATTTTTCTAAACTGTATGCAACTGATTAATTCAGAATCTCACAGTGAATCTCTGATAGTTCTGTAAACAGTGTTTTGAAATGTCCAGTAGGGTTTCGCCTTTAATAAGGGAAGCAGCAAAAATGTTGCTGAATGTTTTAACCTAAATTGAAAAACCTGAAATAAGCTGGTTTTGAGTGTGTTTTCAGGTATGACAGGCAAGTAGCCATTTCCTTTGCATTTTTGAGGTGGTGTTTGTAAGTGTGTCTGGATATTTCAGCAGAAGTAAGAGAAGCGGTTTGAATGTAGGTAAAGGTTGTGGCCATAGTGTGGTTCTTCTGTCACTTGTTAACTGTGACAGCTGTATACTGTTTTCATAGTGGTGGGAAACTTACAGCTGTAAGGGTCACAGAATACTTAAAAAGAAATATACTAATGCGCAGTTTGAAAATTAGTTCATCTAACTGTTGCTTCCAGAAAGCGCTCGAAGACTGTACTAAATAATGGCTATCCTAAACAAACACAGCTTGTCTCAGTAAACTTTATTTACTGTTTTTTCCAAAAGAAAACAGTATTTTGGAGTTGGTTAAACCAATATAGGTGACTGTGCTTTACAACTGTATTTCATAGCCAAAATCTAAAATACACCTAAGGCTTGAAAACTGAAACTAAATATTAGTTAAGTTTTACTTACTCAAATGGACAAAAGTGAGATGGTTATGACAGTGGAAATATTTATCTTAATTCAGACAAAGACGGTGGTGTAACATGTCTTTTTTTTTCCTGTTTTTCCTCTTTGTCAGTCTGTGAGTTTTTATTTATATCACTTGCGCTGCTTGGGAGCAGGCTGCATATTTCCAGTGTCTTGTATAATAAAGTTTGTAGAATAAAATAGCTTACTAATACATGGAACCTTCAGTATCATTGGCACTATGTTGGCTAAGCCATACCAATTCTAAATTTTAAAGTTTTTAAAAAAACTTCACTACTAACCAGTCAATATAAACGAAATGTCTAATCAGTACTAGAACAATACATCCATTTTTCTCCCTCTGCTACTCAGCTTTCTACATGTTAATCTTTGTGTACTAAAGCTTTCTTGCTCTAACTTCTGTGTTTGGTGACAGTCTTAAACTAATAGTCCTTTAGTTTGTGTTTGTTTTTTTTTTTTTTAATGTAAAGTAGAACTAAAATTTAAACAGCCAGCCTCTGAATATTGGTCTATGAATTCTGGGGGTTTTTGTTTTTTGGAGTGTGTGTGTGTTTGTTTTAGTAAGGGTGTTCAAGAACGTTACTACTAAGCTATTCCCCTAGGAATAACTTCAAAACATTGAAGAAATAAAGCATGTTGAAGTGAGATTTAACTGTAAGAGTATTGGGAAGTAATTTGTGACTTACGGCAATATAAACAAGTGGTACATCCCTACTTCCTGAAGAATGTTACATAAAAAAAAATAATAACTTGAATGTAACAGCTGAATAAAAATTTATAACTTCTACTGCTCAGATGGCAAAGTGCTGGTGGTAATTTAGTGCCTATTTCCAGTACTTAATAGAAGGATTTTGAACAATGTTTAAAAAAAACAAACACAAAACCACCACAAATAATGCTGGAAAAATGCATGTTCAGTAGTGTTTGTTCTGTTTATTTCAAAGTATTAATTCTAATTTTGGTTAGCTGTTTGTATTGACTTGTTAACCCAAGTTTATACATACGTTACCATTGCTTTTCAGAATCCTGTTGTATCCAGAAGCAGATGATTATAGTTTTGATAGAAACAAGATGTTCTTCAGGCAAGCAAGCCTGATGGAGTGATTAACAAAAAAACCTTTGAAATTGCAGTTTGTGAACAGAATTCAAGTGTGGTGGTGATTTGTTGCCAAACAGTAGTGAACTTTCCCAAAAGTACGATTTCCACTGCATTCTAGAAGTGTGACCACTGTTTATAGCACTTATTTGGGAGCATCTGTAAAATCTGAAAATATAACGGAAGGAAAAATCTGAAAGATGTATCCTAGACTGAATTTGCAAGGTGATTCACATTCCAGCCTTTTAAATTGAAAACAAGACTTCCTTGCACTTGGAATGTAAATTTAAAAAAAAAAAAAAAAGACAAACCCTCAACATTTTACAAAGTTAATCAATGAACTAATGACTCCTCACCCCTACGCCATTGGGCATCCCCTTGTGAATCTGTATGAATGATGCTGGTTTTTATAGATCTTATACTTGTGGGCTAGCTGGATAAAATTCTTGTTGACTTGTGATGCACTGACTGCTGGGTCACTTTTCAGAGCTTTTAGAGGGAAGGATGCAGCTCTATCAAATTCTTTATTGATGGAGTTGCTTGTACGTATGTGATTAAAACCAACAAAAATACTGTATTATGATCAAGGCCAGGCTGGATGGGGCTTTGAGGAACCTGGTGTAGTGGCAGGTGTCCTCACCCATGGCAGCGGGGTTGGAACTAGATAATTTCTAAGGTCCCTTCTAACCCAAACCATTCTATGGTTCTGTGATAGCCTGCACAGCTGTAAGTGTGCCCAGTTTAATATCTTCAACTAAATTTAAATAAATCTTGAAGGTACCCAGTACCTACAACTAAAATGTAACCTGTGAGGGCTGAGAGCATGCAGTTTCCAAGTTTTGCATATAAACCTGCTTTACTAATAATGCAGATACTGTAGTTTCACAAAGGGAAAACAGCGGTGCCATTTGTACCTGTAATTTCTTTTTAATCAGTTACTAGAGTTTTTGGTGGTTTTGCCCCCTCCCTTTTTGGTGTCGAGCTAAATGCAAGAGCAATTAAAGCCTTTGTACTAAAAAAGAGCGTAAGAAGGGAAGGCTTAATTTGAACAAAAATTTCTAGAGGATGATAGCCTTTTTGCCATAAAGGTGCATTAAGGCTCTTAGGAACTTGCTGTGGTGTGGGGGTTTTTTGGTGGTGTGTTTTTGTTGTGGGGTTTTTTTTAGGATTATAGATGTGTTTATATACACAACACCTACATATTTTGATATAGTATTTTCTCGTTTTGTATTTTGTTCAGCATTTACAGCCGAACAATACCAGCAACATCAACAGCAACTGGCACTAATGCAGAAACAGCAGCTTGCACAAATTCATCAACAGCAAGCAAATAGTAATTCCTCTGCCAACACATCACAGGTGAGGGATTTGTCTGTGCTATGATTTATCCCTCATTGTTTCCCACCAGGGTTCATCTCTAATTGTCAACTGTTGCCATAGAACCTTGAAACTAACCAACAGGAAAGTGGCTTTCGCCTGAATCTACATCATAGCCATTCTGTAAAGTGTTTAGAAGGGACACTGCAGGTGAGTGTGGCAGGCATTGCCTCTGCTCCCTCTTAAAAAAAAAAAAAAAAAAAAAAAAAAAATGGGTCAGTCAATGAAATTTTCAAAGCCTTAGAAATATGAATTGCAGAGATCTCCAGCCATGTCATTTTCCTCTTATAGTGGGGAATTTTCAGAGCAGGATTTTTAGTTAAGAGCTAAAGCTAACTGCTGAATATGTCCTGTATACAGCTGTGGAAACGTGTAATATTCATAAATGTGTAGTGATGACAGTGGTGACAGACACATGAAAAGGTTCAGAAGCTGTTTGCAGTCTGAACCTCCGAGTCTCTGAATTGGGTTTGGAATTTCATGAAAACAGGTTGACCTGTGAAATGATGTTGTTCCGTGGAACTTTGGAAATAAGTTTCTTTTGTATTTTAAGTAGTTGTGGGGATTATAATGGAGCTAAAAGTGCATGGAAATAAGTCACGGTTCAGATTTGAACTAGTTGTACCAAATGCTGACAGTTTGGTCTGAGAGCATGACTGGGCCACAGTTCTGATATACGTGTACTGATCT